>NW_025767499.1:0-500642 GCF_003918875.1 Haliotis rubra
CTCAGCACTCATCAAGTAGAAATCACTTTCGGGCTGCAAATCGGTTCTAGTTTCATGGAACTCCATCCACCAGGTACTGGTCTTGAAGAAACAGTGGAGCGTCCTGTCAGTTCCGTCTGAATTGGGTGGAGAAGCCCCTCGATAGATGCGACAAGTCCTGCGTTGGCATTCGGGGGTGACAGCATTAAAGTGATCCATTTTTCCAGCTTCATCTGTGTACCATCCTGGACACTAGAGATGCGTCCCTTTGGCTACCCTTCCATAACCCAGCAACGCTTCCAAATAGGCCTCGGTAGGGATAGGTACCCATGGAAGAAGTAATTTCCAGCTGGTTGTGTCCCACTCTGGTAATAATGCACTCCTCACTCTGTAGAAAGAGGGAATGCATCATGTTGTTCATCACCGTGGACGCGCCGAGTGCGCCATCACTCATCATGGAACTGCATCCGTACCATCTGTATTCTTGATTTTGAGGCAGATGTGGAGGTAACACTAGCTCAAATCAGTAACAGGCATTGACAGAGGGCGAACAATGTTAAATTGAGGGGGCCTGGAAGTGACCGAAGGGGTGCCAGAGGACCCGTATCGAATCCACTGACAGCCCCTGGACCGACCGCTTCCACCACAGGGGATAAGGCAGAAAAGAGATCCAGCTTGGGCCTTGGAACATTCGCAGGCATCCCGACGCATCATCTTGACCGCTGATCTGGACTACAGGTCTGCACCACAGGTCTGCACAACAGGTCTTGACCGTACAGTGTCTGGGTGTTGAACTGAACTCCTTTCCCATCGGGGTGGGGCTTTATCTCTTTTCTCTCAAAACAAGGGTTTACGTTTCTTGGTGAATCCCTAAGGCCTGTTTCCGTTTTCTTTTGCGCGCGATCCTTCTGGTGGTGGGTGCTGTCGCAAGGTGGCGAGTAAGGCTTGTTTCCCATGATGTTTCAAACTGTCCCCACACTACGGTGCCTGAACTGATATCTTGCACTAATCCCGGCAGCATCTTGACGCCTATTTTTGAGCGGATTTTTCCCACCATCTTGAGAATGGAGGAGCTGAACGTCCCAAGTTTCCCCAAGATGTTACCGAAACCTCTCCTTGTTGATGAATGCGTCCTCGGTACACGTTACGGTTAAGTGCCTCCTCTCTGTTGTCCACCCAAGACGTTGCCGCAGTGGTGTCTGATACACTGGTGTCTACCATGCTGAGTCTCAGTACGATGCCCAGACGACGGGGATGAAATGGAAAGTGTCACGATGGTCTTCCCAGTCTGGAATGGCATCAATGAAAACGTCTACGTCATCCGTTAAATAGGATTCGAATGGCATCCGTGGTTCCCTTTACGCAATCCCATGTAAGCGTAGGTGCTGATTGGTTTTGATCAATGCGCTGTCTTCCATCATCTGGCGACAGGGGACATACATCAGTAAGAGGAGCCATGGTATCCCCTGACGATTTGATCTTCCACCGCATCCGAGTAGATGTACACAGTATCAAAACCAGCCAGATGGTGTGCTTCCTGTTCACCCACGACGAGAGGACGGTCAAACACACCCACTTGGACAGGCTGAGCAGAGACTTGGCTTATTTCTTCTGCTAAGTCCACCATGGGCAGGTGTATGAATCCCAAGCATACGTACTAAAGGGCAGGCAACACCAATCGGGTGGTGTAGAGGCTGGGCCTGATGCTATCGTGGTCCAGGTTGGGTTGCGGTTCTGCAGGAACCCGTGAGGGGCTCTGCACATGTCTTCAGAGTGGAGCATAAAGTTGACATGTGTTTTGCCGCGCATTTCAAATCGGAGGTCTTCTTTGGGGTAGTTCACGGTGACGGTGAAACGGCCTCGAGCATCCTGTTGGTAAACATCAGCTGTGAACACACTCCTTCTGGAATAATGACCTTTTCACTGACTGCTCTGATGATGCCTGGGTTCTCTTCTGTCACGGTCGCATCGAGTGCTGCTGAACTGTAAATCCGGGTCATGCGTTCCAAATTCACATGAAGGACAAACCAGTTGAAGGGGAACGACACATTGTACCATGTCATGGGAAAGTAAGAAGTTCACTGACGCCGACTTCCCACTCCTGGCGATTCCTTGAATAGGAAAGGGTAGTTTGACTTCGTACTGATTCACTCTGTGAAGCATCGCTGGGTAAGGTCACGTAAAAGTCCCGCTTGGAAAACACAGACACTGACATCTTTCTCTCTCTCTCTTAGGGAACCAGGCTGGATACAGAGGGGTTGGAGATGCAGTCGAGGAAGGAGGCAACGTGGATGACGACGACGACACCAACGTGGGTTGTGGGGCAAATTACCCCAAGCAACTGGCCAACAAAGCTGTCCACAACTGTTTCTCACCGTTGTCCAATGACAACTGAACCATGCTCATGATGACCACGCCATATATCAGAAACACTTGGGAGAAAAACACCACTTCACTTCGTGGCAAGTCCATGCCAAAGCAACACCAGAGTGGGGATGGCTTGCCGTCCTCCTTGCACTTTGAGATCGGTTCACTCTGCATGATGGTGGATGCTCCACTGACGGTGGGAGACTGGAGGCCACGCTATTTAAAGACCAGATGGGCAGCAGGGACCCATGAATCAAGCTGGCAGGGTATCCTGACCATATTTTTTGACGACGTCGTCGTTTCAGGACCTGATCAAATTTGTACACGTCATCCGTTTTCTGAATGGGTTGCAGTTCTTGCGGGTAAAATGTGCCTTGCAGCACTTCTCCATGATCATCTTTCACTCGGTAGACAGGAGGAACACGTCCTTTCACGACCCGATCCACGGTGAACAGTTCAGTGGTCCAGTTGGGAAGTTACCCTTTGTCAAACGGTGTTCCATGTGATCCAACACCTGAACTTCATCGTAGGGAGTGTTAGGACGTACATCCACGGGGCGTTGTCCAATCGTACGATGGACGCGATGATTGTAGGAATGCAGCAGTTGGGGTAATGCCTTAAGGTAGTGCCGTGTTCCCTGTTGGGTGAAGTAACGCCACATACGGTTTTTCAACGTCCTTTGAAAACGTTCCACCACAGAGGCTTTGGTTTCTGGGTTTTGACTGGTGTAGAAATGAATACCCCGTTTCTTGAGGAAGGCTTGAAAAGGTGCATTGACAAATTCAGTCCCTTTGTCCGTCTGTAACTGGACGGCACACGTCCTTTGGCTTTGTTTCAGGATCCGTTGAAAGGCCTCTATCAAAGTGGCACCGGTCTTGGCTTTCATGGGCTGCACCCAAGCCATTTTGGAGAAGACATCGATGACACACAGCAAATACCGGTAGCCTTGGTTCTCTTTCTGATATGCAAGGAGATCGCTCAGATCGGCTTGCCACAATTCATCCACGCCACCCACACAGTAATGATCCCTGGGAAACGAGCGTCGGGCTGGTTTGTGCAAGGTGTACGTGTCCTGGGTTTTCAACCATTGGCGAACCTGGCGTTGTGTGGGTCTTGGCCCCGTTTTGCGCCCTCCCTTTCTGGGTCCCCCCTTCCTGGGTCCTGCTTTGGCTTGATGTCCTGCTGCTGCTTGCCACAAGGCAAGCCACCCTCCATAGCCTGCTGGGTGTTTGGGATCGTAATAGGTGTTGTGGAGCCATCGTGTCCATGCAGGAGACAAAGACGATGGTGCTTTGCTGATGTTGTTGTTTCTCTTTGACGTTTTCATGATGACACTGTCGTTGACATCACCCTCTGCTCCCTTTTATTAAAAGTGAATCCACTGACGAACCCGGTTGAGAGGGGAGGAGGAGGAGGAGTCTCTGCAGCTTTCTTCTTCTTTGGGGTTCCAGAGGAAGGCTGGATGCGGGTGGTGTCAAAACAAGTCAGCGGGTGGATGGTGTTGACGCTTCATGGGGTGTCAGGAGGCTGAGTGGATGACCCTTTGGTTTTCATCATCAGGACCAACGTAGAGGGGTTGCCAATCAGTTCATGGGGTACGTTGCTGGAAGCGAGATACTGACCCAGAATATTCCAACCCCGTGGAGGGTCTGATTTGGTACGTTGTTGAACAAGATCATTGATGAGATCCACCATGTGATCCACCATCAACTGCTTGGCCTTGGCTTGTTGTAGCATTTTGGGAACCGTTTGCACGACTTCATGCAGAATGGCTTCGACATCGGGTTCTGAAGCAACAAAAAAAACATGAGCCACTGCTCTGCCATGTGCTTCGCGGACTCATTCTTAGGAAGGCGTCCTCTACGCCACTGGAACACGCATGTGACTCAGTAAGTCAACCCTACTTACGGTGAGGAGTTCCCTCCCTGGGTACCCCATCCCTGGGGGTTCCAACCCTGGGAGTGCCAGTCCTGGGGGTGCCAGTCCTAGGGGTGCCAGCTGCCTCTAAAGGTTTGGCTGCGGCTTGGTCTTGAAACGCCAAGTTGTGTTGCAACAAGGTGTTATACTGCTGCTCTCGGTCCCTAAAGGGAACCGTGTCATCACTGACGAGGGTATCCATATCGTGAAGCGTGTGCACGCGTTTCTGTTCCAACAGGTTGGACTTGAGCAAATGCCGTTGACGTTTTTCTTCTTGTAGACTTTGCCATACCTCTTCTGGGACCATCACCATCTTCCGTGCATGCTTCATCTTGGCATGCCTCCATACAAATTCACCACGCATTCACAGATGGCTTGAATCAGTTCCGATGGGGCCTGTTTCAAAATAGCCTGTCGCATGGCTGGTGTCGCAGAAGGACTACACACATGACAGAGCGCTTCTTTGTGATGTTTCAAACGTGCAGACATGATGGTGTCGTCCCTGCAGCTGCTAGCGTTGAACTGACCAGGATGGGGATGGGAAGCCTCTATTTATGGTAATGTCGCTGGAGGGAGTGGGGGTAATGCCGCTGTCGTCTGTCAGTTCAGCAAGATACGGGTCGAAACACCAGCCAACGTACCACTTCCACTGCGTTTCATCAGGTAATTCAGACGTTCATCCATAGGCAGGCGTGGATTCGCAATCTTGGTCAGCACATCTTGGTGCCTCAACAGCCAGGTCTTGTGTTGCGTCTTCAAAGGAACACGTCCTGCTCGCAGATTTCTCACGGCAATGACAAACCATTGCAACAGCCGATGACGTCCTTTGACAGCCACGCTCTCCGCCGAAGGCAGCCGTTTCACGATGATGAGTTTGACTTTTCTGCGGGCGGGCATACTTCTGTGGCTTCTTGTGCGTGGGGTGCCAGGGCTGGGACGTTTAGCACCCGTGCGTTTGTTGCCATTGCGTTTGGTGCTGGTGGTACGAGGTTGGGTCAAGGGTTGAAAGGGTTGAATCATGGTGGGAGAGAGGGGAGACGATGGGAATGAAGGGGGAGAGGACGGAAAAGAAGAAGGGGGAGAGAAGGTGGCAGGAGAGGCACGATGCGTACTGACAGGGACAAACGTGTTCATGGTGGGTGATGTAGGGTACAACTGCTTTAAGGAACGTCTTTGTTTGGAGAAGGAAGCAGAGGGAGGAGGAGGAGCACTTAGATTTTCGTACAACCGTTGCACACTCGACCGATGTTGTTCGGTGGGATCACGACCCAAGGTGGTCAGGAGTGTTTTATGGATCGGTTTAAACAACGTTGTGGCAACAGCACGTTTGCGGGGCTGGGTCTGTTTCCGTCTGTCTCCCATGGCAGCTCTGGGTCAACTGACCGTAGGGTAGACGGTCATCTCTATTTATCCCTACTTGGGAATGTAAAGGGTGGTGGGGTTACGAAAGAGATGGGACCGTACACGGTGCTCTTTGGCCGTGGTAAGTTTCAAGTCCAGAAACAGATAGGAATAAGGAGTCAAAGTGGCATCCTCATAGGCTTCCCGAAGGAAGGCCGTCTGTCCTGGAAAGATTTGTCTGGCCAAGTGATCCATTTGCGAAGCGTCCCTCGGGTTTTTAAACAGCACCATGTAGTGGGCATTTAAACTAATGGTGCGATGATGAGGCGATGAAGCAAACTTTTCTTGGTAAACCATCGCAGGACCTCAGCCTCTTCCTCTTTGGTATTGTCGCTCAGCAAATCATCAATGATCAACCAATGGGGCGTAGTCAAACCCTCCTCTGCCTTACCCCCAGACCCTGCAGGTAACTGAGTGTTGGCTTCCCCCACGGATTGCACAAACGTCAGGGGTATCCCTAACCTCGAGGTAAGAACTTCCAAGTCCTCATGCATGGGTTGCCATTCACTGTACACCCACACGATGCCCTGAGGTGGAAGATCAAGGATCCCCGGTTGAAACACATGTTCCATGAAGGCTTTGACAAACGATGTTTTACCCGACCCTGTAGGGCCTGCAATCAACATGGTAAAGGGATGACGTAACGTGAGTGGGGTGACCATGGCCTCCACCAGGTCTGACCCTGTCCCTGATAGTGTCCCCTGACATACTGACACACGTCTTACCACCCTGCGGGTTGCACTGAAATGACCTCCAAGAGCTAAGCTCCCTGAAGATATAGAAGATGCAACCCGTTGAAATGGAATTCACATTTTATTGAGGAACAAACCATGGCGAACAGATCAACAATAATGATGCATCAACAGATCAACAACAGTACATCAAGAGATCACCACCAGTTCAGGTGATCATCGGGATTGCAAGTAGAACACCGTAAAAAGTCCATTTGACCGGGATGAAAATGATTTTCATCGTTAAACATGGGGATGTCGATGATGCCCTCTGGCTCCTCTGGAGCCGTCAATGAAGCCATCACTGGATCTGTCTGCAGAGTCATCTCTGGAGCCATCACTGGAGCCGTCTCTGGAGTCCTCTCTGGAGCTGTCTGCTCTGCTTCCATGATGACAGGCATTGGGAGTAGATCATACAGGTGTTGAAGATCTGGAGGTAACTCTTCCTGGGATATCTCTTTGGGGCTAGCAGAGGGATCCCTTGGCCCTTCTTGCTCTCTTCAACCCTAGCACGGCTGGCTTGTGGACAGTTCACCCACAAGTCAGCAATCTCCAACTGTTTCTTGGGAGTCTGGGGTGCTTTGAGACTCTTAGGCTTTGGGGGTGCCTTCTTGGTGGATGTCTTGGGAGGTGAAGCTTCTTGGTGGGTGTCTTGGTGGGGGCCTCCTTCTTTGCCTTCTTCTTCTTTGAGGAAGTCTTGGGAGGAGTGGTCTTGGGAGGTATTCTTTTTCGAGGGACAGGTTTGGGCATCATGTCGGTGACATCTGGATCATTGGAGAACAAAGGTAGAGTGCAGGTGGCATATCGAAGATCATAGCTGGGTGGGTGAGGCCAGAGTTTCACCTGGAGTTTGTCCAGTAGCTTGCTGTACAGCACACCATGGTCATAGGCCATAGGACGTCCAATCGTCAACTTGAACACGATGTGGAACAGCTTGCTGAGGAAGGTCTCCCCTGCATTTTCCTTGGCATGTGCATCGTTGATACCTATGAGTATCAAGCGAACCGATTTGTTGGCACTGTCGGAGAGGATCTCTAAGTGGTCTTGGTGATATACCATCCAGTAATAGTCTTCCTCAGTCAACTCACAGAAGCGACCCATCATTCCATACAGTGTTTCTCTTTTCGGATGAATACCTGCCAGCTTACGGATGATCGACGGCAACTTTTGTTCCATCACACGCAGCCGGTCCTGGAGATCCATGTAGTTGGTCTTGTATAACTGGCTTTGAGCCATCATGTTGTTGTGGAGATGGGCCATGTCAGAAGCTAGGTCCTTTGCCTGCGAAGCCAAGTTGACGAAAGAAGAAGGGAGGTTGCCTGGAGATGCCATCTTCAACGACTGAGCTGGTGCAACTGATGACCCGCTCGACGTTTTTATAGGCAACACCAGCAGCGCGAGCTATGACGTCACTTTAAATGACGTCACGATCGTGTTGTTTCTGCACAGTGTCTTGCACTGCTTTTCTGAACTGTTCTAAAAAGTGTCTCTCTTCTAGATAGGTGGCAACCACAAAGAGCAGCGTGAACAACATGTTGACAAATAACAATTGGACCAGAAACACCTTTTTTATATAGATACACAGGGTGACGTCACGTGGGGCGTGCATGGATGACGTCACTGAGTCTCGAGACCCAGCAACGTCATGGCTTCTGTCTCTCCACATTCCTCCAAAGCTTTGCAGAAGAGGGAGTATGCTTGGGGTCCACATCGGGGAAGCATATCTAACAACTCTCTGACACGGTCAAAGGAGGTCCGAGGTTTTAGATAATCTCTGCCTTCATGAGGATGGTAAGGACATTAAACGCCATCAGTTTGTCGACCACGGCTTCGACCTAAGCTTATCGCGGTGAACGGGTTCCATCCTCTCTTTCCTTAGACAGCAGAATCTGTAATGACTCTGACAGAAACGTCTGTTTATATATACACAGGGTCGTGATGATGTCACTTGAGTCATCCATGGATGACGTCACCCCCACCTCAGGGGGGGTGTATTCATAACATAGAAAGAAAAAAAGAAATACAGAGCAGAGCGTGGTTTCGATCCACGGGCCTCTGGGTTATGAGCCTAGCACGCTTCCACTGCGCCACTCTGCTCTCCCTTCTCCTCCCTTTTGTTACAGTACATATGACATGGTAAACGTGACCATGGACTCCACCAGGTCTGAGTCTAAGAACAGGGTACAACAGGGTTGAGGGTGACCATGGACTCCACTAGGTCTGGCCCTGAAGAGAGACAACGCAACACAAGAGCGCAAGACAATCACATTATATTGAATGATAGATCAACAGATGAACAAGGCAAACATGGTATGAGTTAAACATCAGTACATCATAACAGAGCATGTCGTGGGTACAACACTTGATAGCGTTTTTTCATCCCGGAAGATTTCCCCGGAACTTTGAGAGGAAGAATCGATGTATTCCGTCACCACGATGTTGTGTTGATAATGGCCAATGATAGAAGGCAACTCCCTTGCCCAGGAGGAAGAAGGGAGACCACCTGGGGATGTGTTCTCTGGATCTTTGATTCAGGCTTACACACGGCGTAACTGATGCAAAATCCTCATCAAAGAGGCCCCAGTCCTTCACCTGATAACGCTCTTCCTGGAGGATTTCAAGGAGCCGCTCAGTGGCTGTATCCGATGTATCGAGGTATTCCGTCACCACGATCTTGTGCCGATTGTCGATGAGAGAATCCTTGTACTTCTGTGATTCAGAGTAAATCCTCGGACTTTGCTGGTGGCCACACTACCGTCAGGTTGAGGATGGCGCAGCTTGTAGGTATAGTTCTTGGGTCCTCCCGAGACAAAGGTTTGAATGCTGTTGCCTCCCAGTTCATCGGTCAGCTCCCCCAAGGTATCTCCCAGTGGAGGGTTGTAGATGTCAGGGTGGTCGCTGTTCTGCGCACGGTGAATGTAGATGATATTGTCCGTGTCAAAATAGAGGACGCGCCGATCCAAGGGTTTCAAGTAGGAATACAGCTTAAGACGGGCTTGTGTTGTCACCCAGGCCTCAATGGCCACATTGTCGGCAGCATGCGGGTCGTGAAATTCTGCCTGAGGTTCGTAAATGACACACGCGAGCTACTCATTGGGGAAGTGCACATCTTTTACCACACAACATTCATCCTGGAAGAGGGCAAAGAATCTCTCAGGGGAACTGATGTATTCGGTCTTGTCAAACCCGACGCGTTGGCCAAACTTGCCCCAGTGGCTGTTCAGGCAGCCTTTAGCCATGGCACGTAGTCCTGGGTCTTTGCGAATGTGAGCGGGATCCAAGGTGACTCCTTCTTTTCGCTGAATCTCCCTGATGTAAGCGTCTTGGTCTGAACAACCTTCGGGGTATCCGCTGGCCTCTTGCTTGATCTTGAAGAAATTCTTCACATACTTGGCAAACAGGCCTCCCTCTTAAGTGTCGGGGTCGTAGGTGGCGAGCGTGTCAAAGTGCCAAGCCTCAAAGATATGAAGCACCTGATAGCCGCACTCTCGAACGGCATACTGAAGCTCCTTGTTGACGTAGGTGCCGATCCATGCCCGGTCTTCATCCTCGTGGGGGCAGGAACCATCCCACTGTGCTTCAGCACAAGCACGACACAGAGGAAATAACAACTTACCCTGGCCGTGGTAAGGAAGAACGGGATGGTAGAGGTCAGTGGGTGGCAGGACTCGACACTGGATGAGTCGATGGAGGTCGAACAAATCTGACACGGGAGGATGATCTTTGATCTCGGGATGCCCCATGGGGTAAGTGCCATACTTGCAGATGTAAGGGTACAGCAAACAAACGTCCACATATTTGATTTCTTCATCTTCTTTGGCTTCGTAGTACAACTTGGTGGCATTGGTGCGTCCTCCATAGAAGGCTTCTCTGGGATCCAACGGGTCAGGCATGTAGGCATGAGGGCCTTGCAGTGTGGTCAGGAACGCTCTCAGATCAGCGTTGTCTTTCTGTTGTTTCCGAAAATCACATTCCCACAGGGTCACCACTTGGGCGATGTCGGGACGTTGACGTAACACCCCCAGTCGGTATCTGGTATGATGGTATCATTCCCAAGGGGTTGTACCCAAGGTCCTGTGGGGTTCACATCGGTCCGTCTTGTAACAGTGAGTACATCCGTGCCAGAAACAGCCCAAGTATTCGTACACGGTGCGTGTCTCAGCGTCGTAGTAGTCCACCGTGTAGCGACTACCATCAGCACAGTCGAAGCCTACTTTTCCACCATTCGGGCATGCTCGATGTGGAGGTCGGGGTGTTGATGCATGACCCAGTTGAGCCAGTGGAGACACTGCAGAGAGTAGCGACGCTGGGGACAGTAACCTTGTGGAGGTAGGATGGCGATGGTGTGGGGTTCCAAAAACAGTTTTCAGAGCATGCAAGCCATGGGTAGTGTCACTGCTTCATAGAAAGGGTCCACGTCGTTCTGTTGGATGAACATGTTGCGGAATGCAGCACAGCTTCGACGCAATTAGTTAAATAAGTTAACAATTCCTCATTCAGATCAAAGACAGCTCCTTCAGCCACGCGTGCATCGTACCAGGCCAAGAAAGCTTTGCGTTCGGCAGAAAACATAACCATCAGGATCGTAGGTAGACACGGGAGGATAAGGGCCCACATAGCCTTGGTGAGCTTCGGTGTTGAAGAAGTGAGGGAAGTAACCTTTCTTGAGTTCCGTGAACGCAAACGTTTTTGGAAACTGCTTCAGAGCCATCGTGAGGAAATTGAGTGAATCTTTGAAGACGAGGCGCTTCCCACGGTCATGTGAAAGATGAGATTCCCCTCGAAGTGTGACCTGAGGTGGTTTCACCGAGATGTTGATGGAAGTACTGTAGGAGCAAGTGTCCATCATAGCCACGGTAGTTGTGTGCAATGACCAACACGTCGTCATCATCAATGGTAGGGAAATGTCCTCTTCACCGTCGTCTTGTTCCTCCTCGTCGTCGTCTTGTTCTAGTTCTACATCATCATCATCATAGGGTTCTGGCGATGGCGGTTTGATTGTTTGAGGCGCGCCCCTGACGACTGTTGGTCGGGTGCCTTACGTTTCTTCTTCTGTTTCTTTTCCGCCAGACGCATCAGCCAGTCGCCCATGTCCTTCAAGGTCGTGGATCCCTGAAACACTTTGATGCGGCTAGGTCCTTCTCCTTCTTTACGCCAGGGACACTTTTCGCACAGTTGATCCGAGGCCTTGGAAATACATTTTCCACATCCCAGATGCACCACGCACAAGTTGGGAACATGAGTCCCTTGATCTTGGGTACATTCAAAATTCAGAAGATGAACTGACGCTGTTGTCTTTCTTTGTCTTCATCCTTGTTTTTACCCTCGTTTTGTTTCGGTGGTTGGATGACGGTCATGTAACACCGGTGGTTGGGTTTCAAGGGTTCCTTGCAGATCTTGCAGTCACGATTCGTGCCACACTGGTGGTTGGCCATACCCTGGATTTTTCTCACATTGACTTTGGCCATGCATCGATGACAGGTGTGGATGGTTGAGCAGGTGCTCGGTTGCTTGGCGGAGGCCTTCCGATGATGTTGAAAGCAGTACGAGTTTCGGAACCATCCGCCACATTGGAGACCCGGAGAGTCCTTCACTGACCACGTCGCCACAGTATCCAGGACATTGGCACCAGTAACATCGAAATTCTCGGGTGCAGCAATGATCTTGAGTGTTGGCGTATCCTTGGTCACAAATTTCACAGTGGTAGGGATAACCTGTAAAAGCAGGCATGGATGTAATGACATCGTAATGCTGATGGTGATGATACAGGTGAAGGATCTTGGTGGGTTGAGCCACTTCACTCTTGTACAGGAGCCGATTCATGACATCTTGGGAGTAGACTTTGAGCTGATAGTAAGGTGCCAAACGTTGACTGAACAACTCCCACGTGGCACGCCCTGTACAAGGACCTTCGGGGATCTTGAGTTGGCGAAATAAGCCCTTGGCGGCCTTCAACTGCGCTGGTCTACGATGGTCGCATAGGTATTTTCATTCCTTGGCCCATTCTTTGGTCACAGGATCGGGTTTGTGTTCATGGTGACTGGCCACGACCAGGGCACAGGCAAAGCAGAGCTGATCCTCATTCTTGATTTGAACGATGCATTGTTTCTTTTCCAGGAAAGTGTTTAAGCCGACGAGGTGCCTTGGCCGGCCGTGTCCAGGCCTATACACTCAGGATCGACTAAATGCAGTAAGCGTATATCCATGGTCTCATCGATATGCAACTCGTGGTTACTTTGCTGTACTTTTTCCACTAGGGCCAGGATGTGTTCCCCCTGGAGGTCCTCCATGCGCTGTAACGTGATGGGGATGGGTGAATCCAGGGTTGGATGATCCAGGATCAATCCCACGCGATCACCATCCTGGCCGTTCACATGGTTTCTCAAATCTGCTAACACTGCATCAAACTGTTCTCTGAGAACGACGGGGAGGTCTTCAGGCTGTTGACGCTGCAACCAAGCTGGATTGAACTTCAGCTTATAGCGATGTTGTGTGCCCCGGAACTTCTTGCGTGTGATTTGGGTCGTCGGCTCCAGCTGGTAGGGCACTGGCGCCTCTTCAAGTTCTTCTTCTTCCTTCTCTACCTCATTCATTCATGGTGACGGCATGGTGAGAACTGGCAAGACCCACGCTGAGCCTGGTTTATATAGCCCACGTCACCCTATGACGTCACAATAGGTCGTCCTAAGAGTGGCAGGATGAATGACGTCACAGGTTGTTTCCATTGGGTTTTTACCATGGGTTTTGCCCATGACGTCACACACTCCCTATCGACCTGATGAGTCAGGATGGGTTTGGTGCGAACCTGATGCAACCAGTGCGAACCTGATGCAACCGGGGCGAACCTGATGCGTCAAAGTGACGTCATCTACCCCAGCTATATAAACTGGAGGTTTTCCAGCTCT
This sequence comes from Haliotis rubra, assembly GCF_003918875.1. Taxonomy (NCBI): domain Eukaryota; kingdom Metazoa; phylum Mollusca; class Gastropoda; order Lepetellida; family Haliotidae; genus Haliotis; species Haliotis rubra. The sequence goes on from NW_025767499.1 coordinate 13,301, forward strand.
CCCCATCAATTGCTCACTGAAACTGGAAGCATGCAGACGCCTCCCGCCTCCGTCTCCTTCCGTTGCGAAACAGATGACCACAGTTATCTACACTGTCCCAAGGTGTCCTGTACCGAGTGTGGTGCTCAAGGCCATCGCCATTACGTATGCCCCAAGAAGACCAAGGACAAAAACAAGCACGATAACAACACCTGCTACAACTGTGGAAAAAACGAAGGCCATCTCAGTTATGACTGTCCACATCCCTGTCGTCACTGTGGTAAAGAGGACCATAAGAGTATGAACTGCACCAACAAGCCCCAGAAACGTGCAGCTCCTGTCAACCATCCAAGTCAACCGCCAAAGAAAGTGGCTAAACTTGAAAGCAATCGTCTACTGACTCTACTCCATGACAAGGTCATCCTCGTTCAAGACCGCATAGACACCATGCACTCTGTACTTCAACGCATTTTGGAGTTTGTCGAACCCATGGACGATTCCGGCAGCATCGCCTCCAGTGCACCACCATCACCACCCTGACCATAAATGTCATGATGTCGCCCCTGCCAACGGCCCTTTTCAGGGCCACCCACCTCGCTCGAAAGAAAACCTGAGTGACAAAAAGCTTTAACCACACACACACACACACACACACACACACACTTCTCTAGCCACGCCATCGTCCCCCTCAGCACCCTCCCTCCCCCCCTCCCTCTCTTTCCCCTCTCCTTTCCTTCCTCTCCGTCCCGTCCCGTCCCGCTCGTCCGTTCCGCCATCCTGCGTCTACGCTCGCGAGATCCCGTGAGAATCTACGAGATCCCGCGAGATCTCACGCGATCCCACCGGAGGGGACGCCATCTTGAAACGTGTCCGCCATCTTGGCCCGGAGGTGACGTCATCGTCATGCGCGCGCACCCACTGGAACCGGACGTGACGTCATCGTCATGCGTACGCACACACCGGAACCGGGACCACCAGAACCGGAACCCGAGTGATCTCCCCTGACCGGAAGTGACCGGATCAAGATGGCGCCCACGGGGACCGGAAGTGCCGCCATCTTGAAAAAAGACGCCAGGGTGACATGGTACACTACTGATGTAGTGTAGCATGAGGCAGTGCTGTAACTTGCGACATTACACAGGCCAGATAGATGATGGTGCTTCTTGCGGAAGCAGTGGTTGATAGAGTGAGTGAGTGATTGAGTGGTCAACTTTTATAACCTGTCGTTAGTAACAGACCTATTTACGTCAAAGAGCAACAATATCACCATACTCTGTAATAAAATACATCCGTCTATTTAATATTGTGGCCGTGAACAAGAATAAATTGTTGCTGGAATGGTTGTTCGTGTATGACCGTCCACTGACGTTTGAACTTAAAACCCCGACTCTATACTCGACTGTGCCACAGTCAACTCTGCGCGGGCTCTGTAAAAAAGTGGCACTTCAGATGACGTGGTGTTTAGCAGAAAATGGGTACCGGGTGGGATAAGGGACAAGTGATGTGACCATTAACCTGGACTATCATGGAACTACAGAACAGTGAATGATTGTTATTTGAGGGAATATATTGACGATTGGGTACCTTACTTTGTGAATGTGGGTTTAATAGTCTCGATTCTTTCACCTATTATTTATTTCACTAAACTTTATTCTGAAAGATTTTGTAACATCAACTGTACGCCACCCACAGCTACAGCCTTATCTCTCCGGAGAATGTTTATATGTTATGTGCGTTAGAAAGTGCTTTCAACAGTGGTTCATTCACCAAGACATACATATATTCCACGGAGCAAAAATGTGTTTTCCTATTCATGCATAAAATCTTCGGAAGGACTGTGGGAAACTTGCAACATGTTAATCACATTTAATAATATTTGGGCTGCCAACACGAATATGTTGTGGCATGGCTGTTCATGCAATTGTTCAGGGCTCCTTTAGGATCATATATATTGTTTTGGAGATATATTTATATTTAAATACTTTATTCCAGGGACTGAAAATTAGTCTAAAGAATGGTGCAGTGGTGCCGGGAATGTTTGAGTTAGTGAGTGAGTTCAGTTTTACCGGGCTTTTAGCATTATTCCAGCAATATCACGGCAGGGGACACCAGACTTCTCACTAGTAATAGGCGCGACCTAGAGAGAGAGGGACAGAGAGAGACAGAGAGAGAGAGAGAGAGAGAGACAGACAGAGAGATGTTATCACTCAACTTGAAACTACAGTCGCCACGATACAATGAATATAATGTGAAACAGTGTGTGACGTCATTGGTAGCAATACGGCCTTTCAGCCTCCCGAGCCAGTGCGCTATGGGGTTTATTTACGTGCTACAATGCCCGAAGAGTATTGCGCTTTTGCTAACAATTCGGTCTTGTGCAGTTTGCGTGGATTGTAAAACTTCATAGGTGACGTGTATCGAGGTGTTACGTGTATTTCCAGTATATATACCTGCTCTCGATTCACACATGTTCAGTTGCAACAGTCCGAGTGTAACAGTGTGATGGATACTGATACAAACAACTGAAGTACCTTAATTGCTGTGAAATGCAGTAAGCGTATATCCATGGTCTCATCGATATGCAACTCGTGGTTACTTTGCTGTACTTTTTCCACTAGGGCCAGGATGTGTTCCCCCTGGAGGTCCTCCATGCGCTGTAACGTGATGGGGATGGGTGAATCCAGGGTTGGATGATCCAGGATCAATCCCACGCGATCACCATCCTGGCCGTTCACATGGTTTCTCAAATCTGCTAACACTGCATCAAACTGTTCTCTGAGAACGACGGGGAGGTCTTCAGGCTGTTGACGCTGCAACCAAGCTGGATTGAACTTCAGCTTATAGCGATGTTGTGTGCCCCGGAACTTCTTGCGTGTGATTTGGGTCGTCGGCTCCAGCTGGTAGGGCACTGGCGCCTCTTCAAGTTCTTCTTCTTCCTTCTCTACCTCATTCATTCATGGTGACGGCATGGTGAGAACTGGCAAGACCCACGCTGAGCCTGGTTTATATAGCCCACGTCACCCTATGACGTCACAATAGGTCGTCCTAAGAGTGGCAGGATGAATGACGTCACAGGTTGTTTCCATTGGGTTTTTACCATGGGTTTTGCCCATGACGTCACACACTCCCTATCGACCTGATGAGTCAGGATGGGTTTGGTGCGAACCTGATGCAACCAGTGCGAACCTGATGCAACCGGGGCGAACCTGATGCGTCAAAGTGACGTCATCTACCCCAGCTATATAAACTGGAGGTTTTCCAGCTCTCCCCATCAATTGCTCACTGAAACTGGAAGCATGCAGACGCCTCCCGCCTCCGTGATATATATGGTAAGCTGATCATTTTTTATTCTATGGTACATGTTAAAAAATCACCGTTTTGTGGTTAGAGGCAGCCCTGAAAATCCTACAAGAACCACTCACTCGCCGACTTTCTAATGACTAAATAGCAATGCAATGTTGTAACATGTGGGTCTTTTGCAGTTTGTTTGTGGACTTAAAATTTATAAATGACTTGTTTCCAGGTGTTATATGTATTCCAAGTATACTTGCATGCTCTAGATTCACAAGTTCAGTTGCGGCAGCGTGAGAGTAACAGTGTAATGGATACTGACACGGACTATAGAAATAGCTTACTTGCTATTGATTCACAAGGTAACTGTGGTCTAAAAGGGGTAACTCTGGTCTGAAGCTGTGTTTCAGCGAGCCGCTCGCGTGTCAAAAACGTCTTCGGGCTCTGTTTTGGACGATTTCAAGCCCCCAAATACGCTTCGAACACCCTTAACTCTGAAACTTTCAGTCCGATTTCGACTAAAATATGTATATGCACGTATGCTGCCAGTACCCAATATACCTATGAATAGTAGCATTACAGCACCAAAGACAACAGTAGGAAAAAAATCTATTTTCCTCACTATAGTTACTGTCGTCAATGGTTCTCTTCAGAACACACGTGCTGTTACCATCCAACCATATGTGGCACAAATATCACATGTATTCATGCATTACAGCAGATGCTAAGACACCTACAACAGGTTGCATGTTTGGGGTCAAACACGGAATGGACGAAATATTGACAAAAGGGACGAAAATGTCTCTTTTCAGATGCTTTGGAGAGATTGTGGTCTTACTGGCTGGTACCCCTGAAGCACGGCTAACCGCTGATATATTCATGTTGGGATGTAGCGCTTTGTATTTTTTTTTGTAAGATCCGATAGTGATAAAAGGCAACAGGTGACAACCTGGACAATGTGCTTCATGAATAAAAATATGTTAGATTCAGAGGCGTGAAACGGACATAAACATGATAACCGACGGATGGACGGACAGACGGACGCGCTCATTATCACCTGTACTACATACCCGGGTTCACTAACGGACTGACAGCGGCGGCAGACGTATGACAATGTAGCTGTATTCAGGCAACCAATCACTTGGGAGGAAGGGGAGGGGGATTTGGGGTGGGGATTCTGTGTCCCCAGCAGCCCATTCTTGGACCTGAAGGGACTGGACAAGCTTGTTGGATTCTGTGTCACATTACTACCAGTTTGTATTAAAGGCTGTAAATCTGCTGGCCAGGTTTATTGGGACAGTTCAAACTGACTGAAGCGCCAGATAAATATCCGAAAATGAGTGAAAAACAGCCGTATACAAAGTAGGTGTAGCAAAGTAAAAAACAAAACCTGCCACTATACTATACTGTACTTTACCCATATCTTCTTCAAAGGCATGTGGAAACACGTTCATTCACCAAGACAAATATTTTTTTCACGAATGAAAAATGAAAAAAAGGTGTTTCTTAATTGGAACCGAACTCAAAAGAATAGTTACACCAGCCCCGGCTCGCTACTGATTGAGCCACAGTCAACTATATCACAATGCTGGTAATTCTCTTATTTATGCATAAAATCTTCTGGAGCATCGCGGGGTAAATGCGACGTTAGTTACGTGTTATATTATGGCTGTGAGCACGAACAAATGTTGCAGGGCTGTTTATTTGTGTATTTTCCACTACTAATGTTGAGAAAAGATGTGAATTTTGCTACCCTCAATGGCCACAGAGTTTACATCGAGTAACAGCAGCATGAGTAATCATCCCCAAGTGTACAATAATTTTGCAAGTGTAGATTGCTCGGGGCTCTTTTGGGGGCATATTTATTATCTTGGAGACATAGTTTTTACATTTTTGAATAACATTATTCTAGTCTACTCTACAGAATGCCAAAATATGGAATGGCGCAGTGGCGCCGGGAATGTTTACAACTCCCGGTGATATTGTGATGCATAACGAAACCTGGATGCGTACGAAACCGGTAAACACACACGCACGCGCACACGCACGCATGCGGACAGACAGACATACATACAGACAGACAGACATATTTGCTGGAATATTGTTAAAGGCGGCGTAAAACCAGTGACTGGCTCATAAACCCTACAGCAGAACCCACAAAATATGCAATTTACTACACTGAAATATAAAGAGAACTGGGCGATCTTTTTCTCCCCTTACAGTTACATAGGCCTCCATACAACACAGTTATTAATTGCTGAGAACGTTAGGTTTAACAAAAATCAAACTTGTTTTCCGGGTGAAACATATCTCACTCTATCTAGCTAGCTCTTTCAGGAAAGGTTTTTGTTCATAGAATTATTGATGCATGAGAGATATTAAAATATTAGGCTAGCTGGGAGTTTGTCTGACATTAAGTGGGAGTATTTCAGAAAGTGACGAGGCTTAATGCAGTGACTAATTGTAAATAAATAGTTAACAACAATTTGGGACGCTACGAGAGACCAAGCTTACAATATAGACTTTGGCACGGCCTCATCACTGCGCCAGAATAATCAAAAGGAGCCTTCGGCCGACTGGAACCCCGTGACGTCAGAACAGGCGATGATGACGTCATGAACTTTGTACTTGAACTCTGACCTTGGTCCGGTGGCCGGTTACGAGCGTCACAGTTTGTGACCAAATTTCAGACGTCTGCCAGAAAATTGGTAAATTGTAGAGGACGTTTTCTGCCCAGTGTGTGTTAGTGTGTTATAAAATTTGGAGTTGAAGAACGGCCATACTTTTTCTCCTCATTTCCACGTATTAAAATAGACACGGAGTGATTGTTTAAAGGAGCTGGATACTGAGAAAGAATTATATTACGTTGAACGTTCGATGTACCAAGTCACGTGACCAGCGCCATACTTGAGAACCAGCGAGGAGGCTACAGTGAGGTGATATGAAGTTTTTTGTTCTCGGTACTTATTGCTAATTATTTTGCTCTGGTTTCTCTTTGTTCAGGACTCTATTTGTCAATCTCCATTGTGTTTATCAGCGCTAAAGTGAAGCAGCCTGCTTACACCTATAGAACAACCTATATAGGTCCTAATACTAAGTAAACTATTCTCCGCGTGTTCTTAACTTTCATGTCTTATCTACTTCCGGGTACTACAAAAAGTCCTAATTATGCATAATGCGGAACACACCCGCACAACACTCCTCCCCGTTCCGAAATTGAAGGGGGCACTCAAACCTAAACATATATAAACCAAAAACATTTGACAACTGAAACCTGCTGACCTATCTGAACTCAAAAGAAATATTAAACGTCAGTCTCTCCTCCCCCTCCCTGCTGCTGGTGAGAAAGGAGAAAGGAAGAATGGGGACACCCTCTGAATCCATGTTCCATTCCATACCCATATTCAAATCAACGACATCTCCTGGATGAGCCATACTGTGCAGAAAGCACAATTTTAAACTTTGTATATACATACAAAATTGAAACAGACAATTCTCAAATCAAGATATTTCAACTCAACATTTCCTGTTCAAAGAAAATCCTAAACTTACAGGAGCATAAAAAAAAACAAAAACAAAAAACAAAGCCTGGAAGTACAGTTATTGTAGGGACGAGGGACATGGAAAGCGAAGCCATGAGGTCTTGGCTTCACACCCTCTGCACATGTACTGGTCTATAGCTTCAGCTGCTGACGGTGTAATATCGACACAATCTCCATGAAACCACACGAAACAGGTTTCACACTGAATCATCAACTTCCCATCATCAGGTTTCCGGCACCAACAATGCAACTCCTCACATGATAGCCCTTCCGTAGGCTTAGACAGACCCCTGTCGGTGGGAGTGGCATCTCCAGTGGAAATACATAAACCTCCAGCGGAGGTTTCTTTGCTGGGGAGAAGGGATTCCCTAAAACTGAGAGCCCATGTTGGAACATCAATGCCCAGATACGGCTTCAGACGATCATGATTCATGATGGTGATGGTATTTCGGTTTTTGACGCGGTATAGCAGTGATGAAATACGCTCTGCTATAACACAGGGACCCTTCCAAGGAGAGGTCAACTTTTTGCATTTTCCTTTTATGGTGGCTGTGTCCATCACCAAAACAAGATCACCGACATTGTACTGGTTCAACAAAATATTGACATCATAATCCCTTTTTGAGGTTTCCTGTGTGGTCTGGAGCATTTTACGAGCTGTCTCGTGTGCTGCACGCATTCTGTCAGTCATAGTCTTGACATAGCTATCTGCATCCAAATGACTTTCTTGTGGCAACACTGAAAACATTAGGTCTGCTGGTGTAGTGACCTCACGGCCAAGCATCAGCTTATTGGCTGTGTACCCTGTACTCCGGTTGACCGCACTGCGTAAGGCAAAAGCAATTAGTGGCAGGTGAACATCCCATTCTTCCTGATCCTTGATGAAGCAGCGGACAGCATCCATGAGTGTGCGATTGAAGCGTTCTACCTGGCCGTTTGATGATGGGCGATAAGGAGTGGTCCTGGTTTTGTGAATTTGGAGTGTGTCACACATGGCCTTGAACAACCTACTTTCAAAATTCCTACCTTGATCAGTGTGGATAGCAAACGGGAAGCCAAAACGGGAAAAGAATTCATTGACTGCACCGCGGGCAGTTTCCTCAGCCCCTTGTGAAGGCAAGGGTATACATTCGACCCATTTGGAAAACTGGTCTACGATCATCAGAATGTGTTCATTGCCACGAGGCGTTCTTGGCAATGGGCCCAAAAAAATCTAAATGAACCCTTTCCATAGGAGCTCCTGCATGGAAATTGGTCATGGAGTGTTTTGCCTTCCTATTGCCCTTCTTTTGCGAGTTACACTCAGAGCAAGTGGATACATGAAGTTGAATGTCACGCGACATACCATACCAGTGATAATTGGGTTTGATCCTAGCCTTGGTTCGCTTCTGCCCTTGGTGACCTGCTGAGGGAATATTGTGATGCAAATAGAGGACATCATGGTGAAGATCCTTCGGGACGACCAATTGACGTTTGGAGTCCAGGGTCATATACAGAATGCCGTCAGAAATGTGGTACAACTCCTTGTTCAGGTAATAGAATTTGCTTGCTGGACTGGATAGATTCAAATGACTCTGTGTAGGTTCTACACCATTTAACAAGAACTCTAGAATGATATCCAGATCTGTGTCATTCCTCTGAGCATTGAGAATGTTATCTCTAATGTGGGTGCGAATCTCATCCTCAGAGAGTATCAGATCCCCCCTTGAGAGCTTGCCTGACCCTGAAATCTGAGTCTGTTCTAGCAGATACGGGGTAACCCTCATCGATGGACGCACAACCTCCAGTGGAGGGTAATGCTCCTTCAAACACCTGGTTTTTGGCCAATCTGTCGAAGGATATATCCAAGGCACCATCAGGGGTTACAAGAATGTTTACATCTGGAGATGCTGACATGAAATTCGGAGACTCATTCACGTTCCTCACTGATTGGGTGTCTGTCGGGTCGCACCTGGAACTTGATTGGTCTAGGCACAGAGGCTTGTCATTCCCAGCTGGAGATGGCGATTCTCTTGTGGATTGAGTTTCACCTCCATTGGAGGGTGAGTGAGTGGTCAAAAAGAGTGCTTGATGAGTGGGATCTACAGGGGACTTGGGACCCTTGGACAGTGGCAGCACATCGTCAACAGACTGGCGAAATTCATACCAGTTCTGGTGAGCCTTCATACAGTACTTGCAGCCATGGCAAGGGAGCTGAGATGGAAGGACATCAGTGTCTACATTTGGGCAGGCTGTCAGAGGTGGACGGCGGGATAGGGAGTCAGCATTACAGTGCTTAGAGCCTGGCCGATGAACTACTTTCATAGAATACTGGCTCAATTCCTCAAGCCATCTTGCAAGCTGGCCGTTAGGTCGTTTAAAATTCATGAGCCACTGCAAACTGCTGTGGTCCGTTCTGAGCATAAACGGTCGGCCAATTAGGTAATGCCGATAGGCCCTGGTGAACTTCACAACAGCTAGCAGCTCCTTTCTCGTAGTACAGTACTTGAGTTGTTCTTTTGACAGAGACAGGCTTCCATAAGCGATGACCTTTTCAACACCATTCTGGACTTGAGTCAGTTCTGCACCAAGAGCATAGTCAGATGCATCAGTGTCTAAAATGAACGGATCATCCATGTTGGCAATTCCCAAAACTGGAGTGGACAGCAGGGCATCCTTTATCGCTTGGAATGCCTGTTCACGTTCATCAGTCCAGAGGAAAGTTTTTCTACCCGTCACCTGGTACAATGGCAGAGCCAAATCAGCATACTTTGGTATAAACTGACGATGATAGTTTGCTAGTCCTAGGAAGCGTTCAACGTCCTTGCAAGATTTTGGGGTTGGCCACTGCTCCACTGCGCTGACATCAACTCCTGCTTCAAGGCCATCTGGACCAATTTTTCGTCCCAGGAACTCGACACTCACTCTTGAAAGAGTTCACACTTCTTCGGGCTTCAACTTGAGTTGATACTTCCTGAACCTCAAAAACTTCTCGGAGGTTGTCAAAGTGGCAGTCAATTGTTTTCCCAGAACCAGTGTGTCATCCAGGAAAGCCAAGACAATTTTCCAATTCAGCCCAGCTAGAACTAAATTGATGACACGATCAAAGGTGGCTGGGGCATTACACAGACCAAAGCCCATCCTGGTGAACTCGAACAAGCCATATTTAGTGATAAAAAACGCAGTCTTGTGTCGGTCCTCTGCTTTGATAGGAATCTGCCAGTATGCATTATTGGCATCAAGCTTTGAGTACCACACATTGCCGGACAGTGATTCTAGACATTCTTCTATGAGTGGCAGAGCAAATACTGTCTTACGACATTGTAGATTGAGCTTACGGTAATCCAAGCACCATCTTTACCCGCCACATCTTTTCCTCACTAGTACAGGTGCTGCTGCCCATTCTGAAGTGGAGGGTTGGATAACCTGAAAATCAAGCATCTTCTGTAAATGACTTTCCTCCTCGTGTGCAAAGCTTGGCGGAGTTCGTCTCATCCGTTGCTTCACAGGTGCGGAATCACCTGTGTCAATAGTGTGCCTCTCTATGGCTGTGAAGTTGCCTAGATCCATGTCATGGCAAGCGAACACATCCTGGAATTCAATGAGCAGCCTCTCGGCTTTTTCACATCGTCTTCTGTTAGCTGCGCTGAAGATTGATTGAGGAGGTCTCGAAGGTGCTCTGGTACTGAAGTAGCTTCAGCTGACTGACGAACACAGAACAAGTTGTCTTGATTGTGGTGAAATTCGGGCAAATCCCTCTTCAAAGTTGGTACCTCCTGTGGTGGATCAACCTTGTCAGTCTTGTCATCACCTCCATCGTCAGCTACAAGATCAGCTTCAGAAACTCTCGCCAACAGCTGACCATGTGAGAGTTTAATGGCTTCATCACCGAGGTTTACAACACAGACAGCTGGACCGTTTCGAACTATCGTGGAACGTCCGAGGAAGCACTACGGATAAATCAGGGGCTGGTTCAAGTAGGTAATGACTTGCTTCAGACATATGATGTGTCACACATGACAGTTGTACTGCTGATCTGGCAGGAATGAAAACTTCCTTTGTGAGATGGACTGGAAAAGATTCAAATGAGGGTGCCTTTACAGAAAATATTAGTGGAAATGTATCGCCCTCAAGCCTCAACCAATCTCCATCAGTTTCAACGCAACAGTGATGAGACTTCATGAAATCAAGTCCAAGAAGGAGATCCTCCTCTAATGGGGCAACATGGAGTAACTCCTGGAACATTTTGTTCCCAATCTTCACCGTGACTGGTCCAACCACTTTTCCTGTCATGACCATATTCTTCCGGCATTTCTAATGTTGATGATTTCCAGGGTAGGTGGAGTTGGATCAAGTTTCTTATATATGTCCTCAGCAAGAATAGTCACAGACGCTCCAGAATCTATAACGGCAGGGACCTTTATACCTTCCACTGTCACTGGTAACCAATAGCTGGCATTCAATCCCTTTAGCCTGATTGATGACAACTTCCTAGTGGGCTTGCGGTGTAAAAACACTGGGGCCTGCACTGGATGATATACCATTCTGGGCCATTGGTGGTGAATCACTTTCCTCGACATGTGGGGAACACAGTTTTCCATTAATGGAAGTAGATCCACCTATGGTTGTCAATTGTTCATTGTTGGATATAGGCACAGGGTAGGTTGAGATGAGATTACATCTGAAGTCATGTCGGCCGAAGATGAGATGATACCCTCAGGCATCGACTGCCCAACCAAAATGTCTGAGTCCTCCTGCGGAGGGTCCGTCAGATTAGATCGTTGACAAGTTGGGTTGTCATCAACCTCCTGTTGTGGTATAACAGAAGTGTCAGTGGGCATTTCATTATCTGTTGTCTCTAGAATAAAGTTTGTGCAACTGGACCCCACAAGAACTCCTGGTCCTACCGGAGTCGCACATTCCTTTGCCACTCCAGATGGGGGCAGCAAGCCACACGCTGTTACAGGAGGCATCCTATCCTCATGTTCCCTTACCAATGTAGATGGGTGGGACTCTCTTGCTCTGGTGCACCCTTCATAAAATCCCTGACAGACTGCAACAGTTCCTGCTGCAAATACTTGTTGTTCTTCCTAAACTCTATGAGTGATATGAGTGAGTGGCCATGATACTGCCTCGATGAGTCAGATGGTGCCCCAGACTTCAGCACAACTGTCTCTCCACCTGTGGGATTACTGGGACATCGAATCGACAACTGACTGGAAAAGTCATCATCAATGTAATACTCAGCAGAATCAAAACTTGACCGAGGTTTGGCATGTCCGGAGGTGTCAGCAGACTCTGACTCCGAGTCTTGAATTGTGTCCTGGGGTAGTGATTCAAGTTCAGGGTTTATAAGAACATGGCTTTCTGCATCAACCAAATCTGAAGCTAACTTGGGGCTGCATCCACGCGATGAGGAAACAGGCAATTTTGGCCCATCAGAGAAGTTGACATCACATGGATCATGTTCGTACATGGGCTCACAAGATGGACTTCCGGTGGTTGGAGTATTCTTATTTACTGCAAAGGTATTTGGTCGTGAAGTCAAACTTGCTGAAAATTCCATTACAGCCTTTGTGTAATCCTCGAACTCCTGGCACCACGGCAAGGATTTCACAATGTCGTCCGGACACCCCAAGGATTTACACTGTCGTGTCTCTGGTTGTTGGTGCACATGTCCTGATGGTTCACTTGTGGTAAGAGACCCATGTTGGTCTACTCCTATGGGTTCCTGACCTGCAGAAGTCGATGAAGGTGTCACGGAATAGTTGTCCATGTGATACAAATCTTGTCCCGAACTGACATTAATTTCTGCTGTCGCGAGTCGACAAGTTGTCACCGACAATGGAACACCCTCTTCACAATTGTGTGAAACTGTGTAGGGGGAAACAGAACCTCCAGCGGACATTGTCTTGCGTCCCTTGAGATTCGAGTCACAGTCAGCAAATTCTGTTGGCGGTGGTTGGCCTACCGTGTTGTAATGGTCGGCTTTTAGGCCAAATGATCCGACCCTCGGGTCTGTTTAAAGACTTTCATCAAAGGACACAGACTTTGATATTTTCGGCAATCTCTGAATGAGATGGTTAGGGTCTTTGCAGTAAAGCACCCAGAACAGAGATGGCTAGTAGGAACGCTGTTCACTTGTTTGTTGTTCCGTACTCGTGGAAATACTCAGCTGATCAAACCTTGTGGCGATTTGCGACAGTGCGGCAATGACATTATCTACCTTACCAGAGAGATGTTTTACTTGTTGGTCCAGAGCGACTGTGTACTCAGGTGTACCACGTGGTGTAGATGTTGTCACTGGTGTTGGTGTCTGTACCTGAGCAGACAGTGTACTGTCAGACTGCTGTAGATCCCTCCTTGGAGACTGTGGAGACATGCAATACTCATTCCCTCCTGATAAAGAGAGATTGTGGGACCTCCCGTGGAGCACGCATCAGCTCCTGTGGAACATATGGACGTCCCTCTTGAGGACAAACTTTGCCTTGACTTGTCAAACCCACGAAGTTCGCCTTGCAAGCAGATCCTCATTTTCACTGTCGCCTTGAAAATAAGACTCTGAAACTCGGCGAGCCTGTTTGGCGGACGTCCACTGATTGGTGTGGAGTGCCCGACGGATGATAACAGCTTCGTCCACTGTCTGTGGTCTCATGTTAAAGGCCCAAGCCCCTGCATCGGAATCCAAACAGCCTCTACAAACCTTGTTAATTGCCTGTGTTTCACGATACAACGCAGGGCAGGTAGCAAAAGAGTAGCTGGCTTGTAGTTTCACACGGTCCGCAAAGTCTCTAATATCTTCATCTCGTCCCTGCATCAGATTGTCAAACTTTATTGACTCTTCAGCAGGATTCTCACCAGCGGCATAACGGATCCGGAAATCTGATACTAAAGTACTCCAAGGAATAGTTGACAAGGGTCTATCACCAACCAACAAGCTGTAGTACAATGCAGCACCACCATGCAGTGTGTGTACAAATTCCCTCTTTTTCCTTTCAGCGTCCCAACCACATGATTCACCAAAAGATTCATATTTCAACAGAAAGGTTCTCCAGTCACCAGATCCGTCAAATGTGGGAGGCTTCGACGGTGTCCGGTCAAAATGAGTTCTGCTCTCATTGAAGTATCTGGTGGAGTGATTCACAGTGCGGTTTTCACCGAGGTCCTGGTATGTGCGGCCATAGTTCTCACGTTCAGCTGTGCTGAAACGGTTGAGTGATGAACGGGGTGAAACACTGTATGCAGTTTGTTCATATTTTGAACTGCCCAATAAAGAATCCTTGGATTCAAATGACAAGCACTGTTTGGCAATATCACAAAGTTCTGGCAAATTACGTGCTACATCATCAAACTTCAGGTCACCTTTGCTATCTCTCAGTTTAAGGATGTTGACTGCAGCACTCTGTGTCAACTCTTTAAGGGGAATCAAATCCTCTAAAGTGGCTACATTGATGTACACCAGCATCATGGAGGTTGCGATATTGACACTACCTCAAAACAAAAATAGTGCACAAATTGTGATCCAATAATGATAATCGTCAATTCAACAGTCGCAGGTATGAGGCTCAAAAACACCAGTACTCTTCTACAAATAGCAAACTTATCAATCACCTGGGTCAAATGGCTGTCATGCAACTGCAGCGTTTCTCAAATGTCAATCCCAGCCCAGGATATATATGGCAAAATCGTCTCAAATTTGTGAAACCTTCAGCGGGTAATCATACAAAGCAGTCCCCCCACTCTCATCCAATAGTCACTCATGAACTGAATGAAAACCCCAACGAAGCCAATCTGAACTCAGTCGCCACAACCATGCGTATGCCAGACACCAGCGATGTCCACAAATAAACCAAAACTTCAGTTCTAAAAAATCACAAAGCTGACATAACAACCACTGTCAAAACGTTGAAAGATAAGTACAAAAACCTTCCACACAATTTAAAACAATACCACTCAAAATATCGAGCCAAACTATCACAGTTCACCTCTGGCTAAGCAGTATAAGCACGAGCTCACAGTCACAACCACGTGTCACAAACGCGCCCGACTCGAACTCCAAAACAAATCAAAATGCGATGGGCCCAAACAAAATAACCAAACCACACGAATCCCCGCGATTCGACAGTCACAGCGCCACTAAAGTGAAGCAGCCTGCTTACACCTATAGAACAACCTATATAGGTCCTAATACTAAGTAAACTATTCTCCGCGTGTTCTTAACTTTCATGTCTTATCTACTTCCGGGTACTACAAAAAGTCCTAATTATGCATAATGCGGAACACACCCGCACAACATATATCTATCAAGTAAAGTAAAGGCTACAGCTGGACGTGGCTCGCATAGGTTTTGAAAAGTGATTGGTTAGCGCGTGTATCCAATTAACCTTTCGTAACATTTTCGTTTCCAGAGGAGGACTTGAAACTCGTTCAATACATGGAACTATCTACCTGTATCATCTTGTTTATAAGTTGGTCAACTCATGTCAAAACGATTCAAATCGAATGAGAGCAATAGGTGACATTCACTGGGATGCAGACAAATGAGAAAAGGGCGTCAAATCTGCCTGATTTTACTGATTTAAGAATTGAATGTCAGTTTTGTGTTTGCACTGAAAAATGAACGATGTCAAAGCGTTGTTCAAACTCGTGTGAACGAGCGAGTTCAAACATATAAATTAACTTGCCGCTTTCAACGTCACTCTCGCGAAATAAAGAACCTGCTATCCATAAGGTTTGCCTTTATTGTACTTGCCAAAGAGGTCAATAGCTGGGGTATTATCAACATTATACTCTCTGCACAACTGTTTGCTCCAACGTTTGAACATATTTATTAAAAAACGTATTTTCCTTCTTTTCCGCCTTAGATGTTATGTAGATGATCCGCATAGTTTGAACACCGCTTTGACATCGTTCATTTTTCAGTGCAAACACACAAACTGACATTCAATTCTTAAATAATTTCGTGCTTTGAAGTTTACACAGATTCCCGAACGTTGGTTGGTTGAGAGAGCGGTCATGTGATCTAAAATTCAAGGTTCATATCTCTTGAACCCTTCAAATCGTTCATACGTGTGTGAACGTTTTCCAGCCGATCTAGGTCATGTGAACTTTTGCCGGAACTACTTTCCGGGTTTTCCCAGGATACTCTCTGTCCAGCTTCACGTAAACAAAATAACAATTATTTGTATTCACACTCCTTTTAATTTCTACATATCACTTAGTTGTTCTTGTATATAACAAAGTTCATAAATCAAATAAAATGATATTTTAATATTTCTTTATTAAAAAACAATGTTTTTCGCTCGTTTGTCGTCTGCTACTGCAAAGTCATGGCTGACAACATCGGCGTCGACTACGGCAATTTTTCTATTGGCACCGCAAATATTGTGGATATGGATTTTTTGCAAGATGTGAATCTTGAGCAACTATTTTCCGAGATGACTGATGAGGGACCTGTCCTACATCTGCGGATTCGATATTAAATGACCAGATCATAAAAATGGAAACGCCCGTGACCACTGATGACAAAATCGGTCCTCAAAAGGCCACATCCACATCAAGATTTGTAATTCAAAGCCTTGAACAACAACGCCACAGCCAGTCGACAATGAAAAATACAAGGTGGGGACTAAAAATGTTCAATGGTAAGTTGTTTTGTAGCCTTAAAAATCTAACCTCAGAGGTATAAACATACGGTATAAGGCCTATACACAGTAGACCTACATTGTGACTAAGTACAATAAACCCTTGTAACCCTACATCAATGGATTAGGCCTAAATTATAGATTAATTCTAAAATTTTGCAATGCTTACGTCAAACCTAAACTGAAAATACAACAATGAGAAAGTATACATCATACCTATATCCACAAATATGACACCCCAAATGACAACCCACAAGAAACAGCAATAACCACGTACCTTTTTTAAAACTTTTTACAGATTGGTCATTCCAAACGAGGAATATCCAGGTGAATTGGGAAACTATCCTTCCTACTGCATTGGCCGATCTCCTGAGGTGTTTTTACGCCGAGACACGCCCACAAGTATCCAATGGCAAGGCTAACACAGTTTCCTCGTCCGAGGATTACCATCGCAACACTTTGAAAAATCTGAGAGCAGCTTTGAACAGACACCTCCGACTGCTGGGTCGTCCAATTGACATTGTCAAAGACAGAGAATTCCAGAGAGCAAACGACTTGCTCAATGGAAAATTAAAAGCTTCTGTTCGCGAAGGAAAGTCAAAACCAACTAAACACAAGCCGGTTATTGACAATGGTGATATGGTTAAAATTCAAGCTTATCTTGACCATGAATCTCCAACTTGTTCACTTTACAAATGTTGGTTTGATCTGTCAATCCATTTCGTATCCAGAGGTTTAGAATTTCACAGTCAACTAAAGCTCGATTCGTTTGAATTTCGTGTTGATGATGAGGGTAGGGAGTACGCGGCTATTACTCACGAGACCATTCAGAAAACTTCTCAGGAGGGCTCCATGATCCGTTGAACAACACTCCTGATAAACGTATGTACGCGTCCGATACATCGCGATGCCCTGTTGCTAATCTGAAATTGTTGATTTCCAAATTGCCACCACAAGCAGACAAGTTATTCTGCATTCCAAAATCAAATGCCACGCTTAATGACCCAGTTTGGTATTCGGGAAAACCCATGTCCGAGCGCCAACTGGGTCAAATAATCCGAACAGTGTCAAAAGAATGTGGCCTCAGTCGCGTATACACCCCACACTGTGTCCGAGCAACAGCCATCCAGGCACTTGCTGATGCAAACGTTGAATTGAGGCACATCATGTATTTATCTGGCCACAGGAACGAAGCCAGTATTCGTTCGTACAATAGGTCCATTTCGAATGACTAAAAACAGCAACTGAGCACAGTTTTGCAAAATCTCACTGACAACGCGTCCGACAAGTGCCCTAACTTTCAAAATTCCGCTTCGGTTTCAAGGAACCCCAATGACCTTGCTGCAAGCGGTGATGCCAATTTCGCGACCGAACCTGTTTCAAGTCGCCCCAATTTTGGCAATGTCACTTCACTACCCAACGGATTTCCAATATCCGAAAATTGCTCGTTTTCACAAGAGTTCAATCTCTCGCAGTTTGCGGGTTCGTCTGGCGGTTTTCTGCCCCGTGGTGTGTGTTAACAACTGCTCCATAAATTTCACGATAAACAATCACAAATAAATAGAATTCAACAACGAGATCTGCTTCCAATTCGCCACGCCGCACAACTTCGAAGTCGGTCAGTGTATCATTACGCGGTCAAACGAATCCGTCAGAGTGTAAAGCTACAATGACAGTTTGTTAAACTCGATATTGATATTTGTTTCTGTTTGATAACATATGTTATATTTGGGATTACACTTTTTAGTAAAGTACAAATTCTAGTACTTTTGAGTTGAGCCCCATCCGGGATTCGAACTCACACCCTCAGAGTCAGGCACCTAATCGCCAGCACACAAAGTCAGCCGCCTAACCCACTTTCTAAATGGCATTGTGTAATCATAGCTTTCGGCCGTGGGAGCCGTGCCAATTAAAACTTATCAGAGGGGGTACACAAAGCCGGCAGTCTAGACTAATAGTTGTCCGACTTCCATTTTTGTGGAAGTCGCGGTAGCTGAGTGGGTTAAATTTGTACTTTACTAAGAAAGTGTAATCCCAAATATAACATATGTTGTAAATTATCTTCAATATACAGGTGTTTTATGATATAGTGCTTTATTCCCCAAGTAATAATTATATTACGTTTTTGTTAAACACACCTATCACGTCGGTCGATGACTTGTGGCACTGTCTCAAGTACATAGTTGGGATATGGGGACAGACAGACATATAAGTATGTAGACAAGCCATTCTTGTAGAAGTATGGGAGACGATGGCACATACATTTAGAACAATACCTTTTCACATAATAGTGGAAATATATATGTGTGAAATAGGCACATATAAAAAGACCAGATGAAAGGCACAGAGTGTAGGAAATTCCATCACTGATACAATAAAGCCCGACGGGGAGTTCGTTTGGTTGGTTTGTTGTTTAACACCGGACTGAAACACGATGTTACGGAGTATATTCTTATCCTTCATCAGGTAAAATGAAGAGACTAGAAACTAGGAAGAGAAAGCTAAAGACGTACATTTGAAACAACAGTGCTAAGATAACAAGGGAAGCCAGTACTTAATTAACGCTAAATTGGTAGGGTGGATGGACAAATGGAAGCCAGGGATTGTTAATCCCGGCATGAATAATGATATAACAATGGCAGCATTTAACAAGGGAAATGACAATAAAGAAATGCAAGCCAGGAATTAATCCAAGCCTAATTAGTGATTAGTGATAAATTAAATGATTGTTTTCCTTTTTACAGACTTTTTAAGAGCGCTCATTTATTTCAACGAAAACACACTCGGTTTCTGGTGTTATTGTTGGATTATTATTTGGACAAGTCAAAGGATTAATTACAAAATGCCACAGAATTCGAAAGCATGTTCATTTTGTTTCTATACGATTAAACCAAATGACAATACAGCCTGTTGGGTTAAATCATACGCAGGTTAGACGTCATGTGCAGACAGGGCAGAATTATGTGAAATATCACTTTCTCGCTCCATCGCTTTCTCGCTGTATCGGTTTCTCGCTCCATCGGTTTCTCGCTTTCTCGCCTTTGGTATATCGCTTTCCTCGCTCTATCGCTTTCGCTCTATCGCTTTTCACTCTATCGCTTTCTCGCTATATCGCTTTCCTCGCCTTGGTATATCGCTTTCGCCTATATCGCTTTCTCGCGTAATGGTATCGCTTTCTCGTCTCGTGCTATCGCTTTCTCGTCTCGTGTTATCGCTTTCTCGTCTCGTGTTATCGCTTTCTCGTCTCGCGCTATCGCTTTCTCGTCTCGTGCTATCGCTTTCTCGTCTCGTGCTATCGCTTTTTCTCGTCTCGTGTTATCGCTTTCTCGTCTCGTGATATCGCTTTCTCGCTTTCTCGCCTCCGAATTTTAAGGCGAGAAAGCGATGGCCCTAATCAGCCACCATAAAATATACACCTAACCATAATGACAGTTTCATCATAGTAGATGCAATGGTTAAGGAATAAAAATTACACAAACACATACATGTCTTTATGGGCCAGTGCTTCAGGTCCAACATTACACTAATCTATTTAACGATACCGACGAATTCGAATCAATAATAATTTGGCAACAGAATCCATTTATCAATCCTTCAGTGGACCTAGAAAAATACCATTACATCTATAATCTGCATTTTGGAATACATAGAGTGAGTGAGTTTAGTTTTATGCCGCACTCAGCAATATTCCAGCTATATGGCGATGGTCTGTAAATAATCGAGTCTGGACCAGACAAGCCAGTGATCAACGGCATGAACATCGATCTGCGCGGGAACGGATGACATGTGTCAACCAAGTCAGCGAGCTTGACCCACACGATCACGTTAGTTGCCTTTTACGACAAGTATGGGTTACTGAAGATCAATATTCTAAGCCGGACCTTCACGGGTGTAATACATAGAAGAATTCATTCACTAACTTCACAATAGATCTCAAAAAGTATGGACAGAGATCATTTGCTTACATGGCCCCAACTCTGTGGAACGATCTTCCCTTGGGAATAAAGAAATCCCCATCATTGACAATCTTTGAAAGCTGCATACAGACTCACCTCTTCCAAAAGTTCTATAAAGATTGATATACCAGTGAAAAAATATAGCACCTCTACTGCAGTGTATTTTAACTTTGTGTAGCGCCATGAGCAGACAACAAGTGCCTGGAGGTTTGGCGCATCTACTGTATTATTATTATGTGTGGTCTTTTTCTTACTTATAATCCTGAAGAAATTGTTTTAAATGAATGAATTTAGATATGGGAATGTACTACAAGAAATATAAGACAGATCATACTAGTCTTAAAGAAATTATCTCGTTCTTCACGCCGAAGGCCTGGGTTCGATTCCCAACATGGGTACAATGTGTGAAGCAATTTCTGGTGTCCCCGCCGTGATGTTGCTGGAACATTGATAAAATCGGCGTAAAACCATATGTACTCACTCGCTCTTAGACAATAATAGGATATTATATAACTCACAGGAGATATGGAGGAAAAGTATCAAACATCCGCTAAAGTGTCAACAGATGATTTAGGACTCAATGATACTACTTTAAAACCTTCAAAAGTGTCTAGGACGTTCTATGCATGGCACCAGAAAACCTAACTACTGGTCTGTTAACGTTTAACGGATGGTAGCATTATTGCATACAAAACCCACTGATCCGTTGATCCTTTAAGCACTGTACTACTTGCATGAATAATGAAAGTTAAAAAACAAATAAGTTACAGTCATGTAAGCATGAGCATTCATGATTTTAGTGCATGATATGTCGTGGTATCATTTTCGCAATGCGACACCTGTGGACAATATTAATACCTTTTGGCAGTCTTTTGTTTAAAGGTCATGTACTCTGTATTAAAACTGTGGTAAGACATGGAGGATGTTTTTGCCTGAACGTAAATACTGTGGTAAGACATGGAGGATGTTTTTTTGCCTGAACGTAAATACTGTGGTAAGACATGGAGGATGTTTTTGGCCTGAAAGTAAATACTGTGGTAAGACATGGAGGATAATTTTTGCCTGAACGTAAATACTGCGGTTAGACATGGAGAATGTTTTTGCTTGAACGTAAATACTGTGGTAAGACATGGAGAATGTTTTTTGCCTGAACGTAAATACTGTGGTAAGACATGGAGAATGTTTTTTGCCTGAACGTAATTACTGTGGTAAGACATGGAGGATGTTTTTGCTTCTTGAACGTAAATACTGTGGTAAGACATGGAGAATGTTTTTGCCTGAACCTAAATACCTGTGGTAAGACACAGAGGATGTTTTTGCCTGAACCTAAATACTGTGGTAAGACATGGAGGATGTTTTTTACCTGAACGTAAATACTGTGGTAAGACATGGAAGATGTTTTTTTGCCTGAACGTAAATACTGTGGTAAGACATGGAGAATGTTTTTTGCCTGAACGTAAATACTGTGGTAGGACATAGAGGATGTTTTTCGCCTGAAAGTAAATACTGTGGTAAGACATGGAGAATGTTTTTGCTTGAACGTAAATACTGTGGTAAGACATGGAGGATGTTTTTGATTGAACGTAAATACTGTGGTAAGACATGGAAAATGTTTTGCCTGAACGTAATACTGTGGTAAGACATGGAAGATGTTTTTGCTTGAACGTAAATACTGTGGTAAGACATGGAGGATGTTTTTACGCCTGAACGTAAATACTGTGGTAAGACATGGAGGATGGTTTTGTCTGAACGTAAATACTGTGGTAAGACATGGAGGACGTTTTTTTGTTTGAACGTAAATACTGTGGTAAGACAGGGAGGATGTTTTTGCCTGAACGTAAATACTGTGGTAAGACATGGAGGATGGTTTTGCCTGAACGTAAAAACTGTGGTAAGACATGGAGAATGTTTTGCCTGAACGTAAATACTGTGGTAAGACATGGAGGATGTTTTTTGCCTTAACGTAAATACTGTGGTAAGACATGGAGGATGGTATTTGCCTGAACGTAAATACTGTGGTAAGACATGGAAAATGTTTTTTGCCTGAACGTAAATACTGTGGTAAGACATGGAGGATGTTTTTAGCCTGAACGTAAATACTGTGGTAAGACATGGAGGATGTTTTTGCCTGAACGTAAATACTGTGGTAAGACATGGAGGATGTTTTTTGCCTGAACGTAAATACTGTGGTAAGACATGGAGGATGTTTTTTGCCTGAACGTAAATACTGTGGTAAGACATGGAGAATGTTTTTTGCCTGAAAGTAAATACTGTGGTAAGACATGGAGGATGTTTTTTGCCTGAACGTAAATACTGTGGTAAGACATGGAGAATGTTTTTTGCCTGAATATAAATACTGTGGTAAGACATGGAGAATGTTTTTTGCTTGAACGTAAATACTGTGGTAAGACATGGAGGATGTTTTTTGCTTGAACGTAAATACTGTGGTAAGACATAGAGGATGTTTTTTGCCTGAACGTAAATACTGTGGTAAGACATAGAGGATGTTTTTCGCCTGAAAGTAAATACTGTGGTAAGACATGGAGAATGTTTTTGCCTGAACGTAAATACTGTGGTAAGACATGGAGGATGGTTTTACCTGAACGTAAATACTGTGGTAAGACATGGAGAATGTTTTGCCTGAACGTTAATACTATGGTAAGACATGGAGGATGTTTTAGCCTGAACGTAAATACTGTGGTAAGACATGGAGGATGGTTTTGCCTGAACGTAAATGCTGTGGTAAGACATGGAGAAATGTTTTTGCCTGAACGTAAATACTGTGGTAAGACATGGAGGATGTTTTTTGCCCTGGAACGTAAATACTGTGGTAAGACATGGAGGATGGTTTTTGCCTGAACGTAAATACTGTGGTAAGACATGGAGAATGTTTTTGCCTGAACGTAAATACTGTGGTAAGACATGGAGGATGTTTTTTGCCTGAACGTAAATAATGTGGTAAGACATGGAGAATGTTTTTTGCCTGAATATAAATGCTGTGGTAAGACATGGAGAATGTTTTTGCTTGAACGTAAAAATACTGTGGTAAGTCATGGAGGATGTTTTTGCTTGAACGTAAATACTGTGGTAAGACATGGAGAATGTTTTTTGGCCTGAACGTAAATACTGTGGTAAGACATGGACATCGGTCTAATACTGATTAAGTGTTCTGTAATCATTACTGAGTACATATTATTTAACTTCCATCAGACAGTCCCTTGTTCTTTCAGATTTACCTTTCTCCTCTGAGATAGTAATAATTGGTTCAATCTCAGGTTTTGCCTTTATTGAATTTCATTTTTTGTTGTAAACTATTTTACTTAAACTAAAAGGGCTTGCACATTGGCTTTATTATATACATATGCCAAAACAGATTTTCCTGTATTTTATGATACCTGTGAATGTGAGTTTTAGAATCCACACCCTCTAGGCCCCATTGTATCACCAGTGATACAGAAAATGTAATTGCTGGTATCTAATCACTCATTATACTGAAGGAATTAATTAAACAGCGTCCGAAGTCATAAAATGATATATTTAAAGATCACACTTCATTTCGTACTTCCATCCTAATTTTCAACTCATCCAGCACTTCCTGTTCCATTCACTGCCACATGGTCTGATGATGCGTGGAAAGGGTGGAACTTAAATCCATCTGCCACTAACTGGGTACCGAGTTTCCATGGCAAGTAGGCTTTCACAGAGTGAGCGACAACAAGATCTACACGAAGATAAATCCTTAGAAGCAAGGCAATGTCTCTGGATGTTGTTCTAACTGAAATGCCTTCTTTCTGTAATGTGTACAGATTTGTCTGTTCTGCAAGATTCTCGATCATTGCATCCGCTATAAGATCCTTGAAATATTCTATAGGTACAACTGGGCTTGTTGTCGCTCACTCTCGCATCCGTTTGGACCAAGTAAGTCATCTTCCTGAATTTGCAGAGAAACGTGGAGGATGCAAAAAATCGGGACTGTACACATGCTGTGATGTGTGTCAAGTGCAAAGAGTATGCTTGTTTCCGTAAGGAGAGAAACTGTTTTGGCCAGTTTCACCTGTGCAAATAGACTTCCAGTTCTTCCTTGGCACTACTTTGTCCCAACATCATGGATGCTGATTAATAATGTTCAAATAGAGACGATGATGCCAAAGTGTTACCTCTTATTCAGGTTGTGTTTAATGAAATTGTTCAGGAAGTTCTTCATTCTAGGAAGCTGTTTTGTCTCATCCTTGAACAGACATCGACAGACAATTTACTGTTCGGTTTCCGGGTCCGTGCAATCCCAAAGATACTCACATATATTAACAGTCAAATTCAAATTGTGTCAAAGTTCTTGTTTGTTTGAAGATATTTTCATGATTTATTAATAAACCCAGCTGTTTTCTGTCTCTTGAAGTATGTGTGATGCTATTTTCTGTCTTAAAAGGTCTAAAGCTGTAAGAGTATCTACGTGATACAGATCCTTCAATAAATCACAAGACCCAGCGTATCACATGACATGTACAAATAAAATAGAATAAAAAACTGTCTCGAAATGTTGAAAACAAAACATATCTGCTCTAGTTAAGACCAAATGTATGCTGTCATCAGATTTCGAGTTCATAATTTTTGGACATCTACAAATTACGTTTGGAGTCCCTAGAGGTTACGGTAACACAAAACCAAACCTAGTTTATACCATGGAGAATATTACCATACAGGCAAAAATAGAGATCCCTGTGTCTACCCTTCTTGTTCTTCAATACACTTTTTCCCACTTAACTCCGTTCACTGGTCGATTTCTCACTGTGTCACATGCAATGAGAGGAAGACTGTAGGTATAAAAGTCATAGACACAAAACAAACAAATATATCCCAACTTCTGTTGAATTGAAATTCAGCGAATCCTGAAGAGGAATGTCTTTGAGTCAGGACTTGAAAGAAAATTGTTTCTACTGCTTTCCACGTAGAGTTAGATGGCTCCACAGAGCTGCAGCATTATGAGGAAAATGTTCTCTGTCCAAATCATATCAAAGTTGTCTTTAATATACGAAGGATCTATTGAACAAGAACTGAGTAAGGTCTAGATTTTGATCTTCCTCGACTGGAGTCAGGTAAGAAACAGAACAGGATGACTAGTTGTATGGCAATGGCCGGAATGTTATACTGAACGTTGTTGCATGTACTCAGTCATCCTCAGAAGGACAGAAGAGTAGGACCAAAATTACGCATCCTGTTGGTGCACTACTACTGTGCCATAATGGTGGAAATTACACATCTATATCTGCTATGTTACGATAGTGTGATGCTGCTTACAAATCATCTATATCTGCTATGTGTGATGCTGCTTACAAATCATCTATATCTGCTATGTTACGATAGTGTGATGCTGCTTACAAATCATCTATATCTGCTATGTGTGATGCTGCTTACAAATCATCTATATCTGCTATGTTACGATGGTGTGATGCTGCTTACAAATCATCTATATCTGCTAGTGTGATGCTGCTTACAAATCATCTATATCTGCTATGTTACGATAGTGTGATGCTGCTTACAAATCATCTATATCTGCTATGTGTGATGCTGCTTACTAATCATCTATATCTGCTATGTTACGATAGTGTGATGCTGCTTACAAATCATCTATATCTGCTATGTGTGATGCTGCTTACAAATCATCTATATCTGCTATGTTACGATAGTGTGATGCTGCTTACAAATCATCTATATCTGCTATGTTAGGATAGTGTGATGCTGCTTACAAATCATCTATATCTGCTATGTTTCGATAGTATGATGCTGCTTACAAATCATCTATATCTGCTATGTTACGATAGTGTGATGCTGCTTACAAATCATCTATATCTGCTATGTGTGATGCTGCTTACAAATCATCTATATCTGCTATGTTACGATAGTGTGATGCTGCTTACAAATCATCTATATCTGCTATGTTACGATAGTGTGATGCTGCTTACAAATCATCTATATCTGCTATGTTATGATAGTGTGATGCTGCTTACAAATCATCTATATCTGCTATGTTACGATAGTGTGATGCTGCTTACAAATCATCTATATCTGCTATGTTACGATAGTGTGATGCTGCTTACAAATCATCTATATATCTGCTATGTTACGATAGTGTGATGCTGCTTACAAATCATCTATATCTGCTATGTTACGATAGTGTGTGATGCTGCTTACAAATCATCTATATCTGCTATGTTACGATAGTGTGATGCTGCTTGCTTACAAATCATCTATATCTGCTATGTTACGATAGTGTGATGCTGCTTACAAATCATCTATATCTGCTATGTTACGATAGTGTGATGCTGCTTACAAATCATCTATATCTGCTATGTTAGGATAGTGTGATGCTGCTTACAAATCATCTATATCTGCTATGTTACGATAGTGTGATGCTGCTTACAAATCATCTATATCTGCTATGTTACGATAGTGTGATGCTGCTTACAAATCATCTATATCTGCTATGTTACGATAGTGTGATGCTGCTTACAAATCATCTATATCTGCTATGTTACGATAGTGTGATGCTGCTTACAAATCATCTATATCTGCTATGTTACGATAGTGTGATGCTGCTTACAAATCATCTATATCTGCTATGTGTGATGCTGCTTACAAATCATCTATATCTGCTATGTTACGATAGTGTGATGCTGCTTACAAATCATCTATATCTGCTATGTTACGATAGTGTGATGCTGCTTACAAATCATCTATATCTGCTATGTTACGATAGTGTGATGCTGCTTACAAATCATCTATATCTGCTATGTTACGATAGTGTGATGCTGCTTACAAATCATCTATATCTGCTAAGTGTGATGCTGCTTACAAATCATCTATATCTGCTATGTGTGATGCTGCTTACAAATCATCTATATCTGCTATGTTACGATAGTGTGATGCTGCTTACAACCAGCTGTATTTGATATATTGCAATATTGCGGATACTGTTCCGTCCAGTGTACATTTCTATATAATCTATAAACAAAAACAACAAAGTGTCCCTCTCGAAGTGCCAGCATGCCACGTTGTTTCACTTGTCAATACAAACTATCATTTACAACTGGATTAAAAGGTATAAGTAATATCTGTTGGAACATGCAACATGTTTTCTTCTTTAGAAATTCCTAGGAATAATATACTGTATGCATGAAATGTCTTATTGTAGAAAGGGGGCGGTGGGGTAGCCTAGTAGTTAAAGCGTTGGCTTGTCACGCCGAAGACCCGGGTTCGATTCACCACATGGGTACAATGTGTGAAGCCCATTTCTGGTGTCCCCCGCCGTGATATTGCTGGAATATTGCTAACAGCGGCGTAAACCCATACTCTCTCACTCACTATTGTAGGAAGGGTACTTTCATTCAAAAGGCGTTATTTACAAAGATTTTACAAATATGACATAGATAGTGAGTGAGTTTAGTTTTACGCCGCAATCAGCAATAATCTAGGTATATGGTGGCGGTGTGTAAATAATCGAGTCTGGACCAGACAACCCAGTGATCAACATCATGAGCATTGATCTACTCAACTGAGATGTGTCAACGAAGACATGTGTCAACCAAGTCAGTAAGCCTGACCACCCGATCCCGTTAGTCGCCTCTTACGACAATCCTGCGTTACTGAATTAAGATCAATTCAAACCCGGATCTTCACGGGTCTACGTCATAGATAACTCAGTGTAGAAAGTTCTTTCTTTCATAGGATTTTATTTTCAAAGAGTTTACAAATAAGAGATTTACGTTTCACCACACCGTTTAATGAAGGGTAAAATTCATTTGTTGAAATATGCAGTAGCAAGTCAAGGAATGAACGACTGAATATCTATTACAGAACAAAAATGTTTGTGGCAATTTCTTTGAATGCACATTCACGAAATGTAACATGTGTGTCTGTGTGCTGTTCTTTATGTGAGACGGGGGCCTGCAAACAATCGAGTCCGGATCGGACAATCCACTGATTGATACTATGGGCGACGATTCACGCTGTCAGTGTCGACGCCACTGACCATGTCCCCAAACCTGACCACCAGATCCATTAATAAGCCTCTGACGGTCAGTCCTGAGTTCTAACCCAGGGACTTACGGGGAAAACAACATTGGTTGCTGGGAGCCAATTCAAAGCCAGAAAATATAAACGGATTTATTCTGACAGATATGTGTAAATAGTAGCAGATAAAGTGCTGTGGGGCTAAACAATAGGTCACATTTCGGGATTTTCACGAAATTCACGAAACTCTCATTTAAACTGAAGTGATTAATAGCACCCATAAATGACGTAAGAGAAATTTGGTCACTGACATTGTAAAACTTAAAAATTTAACAGCTAATAATCTTTCTCCCTTCTTCGATTATTTTCCGAACACCGCCATATAACTGGATTATTACGGTGTGGCGTTTAACAACCAAACCAAGCAAAAGGAAATAAAGAATGCGCCTGTAAAATCATCGTACTGTTAACAATCTAAGGGAAATAACTCTTGGAAACCTAATACGAAGATGACAAGATGAAGATTTGTCCTTCATGGCGGGACGCTATAACATTTAGATTCAGATCAGATCAGTGTCCGTTACATCCCTTGATCTGATTTTAGTGGGCCTGACTAAACAATGCAGCAAAATATATGGTACAAGTGACAAAAACACTACTACTACTACCACCTACTACTACTACTACTACTACTACTACTGACCCGTGAAGGTCCGGGTTAGACTGAACCTTCAGTAACCCATGCTTGTCGTAAGAGACGAGTAACAGGATCGGGTGGTCAGGTTCGCTGGCTTGGTTGACACATGTCATCGGTTCCCAATGCTCGATGTACTACTACTACTACTACTGATTATATTACATTACATTATTGGTGAAAATCCATTCTTTTCCAAAAAGTTTTCAACATGGAATATATTTGCAAGAACGTGAAGGACGACACTTTTCATAGATAACTTCAAGGAAGTTTCAAGGAAGTTATCTTTAAAAAGCCCCACGCCCTCGTGTACGTGTTGAACTTACAAAAAAATATATTCAGGGAAAACATGTAACCTGATAGTTTAAAAACAAATTTAGCAAGTCTGCAAAATTACACAAATGGGTTGTCCCTGAAAATACATTTATGATGAAAAACAAACAACCCCTTAAATTTGAAAAAGAACTACAGTGAGATGGGAGATTCAGAAGCGGAGGAATATCTAGACTTGCCGCACTTAAGATGTATCATTAATGAAAGGGCCGAGCATTGGAGTATATAATACGGTCCAGAGACTGTGAGACAAACTAAGACAGATGCCTTAAGTCTCTGTTGTAGAAGTCATCACCTGGGTGAAATCCAATCTGACGCACGAGCCAGCTGCCGATCAGTTCATTGAGTGAGACGGGGCATCCCGCTGAAACACAGCCATCCGGGTCACTTAATACAGCAAATTATGTACGAAGTGTCTGCGCCGCTAGTGTTAAATTATCGTACTGCTGTCAGACGGAGCCCAGTTTTCCTCATTTAGTACGATATCTGAGACGGCCATCATAAACTTGGATTTCTTGTTGCCTTGTTGTAACCAGATTAGCTATTCGCTGATTACATTTAACTCCAGACCAGTAGGTGTATCAGCTTGTTCTTCGATGTGACCGAGTGAGTCACTCCTAGAAGCAAGCAGGATAAAACGGGATTCGAACCCACGATATTAAGAGGTTTAGACAGACCAAAGGGACGCAACTCTTCGCAGAGAACAGAGGCGCTTGAGTCGACTGGTCGGCCGTTTATGTTCAATAACTATTAACAGCGTATATTGGGGCGGTGGGGTAGTCTAGTGTTTAAAGCGTTGGCTCGTCACGCTGAAGACCCGGGTTCGAATCCCCACATGGGTACAATGAGTGAAGCCCATTTCTGGTGTCCCCCCGCTGTGATATTGCTGGAATATTGCTAAAAGCGGCGTAAAACCAAACTCAGTCAGTCAGTAACAGCGTATATTATTGACTGCTCAGGGTTGAAACGACATATATGAGCATGTCATCTTTTTAAGTTTTTGTTTGTTTAAAGAAAGAATTTAAAGAACAACGTCCACAGAATCCCCAAGTCTTACGTATCTTCATTCAAACCATAAAACTATAAACGCATCCTGACACTATTAGGTTAATCTGTGTTTTAGGAGTCTAAAGGTAATATTATTTGATTTGCGGTCTGGGGTGTATTATCTTCGAAATTAAATGTATCTGTACAATTACGGTAATCATTAAGTGTAAAGGTTACACACAAACGCACACACACACACACGCACACAGAGGCACAGGCACACATACACAAGCACATGCATGCACTCACACAGACCACAGACACGCATACGCACAAATGCGCGTGCACACACGCCTTCAAGTTGTGTTTAACGATGCTGGTACAGTATTCCAGATACATCACGATGTGTCTGTTTAATATGGGGGCAAATCCCGAAGTGTTTTAAACACTTCCACATTTGTGAAACCCACGAGCACGGGTATGGTACTGAAAACCTGTAACCAGGGAACAAGGATTCGAACCCTGGTAAAGAAGTAAAGACGATTGTGCCAACCGTGACTAAGTTAGCCCGCCTCCGTGGTGTAGTGGTTAGAGCGTCCGCCCGGAGAGCGGAAGGTCGCGGGTTCGATCCCCGACCGCGTCATACCAAAAGACGTTAAAATATGGTACTTGTTGGTCCCTGCCTGGCGCTCGGCATTAATGGGTACACAAGGACTGGTCGGCTCGGAGTCAGTATAATGTGTTTGAGTGGGGTATTCATGCTTCACTGCGGCATGGTATCTCAGTGGGCTAGCACTATAAAACCAGCTTAAATCTGGGCTAGTACAAGCAGCCGCACATACACATACACACGCATGCACGTCGTCATATGAGCGACGTTAAACCCAATTTCACCTCACCTCACCTGACTAAGTTGACACGAGGTAGGAGCATGTAACTATCACGTGTATTAAACAAATGATTCAAATACCTCCCTGCTCTTCTACGAACAAAGAATTCTCTAGATAACAGTGAGCGAGTGAGTTTAGTTTTACGGCGCACTTAACAATATTTGAGCTATATGGCGGCAGTCTGTAATTACTCGAGTCGAGACCAGACAATCCAGTGATCAACATCATGAGCATCGATCTAATCATCGATCTATTGGGATACGATGACATGTATCAACCAAGTCTGCGAGCCTGACCACCCGATCCCGTTGGTCCTAAGACAAGCATGAGTAGCTGAAGACCAATTCTAACCTGGATCTTCGCGGGTCATATCTTTTAAAAAGAGTAGGCTAAATATTTTTAATGATTTGGGCAATGCTTTCCGTTGTACAACTTCCGACGTATACAAAATAAATGTGCAACTATGACTTAAATGTTCATGAGTGAGTGTGAGTGTGAGTGAGGTAATACGACGTATTTACCCATATTCACGGAATTGGCAATACACGGTGTACCCAAGTGAGGAATCGAACCAGGGCCTATCGACGTGACGAGCGAGCGTTTTAACAACTTGGCTACCCCACTACTTCTAAATACGTATGACAAAACGACATCTCGAAGAAATTCATTTCATATTGTATGGGATGGGTTTAACCACCCAGTAGTTTATTGTGTTCTGAATTTATTTACAGAAGGGGAATTTAGGTAGCCTAAAGGTTGAAGCGTTTGCTCGCCACGCCGAAGACCTGGGGTCGATTCCCCACAAATGGGTACAAAGCCCAATTCTAGTGTCCCCCGCCGTGATATTGCTGGAATATTGCTAAAAGCGGCGTAAAATTAAACTCACTCACTCTTTGCAGAGGCTTGTTACACAAGGGATATACAAACCAGGATAGACTTCATCAGGTTCCGGAAGTCGTTACGAAACTTCCCATTGATGTGCACTATAATCTCAGAATTAAAGTTGAATTAAGTACAAATCAATCCACTCGAGTAACAAGGAACCTTTAATTGCATTTAGAGCCGAAAGGGGTCTGGGAATGGGCGTCTTGAACTGGGAAGAGGATGAGCATGAGATTGAAGACTGTTTTGTAAAAACATATATATGTTCTGGGGTCTGTAAAAGAGATTAATGGTATTATGAATAATGATTATTATGACCCCCACCCCCATTCCTTTTTCTCCCCCCCCTCTCTCTCTCTCTCTCTCTCAATCTAAATCTCTAAATCTATGTATTAAGACGCTACAAACCCTATACACAGCCGTAAAGTAAGAGGCTTGATAGAGACAATGTTACCTGCCCGAAATGTTTCGAAAATCCCCAAAGGTATTGATAAAGAACAAATGCGTGGTACATTCGCTGTCTTAACCAACAGATAATAGCTATAAAAATGTTTTGACTTGAGTTTATGATGCAATTATATATTTCTTAACGTTTTACGGTCTTTTTTCATAATTCGCCAGTGTAGAGACAGAAGAGAGAGTAAATTTTCTTCCTGATATGAGAGATAGTATTTGCTTATGATCGCAGCAATCCTGGCCGGAGAATGTCAGCCCGCGTTGATTAATTTTACAGTTGTTGTGCCGAAGTACAACATCAACACACTTTGAAAGACCTGCTGTTACTTTTCCAAAATTACCATCAAAGTAAATATGTTCTCCAATGTTACGTGGCTTGCATATCTGTACTTTCGGCAGAATTGGAAAGTAAAAAATCTTAAAATGACGTTATGACTCAAGAACCGCTCCCTCCATGTAGCGCACTCCCTAGCATACTACTTGAAGCACAACTGGTTACAGGGGTGTGTAATGAAAAGAACCTTGTTTGAACACCGGGATGCACTTTAATGAGTGAACTATGGTCGTTATTGTAAATTCATCAGCGTCTCCATTGAAGCTTTTGTACCCAAAATACATTCACAAGGGAAAAAGTGTTTCCTAAAATAGAAATTCGTCATACTGTTCGGGCAAGGATATCGGCACGGTGTAGGTCTGGGGAACTCTTCATTGGAAAGGCAATGTAAGCCTGCTCACATGCAGGAGAGGTGCCACGGTGACTCATGGCGTCTTTTTCAGAATAAGATAGATAAAATGTTTGTCACTTTTTATGTCAAAGATAACTTTTTGGGGCATGGCACATCCATCAAACAAACAATGACTGGGTTAAACTACGGGAGGTCTGAGTTTTAATTCGCATCTTCAAAAATTTCTTTTACACTTAACTTTTAACAGCTTAAAAAATCTGTATATTAGGTGTCTAGCATACATTTTGTATGACAGTACACTCCTGACAACAGATTATTGTGGGATATATGCATTGTCTGTTAAAGAAATTACTTTTCAAGCAGTAGATAGTTGAGGGTAAATACGATGCCGTAACAGCTACGACATCAACAGATGTTCTACGTAATGCCGTATCAGGTTACAGACGGTGCCATGTCTCTTTTACATATCCTGAAACAAATATATCCCAAACACGCTTTAGTATTTTGACAAGTCTATATTTCTTCAGTAAGGCTCAGGGGCGGTGTTGTAGCCTGGTGGTTCAAGCGTTCGCACGTCTCGCCGGAGGCCCGGGTTCGATTTCCTACATGGGTACAATGTGTGAAGCCCATTTTTGGTGTACCCGCCGTGATACTGTTGGAGTATTGCTAAAAGCGGCTAAAACCCAACTCACTCACTCAGTTAAGGCTCAAACTGAAGAGATTCTCGGGGCTCAATTACCTTTATCGTACACATGAATTGCAAATGTAAACCAATAAATCAAAACAGGTGATATATGTAGAGAAAACTGTGCCCGAGAAATATCTTTATCCTGGAACTGATTATATATATTCCAATTCCTGATAAAGATAGTTCTCGGACACAGTTTTCTCAGAAGTGAGATAGGACGTTTTAGCAGTTACTTCTGAAATAGAAAATGAGAAAGGAACACTACGCTTTTCCCTTTCCCCACAAACACAACCGTGCAAACATTGACCTTGGTGGAGACAAACCAGGGGCGAATCAGGATTCGAACCCGCGACCCGACTTGTTAGCGTATGGTCCGACTGCTTAGAACATGGCTAATTGTAGACTGCTCATTGTGTTCTTATTACCCATCAATCACTATTATGCTACAAGGGAATTTCAGCAGCAAACCAGCCTCTGATGCCACTGTATTCGACGTGTTTGATGGAACGCTTCCTGAAACTATCTTGGCTAGCTGACTGTTCTGATCAGGATTTAGGGCCGTAATTATTCATAGAAACGCTTCCAGTAACCATTTATGTGCGTGTTGTGATTTGCTGGAATAGTGTTGCCATGTCTTGGAAACGGCGTGGGGAGAGGGATTTGTTAGTCGTCTAGACTGGAACATCTTCTCATTGCGATTCCGGATAAA
Source organism: Haliotis rubra (assembly GCF_003918875.1). Lineage (NCBI taxonomy): Eukaryota > Metazoa > Mollusca > Gastropoda > Lepetellida > Haliotidae > Haliotis > Haliotis rubra. The sequence continues at coordinate 48,024 of NW_025767499.1, forward strand.
GCACTGGAAGCAAGACTTCTGCATGCTGAAAGTTTGTGTCAATGTTAAGCAGCTCGTCGTCACTCGTCAAGAAACTGGTCACAGTCACGTTATCAGCGGGATGCATATTTTGTCACGTTATCAACATCTTTGACAACCTCGATACCATCACTCTATAACCATCTGGTAACCATAGAAATTTGGCAGCATGTTATTTCCCACTTTTTATCTATTATACCTTTGTTTCCGTCGTTAGGACATCAGTATTTTTGCGTTTCTCGTTTTAAGCTCAACCTGATCACATGATTGTCTGGTCCAGACTCGATTATTTACATATAGCTGTAATATTGCTTAGTGCGGCGTTAAACAACAATAAATCAATCACCTAACCGCATTTACACATGTCCCAGGGGCGTGTTTAGGGATACAGAGTCAGCTGTTGAGAACAACTAGCTGTCGTGTCGTGGCCTTGTATACCTGAACAGGCCCCTCGACCGCAGTGACGGAGTTAACTATAACTGATACTGTAAGTGAAGAAATGGTATCAGTCCGATGTAATACTTGATATAATCATATAAAAGTGCTGTGTGATTAGGAATGTGGGGTTTGAGGACAAATATTATTAAGCGTCCAGCAAAGTCGCGTTAGAGTTTGAAACTTATGCTACTTGTGATGACAACTTTGCAGTAAGACATTTATTGTGTCTTGACTATGGCTGCCCACCAAACCGCGAAGCCCTTTCTAAACCATAGAGATATATAACCTCGACCTGTTGATGGGATGGTGTCACTGCTGCGTGAAGCTTGTCTATAATTACCACAGTTTCTATTGAAGTGTATTAGTCATAGATGGATCAGCTGTCTAACTGCTCATTTTTTTCCGTTTATCCGAACGTAAATACGGTGTGTGACATTGCGGGTTTAACATTGAAGGTGTTATTGCAGTACATTAAATAAACACAGCATATTACAATGTAATGGGCGGCGGTAGCCTAGTGGTTAAAGAGTGTACTCGTCAGGCTGAAGGCCTCGGTTCGATTTCAACTTTGGGCAGTGTGTGAAGCCCATTTCTGTTGTCGCCCGCCGTACGCGTGATACTGCTGCAGAATTTCTAAATACTCGTAAAGACATCATCATTTGCTTGATAACGGTGTTAGTAGCTACACCGAAACGTCGCTCATATTATATTAAAGAAGTTGTATATCCATAGAACTCTCCTCGTTGTTCATCACACCAACTTCTAAATGCCACTCAAACAAGTTACTCGTAAAGACAGACTTACTCACTACCGAACACATTGCAATGCGTTTACAAAAGGAAATAGGACCATATTTGGGAACGAGCTGACACATTGAACGCGTGCTACGATTCATAATCGGGGGAGGTGTGCGTGCGTGCGTGCGTGCGTGTTTTTCTGGCTAAAACTCCAATGCCCGGTACATCACAGAGGACATGTTATATAGCATGTGATATAGGATATATAGTGCAGTCAGTACATAAAACTGTCAGTACTGAATACTAAGTAAAACAACGTGACTAGTTATGCGAGGGGTTATCGGGGTCACAGGGGCGTGTTAGAAAGACATATAGGTATATAGACCCTTCCCTAGTTCTATATAAAAGGATCCTGTTTCTAAGCGTGACACGCCCCTGTGATCGGGGTCGGTGTTTCAGAGAAAATACTTGACTTCCTTGTCACTTGCATACATGACCGGATATTTCTACGTGACATTTACTGTGTCAAAGTGTTGTTATTGTGTCAAGCAAAGTGAGTGAGTATGGTTTTACGCCACTTTTAGCCATGGGGCCAGGCTGCACGTGCATGTGTGTCTGCGTCATGTGATGCATGTAGCCATTGTGCAATGTTGCATTGCATATTTTGCATCGTGTTGCACGAGTATCAATTGTACCATTTTGCACATGCATGCTTGTGTCATACCGCACGTGTTTCTGATGTGTTATGGTAATATGAATCGCCTACCAACCTAAAAGCGTGTATTCAGTTAGCATAGACAAGGTTTATACAATACACATATCTACGTCATTATTGAGCATTACTTACATTTTAAGTGATATGATTTTGAGAATTGATAAAATGAATGTATATATGCACGTTTTTTCGCGTTTGTGAAGTATTCATTTGTTTTACACAAAAAGTGTTTGCACATATAAACGTATTTGTCAAAACCAGCTGAAGACTCCCATCAAAATCTTATCAAAGATAGTTTTCACGGAAATAGTGTCAAGCACTGAAACACAAACATGGCGGATATGGACTTTGAGAAACTCTAGACTACTACATGATTGTTCTCTGATCTCGTTCGTTGACGTTTCTAAGAACTTTTCGGAAGTTGCGTGAGTCCCACGCCTCCAAACGCCGGCGGCGGGCTTGCACTGTGACGCGCTGACACGATAGCGTTCGCCCTTCCCCCTCGAACTGACCGTATCCTGCGGAAGTCTGGCGAAGTTTGTAGGTTGATGCAAAGCTCAAGCACCAGTAGCGGGAGTAGTAAACAGCAGCGAGTCATGGACGATCTCGGTGAGTAACAACCATTCTTATCTCGCTTCACAGATGTACAAGAGGGACAGGACATGACTGACACCAGAGACATTTTACATATTTCAGTAAAGGTCAAGGGGCAGTGGTGTCCAAACGTAAACATGCCCCTGATAGTTTCGTGATTGACAGATGGGGGGAATCTGTCGTGTGGTGCGAGTGCCAGAAAAGTGTGTCATCCCACTTCATAGCTTAAATTATGACACTGTTATTTCCTCGACTTACATCACTTTGGATACACATTCCTAAGGTGTGGCTAGTCATGCTTGACAGTATGCATCCTATTTCTACATGGGGCAACTCTGAAACTACTGAAGCATGAATATCAGGTGAAATCTTGAACGTGAGATACATCAAGCCTGGCAAGATCTCGATGTTGTAATGAGCTTGCAGCCACATCAATCATGCTTTTATTACACTATGATTGTCACAGTATTGTTTAAGAATTGGATACACACCACTGACTTTATTCTTTGATATGCCATATTGATGCTACACATGACAGCCCTAAACCTTGTGTTAAATAGGCATGTTACATAGTAAACATAGGTTGATACACACGGTTAAGCAGAACTGTGACATTACCTGAACATGGTGAGAGGTGCGTGTATCAGGAAGCTGTCAGAAACATCTATGACTTTATTGGGAGCTTTTACTTATGTTGGCTAGTAATTAGGTGCATTATTCTTGAAGTGTGGGTTTTGAATCCTAGATTGGACACCATCCCCCCAAAGAGTAGAACTGTTACTGAACTGAGAACATGTATTGCAAATATAACCTATTTTACGTAACCAATCTCTAAACAATAAAGGTAAGGTGTTTAATGGATCACAACTTCTATGATAGATTATTGTGATACAACATTTCAGTATAGTTTCTTATGCCTTTACAACACTCTTGCTTGATGTTATCTTTCTTGTTACTCACCAACTTCTAAAATGCCAATCAAACAAGTCTTTCTCTAAACAATACTAAAAATTGTGACTCCTGTTAAGTATACACCAGAAACATATTCAGCATTAAGTAGAATATAAGTTAGAGCTAGTCATGGCCATATTATAAAATATTGCTGATTTAGGGAATCCCTAGATTTAAGTACTTTAGCAGAAAACATCAAGGATGCCAGGTCTTCCGTAATTTTCAACATTGCTAAGGGTTCCTGTGCATGTTATATATCTTCATATATGTTGATTTGTGGAAGTCTTACGTCAGTGTTTCCTACTTCAGACTGTAGGGAGGTGACATACTGATATTACTGATAACATGAAAGTGAACTATTGGAATAGAACCTAATCTGAGACTACAGTCTTTGCTGTTTGTCTCCATGCCCCATGATGGTGAAATGATATGACAATACAATATTGTGCCCCAATACAGGGCCAACATAAAATGTATTGATTTATAACCCAAGCTGTCCTTGTATATCTGTCATTTCTTCTTCTTTCTTCTTCATTAAGGATGAAAGTCAAAGGGTCCTTGTCATAACCTGACGTTAACAGTTGAAAGTAAAGGGATCCCCAAATTTAAATACTACACTAAAGTAGACCTCATGGAATATTGACTATCATTGGGGCAATGCATGAAGAGATGAAAAGTAGAATTTTCCTAAAACAACCTTTTAAACAGGATTATTTAATAACACATTACCCATGTGTTTAATAATTCCAGCAGACTGGAGCCAAAGAACTTTTCTGTTTGCACGACGAGTAGAAAATGATCAAATTATCCAATATAAATAATAACGTGTAAGTATATACTCCATGGCCTGAAAATGTATCTAGAGTCCAGAGCATGAAAGTCAAGAGGTCATCATTTAAGGTCCCTTGAGTCCTCCACTACAGGAGCAAATCTTATGACCCCCCTAATTTTAAAACTGCTTAATACCAAGTTTATGTGGAAACTGTTTCAAGGTGTAATACATTGTCACAGGTCTATAACCTTCTGCTTGTTAAAAAAATGTTCAATCCCTGTCAAGATTTTCCTGAAAGTTCAACATGTTTGGAGTCTGTTATCTTGGAAGAAACTTCAAGATAAATTCGATATGTGTTGCACACAGCTGTTACAGCAATACACTGAAGGCTGACATGTGGATGAGGGCACAGCAACATCGCTGTCTCCACACACGGAGCGGAACGCTGCACCTGTAGCACCCACAGCCGCACGGCTGAAAACTCATCACAAACTCAGCCCGAGAAAATCTCTGACACGAGCTGTGGAGACTAAGACTCTCATCGCACTCTTGCTGTACATGATGTATGCCCTCACACCTCCTCCAGCACAGCCTCATCGTGTAGAGGGGTAGGACCAAGTGGTAAACATGCATCATAAATGTAGGAGCAGCATCACTTTGGGATGTTCTTACACATTAAGATGCCATGCTGCGATGTAACTAAAATCAGCGTTAAATCCACTTCACACCCCACTAAGTCTTGCATAATTCATTAAAGGCTGAACATCACTTCTTTCCTTGAGAAAGACTTATGGGACTCTTTGATTCATGCTCATTTTGAGTCATAACAGTCTGTTCCAACATGTTTACAGTCTACTAGCCAGAACATGATTAAGCATCATTTCAGTTACGTTTTGCGTTAACATGTAGACTAGTATCAGCTGAGCTCACTGGAGCAAAACCAATTTGACAGGAGCTGCTTCAGACTTGTGGCTAAAGTTGAATACTGCATGTGTATCAATCCTCTTAGTATGCTGTGTACTTGTATAAGATATGCAAGTAATGAAACAAACCCATGTGATTTTTATGCTATTTAAGCATATTAAAAGCATGAACATGTTTAAAGTTCAACCTATACATAATTTCCCTTTGTATCCTTTTCATCTGGTGGACCTTACATCTTTTTGGATCTATATTTAGAGACTGAAGGCATGCACCAAGTACGCATGAACTTTACTGCTGTAAATAATCACAAAAGTGCTGTTTTGCGTATTTTTACTGCAATGTGTTTTACTGTTTGGAGCTTGTGTTACACACCTGGGGCAGAACAGTAACAAATTGGGAGTTGCCTGGACTTGCACAAGTCTCTAAACTCTAAGTTAATAGATAATAGATTAAATGATAATTTATAAAAAATTATGAATAGAAAGAACACATTGTCCCTCTAACAGACTGGCATATGTATTGTTTGCTAGTTTAGACTTACCTCTTTAAAGGATAGAATTTCTAACCATCCATTGGTTTAGCATTCAGTTTACCCTTGGAACAATGCTAGGTGTTACCTAAAACAGAATTTTAGGCAGGTTTATTTTTAGAAAATGTCCTCTCATTAAAAACACAACAGACTGGATCCAAAGGAGAGAAAAAATACTGAAGGCTCAAAGAAAATGATGAATACCCAGTGCAAAGGACATGGGAGTAGAACTGTGTTGCAGTAATAAATCTGGAACCCTGTTTTTGTAAACTGAAGCTGAAAATATGTTATGGATTTTCTGATTATTTACACTGGGGGCATAATATATTTTATAGAGTTGGTATTAAGTCATGGCTGAGTGGTCTTCAAAGGCTGTCTGGTAGAATATTCATCGTTCTTGAAAGAGCGGGGAAACTGCTTAATTTCTCTTTTCATGAAGATTTTATGTCAGTTTTATTATCTATCAATCATTAAAACATACCAAGGCGTAATTCCAAAAGCTGGTGAGAGTCTGTTTCTTTTTCAGTACATGTTTAATGTCGACATTATGGCTGTTTATCAGGTCGACCATTTGATTATGTACAGACCTGTTTTTCCCCCCCAGGGAATATATAGCCATTTGAGACCATTTCTAGTAGTTTTTTATCAAAGAAATTCTGCTGTGAAAAACTATATTTATTAGCAGATGTTTGTAAGAGTAATTAAAGCTATAGTGCCCTGCTCAATAAGTGCCCTGAACCATCTGCTGGACCAGTCTGTAAGATCACCTACAGAAGACAAAACACTTATATGGCAATCAGTATTTTCTTGTAGTTGTATATTACAGAATATTTACACGAAACAGCAAAACAGTAAGGGTATATAATTGCCTCAAACCCTTATAGAATTTGTTATAGTTCCATTGTTTACTATCGCTCAATCTTTGAAAACAAATTTAATTTGTTGTTTATGGTTTAAAAATAACCCCCACTTTGTCAGTGTTGAAAGTGCCTGGGGCAAATACTACGGTAAACACAGGACTTGCAATTGCAAGCTTGGACAGGATCTCGGAATTCGAAATGTGGTGTGTGGAATTTGATGTAAGATAAGTTGTGAGTGATCTGGTTCAGACAGGACATGCAGGCCAACACGTTCTCTGCCAGTACCATTGCTAATTCCTCACCATGATGGATTCATTACACCAAGTACCTGATTATCTGGAGCATTAGGACCAAATGTATTGGGCAGGAAAATAGAAAACACAAAGGGTGTGTTTTTTTAGTGGAAGATTCTGCTATCTGTATTTGAGATTTTGCATTAAGATCGTTGGCAGATAAGCATTATAACATGCGAAGGGAATAAAAGTATGCATTTTAAAATTCAGGTCCCTGATTCTAATATCCGGTAGCTTATGAAAGAGATTGTTGACAGACGTGGCAGATAAATGTTTTTGAAGAAGATGAAAATACTGATTATTTGTTCATGAATATCAGTCTTTGATAACTGTTCATTAAGATAAACATTTGGTGGTAGGAAGATAAACAGTAAAAAATATGAATGCTTATTAAATTTGAAGATTCATATGTTCCGACATTTTGACCAAACCCACAGGCACTTTGAGATGGGGGAGACTAGTGTTGGGAATCAGAAACCAAATCCACTATCGATTATCGGAGGATTGTGGTGAACGATTATCGATTATAATTGAAATATATACATTTTTAATGTAATCACCAATTTAAACGTTTTTTCCCCAAATTTTTTTCTTCGAATTAATGTGTTTTTATAACTGACTGACTGACTGAGTTTGGTTTTACGCCGCTTTTAGCAATATTCCAGCTACATCACGGCGGGGGAACACCAGAAATGGGCTTCACACATTGTACCCATGTGGGGATTCGAACCCGGGTCTTCGGCGTGACGAGCCAACGCTTTAACCACTAGGCTACCCCACCGCCCCTATTTTTATAACTAATGCTGTCATGCAATGAAATGTACACATGCAAGAAAGACACTGGAATTGTAATTAAACAATAAAAGTGGTTAAAATATTACAATGTGCATAGCTTTACGCTGTTGGGCGCATGTTTGTTCGTGAATATTCGTCAAATTTGATGGTTAGTTTACTTCATTCAAGGCTGTTATACAAAAACAACAAAATTCTGATTAATCGAAAATGTGTTTTTTACAATCGATAATCATTTTTAATCCTTCTTTCGATCGATTTTCGATTGTTTTCGATCATCGGAACATCACTAGGTGAGACAGTTGTAGAGTGGTTTCGTGTGAGGGAAGGCAAGGCTGATTGGGTTTCACTGCCACTGGCATTTACGCCCATCACAGATTTTGATGTTTCAGACCAGCAGGTAACTGACCTGGTGTTAAATAGGTGGAAAACTGGCAAGGAGGTACTGAGTTCCTCTCAGTGTTTCATGAAGTAGAGATTTCTCTGAGGCCTGCATTAGTGTTGTCTGTTTTGAGCAAATTTAGTGATTACTAAAATGATCGTATGTGGCTATTTCGGATTCAGGGAAAGATTACAGGTCCATTGTGCCATCCCCTGTGTGGTCACTTGAATCACTGGATTGTCAGGTCTCAGACTCTCTTATTTACAGATCACTCTCATATAGTTGGAATATTGTTCACTGACTGCAGTGTTAACAAACACACAAACAAACAAACAAGCAACAAAAACTGAGAAGTGACAGTGAGTTAGGTAATGGTTTTGTGATGAAGATGACAGATGAAGTTAAGATATCTGCAACATCTTTGGCAATATTTGGTTATTTAGTGCCATAGAACATTTATAACTAGAAAGGATGTATATATCATCTTAAAGCTTAAAGTTTCTAGTGTTGTCAGCACCATACTGTGATGTTCGACTTCACCAGATCGGACCCATGAAGATCCGGGTTAGAATTGATCTTCAGTAACCCATGCTTGTCGTAAGAGGCGACTAACGGGGTCGGGTGGTCAGGCTTGCTGGCTTGGTTGACACATGTCATATCGCAATTGCGTAAAGTGATGCTCATGCTGTTGATGACTGGATTGCCTGGTCCAGACTCGATTATTTACAGATAAAGCTGGAATATTGCTCTCTCTCTCTCACTCACTCACTTACTCATTCACTCACTCACCAGATTGGTAAAGGTGAGGGTCTGCATCACTTTGGCCTCTCTTCCACATCAACACGATGAAGCTAACACACCGGGATATAACTGATACACTGTTCTAGCAGTTCTAGCAGTGTTAAGCCCAAGTTACAACCTACTTTAGAGATAGGGTCACGGTCTGGAAAGATAATTTACGTTCACTTTCTGATCTAATTTTCCACCTCTTTCATTGCCAACACTTGTGTAGCTCTTCACTGGATCGTTTCCTTCTCAGTCGTCAGCTTGGCTATGTTCAACTCACCTGCATAACCTGAAATTACCAGCTAATTAGGACCACAAATTATGTAGCATTAACCTGCTCGTGTTGCGTCTGTAGACGTTTCAGTTTGCTTGTTAGAAGTATAATTTCCTGTGTGAGATTTGAGGTAAATGATATGATCTGTCACATGAGTGCATGCTTGGGTGTCTCTGATTGTCATTAGTTAGGGAGGGGGAGGAGCCAGGGTCATGAAGTGCTCACACAGTTCTTCTGCACCTCTGTGCAAGGAAGATGGGCTATTTCTGTAAACGCTTTCATGTTGTACCATCATGGATTTATCTGAAACGGCTCAGAGGCCCAACTCTACAAGAAAAAAGTCTGTAATCATCCCATATTGGAAATAGAAAAATTTCTGTTCATAATCATGAGTTTTTCAAGTTATTGCTTGGGGACATGACCAGTATTTCTCTGATGCCTGCACCAAAGATGGCATATACTTATTCGCTTAGTTTTTTAATCCGTGAAGATTCGGGTTAGAATTGGTCTTAACCAATCTGTGAAGATCTGAGTTAGAACTGGTATTATGCAATCCATGAAGATCGGAGTTAGGATTGATCTTCAGGAACCCAGACTTGTCTAATAGGTGACTGACAGGATTGGGTGGTTGACTTGTTGACACACGTCATCATATCTCAATTACACAGATGTTGATGCTCATGTCATTGATCACTGGATTGTCTGGTCCAGACTAGGTTATTTTCAGACCTCCGCCATATTGGCTGGAATATTCCAAACAAGCAAGCAAACAAACAAACAAACCCTTAGTTTTATGTCATTCAACTGAATGCAGTGTTAAAACAGTTCCAAAATAAGAGTTTTAAACATCCCACTTTTCAACAAAATAATGTTTTTTGCACACAATTTGTCTGCCATTGGCAATTTGTATATTTATCTTAAATAACCTAGCTGTCATTCAGTAACTCATGCTAATAGTGTGCACATAGTAGTTATAATCGATGTTTGTTGGGTGGCTCTGCACAGCGCTGTACTGATGCATTGATTGATATCAAGCATAGTTGAGGAAATTGATTTTGGGTTCTAATTTTGCATCTGATTGGGATGTTGGGTAAAAATTGGACCCAATAACCTGTACAACTTGTCTTGAGTGTCTATTTCGTTGTGTTGATAAATCATTTGATGGTGTTTTTGGTGTCCCTCGCCTTGATATTACTGGAATATTGGTACACGTGATGTGTGGCCCTGTGCTCAGGTCACAAATCAGTTGAAGTTAAGCAACTTTGGGTGCGAAGAGTCCTTGGATGGATGACCGTGTTTGGCAGCTTGACTCCTGAGAGTGAGAATTTGTAGGACTTCAGTCCTGCCCTACAACGAAGCATGTGATACATGTGGTCTCACCTTAGGCAAGTGAGTTTGTTCAACATTGCCTCTGTTCTAGTGCTTTACAGGCAACTTGGGTTTTCTGGGTGATAAAGAACTGTCTGTGTTATGAGCATGCTGTCGGTCTGGATTTAGTGCAATATAAATGGGATGAGTGAGTGAGTTTAGTTTTATGCCTCACTCAGCAATGTTTCAGCTATATGGCGGCAGTCTGTAAATAATCGAGTCTGGATCAGATAATCCAGTGATCAACAGCATGAGCATCGATCTGCGCAATTGGGAACCGATGACGTGTCAACCAAGCCAGCGAGCCTGACCACCCGATCCTGTTAGTCAGTATAAATGGACTCATATAAAAAAAATGACAAGCAGCGTAAAACCATGTTCACTCACTCACTCACTCTTGATGATGTGCATGTTTTCTCTGTATATCCATCACTGGATTGTCTGATCCATTTATTTACAGCCCACCATCATATCACTGGAAAATTGCTGTTGAAACAAACACAAATAAATAAAACCTCTAGCATCTATTGAACAGCTTTACATTAGATTTAGGCATGATAAGACATGTTTAGAAGGTGGGATGAATCAGGCAGTCGGTCATGATAAGACATGTTTAGAAGGTGGGATGAATCAGGCAGTCGGTCATGATAAGACATGTTTAGAAGGTGGGATGAATCAGGCAGTTGGTCATCATAAGACATGTTTAGAAGGTGGGATGAATCAGGCAGTCGGTCATCATAAGACATGTTTAGAAGGTGGGATGAATCAGGCAGTTGGTCATGATAAGACATGTTTAGAAGGTGGGATGAATCAGGCAGTTGGTCATCATAAGACATGTTTAGAAGGTGGGATGAATCAGGCAGTTGGTCATGATAAGACATGTTTAGAAGGTGGGATGAATCAGGCAGTCAGTCATGATAAGACATGTTTAGAAGGTGGGATGAATCAGGCAGTTGGTCATGATAAGAACAGTTCCTTTGATATAAATAATTCAATAATTGATAATTATCAGTGATTGGTAGAGAGGAAACCATACATGACCATTGATCAATGATAAAATCTCCATTCACTGTTATGTTTTGAAAGGGTTAAGGTCAGTGAGTTTGGAATATTTAAAAGCGGCGCAAAATCAAACTCAGTTTCAGTTAATATTCCAAGGGTTAAGGTCAGTGATGGGAGACCCCAGAAATGGATGGAGCTCCAGAAATGAGCTCCACTCATTATTATGTAGGGAATGTAACCAGGGTCTTCATCATGACTAGGTTTAAGGAATCTAAGTGCTTTGTTACCAGGGTCTTCTAACTTGCACCATGATTAGTGGGGTTTAAGGTACTGATATTACATATTTTGCCAGTGCAAAATTTGCATCAAGTGGGTTAACAATAAAAGCTGCAGTAAAAATTTGCAATAAAGCTGCAGTAAATTAGAAATCAAGTACATTGTTTGGGTCTTCAATTGACAATAGTCTAGCAGTGCTGACAGATGCTGGTTTCTCACATTGTACCCCTGAAGGAACCAAACCTATGCCTTTACTGAGACAGGCGAATGCTTTAACCACTTGGCTGACCAACCTCTGTTGAAATGAAAGCAGCCCATAGTCAGCAGTATTTTGGGTATCTATATCACAGCAGGCAAACATACCATTGTTAACAGCTGACAGTGGCCCATCCTTTCCTGGACACTGTGAATTATGGGGAGGCAGACCCTGCAGTCTAACCACTTGATTCTAAGTTGGCCTTTGTGACATACATTAGTTCTACACATACCCTAAGTTGGCCTTTGTGACATACATTAGTTCTACACATACCCTGGACACAAATGTATCAGCATTGCAATAAGATTAGGATTCATGCCTCTTGGCACAGTGCAACACAGGGTGGTAGGGTAGGCTAGTGGTTAAAGAGTTCGCTCATCACGCTGAAGAGCCAGGTACGATTGCCCACATGGGTACAATGTGTGAAGCCAATTTCTAGTGTTCCCTGATGTTGTTGATGAAATATTTCTAGTAGTGGTGTAACTCACTCACTCACTCACTCACTCACTCACTCACTCACTCACTCACTCACTCACTCACTCACTCTCACTCACTCACTCACTCACTCACTCACTCACTCACTCACTCTCACTCACTCACTCACTCACTCACTCACTCTGTTAAATAATTGGAGTTTTTGTGCTGAGATATTTTGTGAAACAGGTCCCGATAACTAGCTTGCAGTGAATTAAGGGACTGGTTATTAACTATAGGAGTGGGAGGGTAAGAGCTGATGAGCAGGGGATCACCCCAAATTATGTCAAATGGTTGTGGAGTGTCATAAACATTATACACTCATGTTGGGAGAGTCATAAAATTTATATTTCATAAACTATAAAGAGCCTTTACATCTAATTTTCTGGGTATGTGTTTTGGGGAGGGATGGGGTGGGGGAAAAGGAAGTGGGAGGGTTATGAAACAACTTACAAGATATTGAAGGGGATCACCCAGGGGTGAGTCATTATACACTGATTTATACCATGTTTACAGAGTAATCACTAAAACACACAATCAGGATAGAGGTGTCCGTGGTAATTAAAGTGTGGCAGTGTGCAGCTGGTTTGAGCTATTTCGAGTGTTTATGCATGATACATATGAAATATTCCACATGTGAGACAGAGAGGCAGTGTGGTTGAGTGGAGAGGCTATATCCTGTTTATCACATACTGCAAGACCGGGTATAACACAGACAACACTGAGAGGACCAGGAGGAAGTACTCCTGGCTCAAGGGAAGAACTAACACTAGTTGTTGTCAAGTAGTATGCACACTGTCACAGAGAGGTGATCTGGAGATGGAGAGGCAGAGGATGTATGTGATGTAGGAGGATTCTGATTATTAAGGTTTCATTTTGAGAGATGTGAGGTAAGGATCACTTACTTGATAACAGTGTTCACCAAGGTTGCATGTATTGTGATAATATATAATGAAGTTGTATACCCATTGTTCAAGGTTTATTTGTTGGTTGGAATGTCTAAAATGATAATGATGGACATGTTGTACAAGGTATGTACTTGGTTGGCATGTGGACAACAGTGTACTGTTCAACTTGTGTCCATAAAATCTGTCCCAAGAGTGAGTGAGTGAGTATGGTTTTACGCCGCTTTAAGCAATATTCCAGCAATATCATGGAGGGGGACATCAGAAATGGGCTTCACACATTGTGCCCATGTGGGGATTCGAACCCAGGTCTTCGGCGTGATGAGCGGACGCTTTAACCACTAGGCTACCCCACCGCCCCCTCTGTCCCAAGATGTGATGTCAGTGATGTTAGCCATAGGACGATGAAGTCATCAGTTTCTTGGCTTCAATGAATCCACTATGAGGCAAATTTAATACATGTCATGAATACGGGGTAAGAAATATTGGGTAACGAACACAATAGCAAGTCAGTAGTTGATGCATTCTTCATTCTATTCAGTGAAACAATGAGGAAGTATATTTATTTGACATCTTTTGAGTATCAGCATTGAACTATGGCCATGTTACTGTCAAATTAAATATATAAGAGCGTTGCTGGCTTTGATATATCCCATCAAAACTAACTCACTGAATTTAGATGAGTTGATTTCATGACAAGTTTCAGATGTTTATAAAATTTAATGGTTACAAGTGTGCAATCAAAATCAGTTCTCAAGCCTGATGAAGTCTGTCCCTCTGGGATACTGAGGGTTAAGTATCATCTGTACCGACTTTGGAGTTTATCAAAGAACTGTATATGTAAAAGTTAAGTCATAAAATCATTGGGAGATCACATGTAAATTGTGAAAAAATATTGTTAGCATAAGGCGAGCATTGTGTAAGTAAGGGATTAACATTCAGGATGAACAATGCACCATAGACGTACATAGCTGTGTGTTCGGTCTAGTGGAATTGAAGCATTATGTTCAAGGATGTTATGGTTGGCTGTTTTCAAATTGGATCAAGAAATGACGTTACGTATGACACAAGCCTTCCATAACTAACAGTCGGTTGGGAGTTAGTGATGAGCTCTGTGTTCAGACAACACCTCTCTCCTGACTGACAGTTGGTTGGGAGTTAGTGGTGATGAGCTCTGTGTTCAGACAACACCTCTCTCCTGACTGACAGTTGGTTGGGAGTTAGTGGTGGTGAGCTCTGTGTTCAGACATCTCACCTCTCCTGACTGACAGTGGGTTGGGAGTTAGTGGTGGTGAGCTCTGTGTTCAGACATCTCACCTCTCCTGACTGACAGTGGGTTGGGGTTAGTGGAGTTAGTGGTGATGAGCTCTGTGTTCAGACATCTCACCTCTCCTGACTGACAGTGGGTTGGGAGTTAGTGGTGATGAGCTCTGTGTTCAGACAACACCCTCTCCTGACTGACAGTGGGTTGGGAGTTAGTGGTGATGAGCTCTGTGTTCAGACATCTCACCTCTCCTGACTGACAGTGGGTTGGGAGTTAGTGGTGATGAGCTCTGTGTTCAGACATCTCACCTCTCCTGACTGACAGTGGGTTGGGAGTTAGTGGTGATGAGCTCTGTGTTCAGACATCTCACCTCTCTCCTGACTGACAGTGGGTTGGGAGTTAGTGGTGATGAGCTCTGTGTTCAGACATCTCACCTCTCCTGACTGACAGTGGGTTGGGAGTTAGTGGTGATGAGCTCTGTGTTCAGACATCTCACCTCTCCTGACAGACAGTGGGTTGGGTTGGGAGTTAGTGGTGGTGAGCTCTGTGTTCAGACATCTCACCTCTCCTCCTGACTGGGACAGTGGGTTGGGAGTTAGTGGTGGTGATGAGCTCTGTGTTCAGACATCACCACTCTCCTGACTGACAGTGGGTTTGGGAGTTGAGTGGTGGTCAGGTGACAGACAATGGGTTGGGAGTTTGTGGTGGTGAGCTCTGTGTTCAGACAACACGCCTCCCCTGACTGACAGTGGGTTGGGAGTTAGTGGTGATGAGCTCTGTGTTCAGACATCTCACCTCTCCTGACTGACAGTGGGTTGGGAGTTAGTGATGATGAGCTCTGTGTTCAGACAACACCTCTCTCCTGACTGACAGTGGGTTGTGAGTTTGTGGTGATGAGCTCTGTGTTCAGACATCTCACCTACCTGACAGACAGTGGGTTGGGAGTTTGTGGTGGTGAGCTCTGTGTTCAGACATCTCACCTCCCTGACAGACAGTGGGTTGGGAGTTAGTGGTGGTGAGCTCTGTGTTCAGACATCTCATCTACCTGACAGACAGTGGGTTGGGAGTTAGTGGTGGTGAGCTTTGTGTTCAGACATCTCACCTACCTGACAGACAGTGGGTTGGGAGTTAGTGGTGATGAGCTCTGTGTCAGACATCTCAGACTCTCACCTGACAGTGGGTTGGGAATTTGTGGTGATGAGCTCTGTGTTCAGACATCTCACCCACCTGACAGACAGTGGGTTGGGGTTAGTTGAGCTCTGTGTTCAGACATCACCTACCCTGACAGACAGTGGGTTGGAATTTGTGGTGATGAGCTCTGTGTTCAGACATCTCACCTACCTGACAGTGATGAGTTGGTTCAGACATCTCACCTACCTGTGGGTGATGAGCTCTGTGTTCAGACATCTCACCTACCTGACAGACAGTGGGTTGGGAGTTAGTGGTGATGAGCTCTGTGTTCAGACATCTCACCTACCTGACAGTGGGTTGGGAATTTGTGGTGATGAGCTCTGTGTTCAGACATCTCACCTACCTGACAGTGGGTTGGGAATTTGTGGTGATGAGCTCTGTGTTCAGACATCTCACCTACCTGACAGACAGTGGGTTGGGAGTTTGTGGTGGTGAGCTCTGTGTTCAGACATCTCACCTCCCTGACAGACAGTGGGTTGGGAGTTTGTGGTGATGAGCTCTGTGTTCAGACATCTCACCTACCTGACAGACAGTGGGTTGGGAGTTTGTGGTGGTGAGCTCTGTGTTCAGACATCTCACCTACCTGACAGACAGTGGGTTGGGAGTTAGTGGTGGTGAGCTCTGTGTTCAGACATCTCACCTACCCTGACAGACAGTGGGTTGGGAGTTTGTGGTGATGAGCTCTGTGTTCAGACATCTCACCTACCTGACAGACAGTGGGTTGGGAATTTGTGGTGATGAGCTCTGTGTTCAGACATCTCACCTACCTGACAGACAATGGGTTGGGAGTTAGTGGTGATGAGCTCTGTGTTCAGACATCTCACCTACCTGACTGACAGTGGGTTGGGAGTTAGTGGTGATGAGCTCTGTGTTCAGACATCTCACCTACCTGACTGACAGTGGGTTGGGAGTTAGTGGTGATGAGCTCTGTGTTCAGACATCTCACCTACCTGACAGACAGTGGGTTGGGAGTTTGTGGTGATGAGCTCTGTGTTCAGACATCTCACCTACCTGACAGACAAGGACACTGAACTCAGTTATATTCTCACCAGTTAACACCAGGTGTCCATGGTGTCTGGAGTGTCCAGGAGATCCAGGAGGTGTGATAGTGGAAGGGTTGATGTCTGTTCCCAGACCATCTAGGTCATGGTTTCAGGTAAAACAAGTCAGCCGGAAAATTAGTTTCCTGAAGACTGTTGATAGATGTATAAATGTTTGTGAATGACTGAGATGTTTTTATGGGCTGTGACCCCTCTGTGGTATAGGCAGGTGATACGGCTGATCAACATAGGGGCTGTCTAAACACTTAAAACAACACTTGACCTTCTTTTGATGTCTACCATGGCCTTAAGAAAGGTTTTCCAAATGTATTCATTTCTATTTGTCCTGTGGAATGTTTGTCATTATCCTGTAGAATTTTACTGTTTATTAGCTATTCATTAGAACATTCAGTTCTGGGTATTGGACACAGA
The DNA here is from genome assembly GCF_003918875.1 of Haliotis rubra. Lineage (NCBI taxonomy): Eukaryota > Metazoa > Mollusca > Gastropoda > Lepetellida > Haliotidae > Haliotis > Haliotis rubra. Next base: position 65,297 of record NW_025767499.1, read on the forward strand.
GTGAGTGAGTGAATCATGAGTTTTACTCATGGACTGGATATTGTCCTGGTTGTGTACTGTAACTATCCCATCCTATTTGATCCATTCTTATGATGACTGACTGACTGAGTTTGGTTTTACGCCGCTTTTAGCAATATTCCAGCAATATCACAGCTGGGGACATCAGAAATGGGCTGCACACATTGTACCCATGTGGGTAATTGAACCCGGGTCTTCGGTGTGACGAGTGAACGCTTTAACCACTAGGTTACCCCACGGCTCCTCTTATGATGATGATGATGATGATGATGATGATGATGATGACTTTTTTGCCAGGATTGTTGAGACGGAACCTTTACCTAAGCTTAGGCAGTTTAGGTGAGAAGTGATAGGAAGATGAGAGATATATGGTTTGGTAATTGTATTTTCCTGTGTTTGAAAACACCATGTTGTCTGAGGCTTGAGTCAAGGGAATACGTAATCACTTCACAACAATGTTTATGTTCTGGAAATACTATTTCTTGCCTGATCGGACTGGATCAATATAAGAAACTGTAGAAAGGGTTGACATGGTTCAGCATTTTCATGTTTAGCAACAATTCATTATTTCCAAACTGAAACACACAATGATGATGATGATTTGGAGATTTCTGACATGCGTATTTTACACATGGGCCCGCCAGGCGTTTGGTGATTGATCGAAAGATAAGTCATCCTGAGTGAGTGAGTTTATCTTTACTCTGATTTTAGCAATATTCCAGCAATATCATGGTGGAGAACACCAGAAATGGGCTTAACACATTGTACCCATATGGGGAATCGAACTCAGGTCTTTGGCATGATGAGTGAACGCTTTAACCACAAGGCTACCCCACCACTCCCTATGGTTGAATTTGTATGAATTTGGAAATTTGCCAGAAGTGGAAAGGGGAAGAAACTGAAACAGCAATGTACTGAGGGTATATGTTACAGTGTATCGCTTCCTGATGACTATTGTCCCTGGAAGGATTGTCACATTGTATCGTCAAGTATATGTATCATTTAGCGTTCCAGAATAATGTCAGGAGGCAGGGTCAAAGTGCAAGTGTCTCAGCATTCCGGGTCACCCAGGTGCGAGTCCCATTACAGGTGCCCCTTAGATGACATGTGTCTCTCTTGTCACAGGTACATCTCACATTACAGGTGCCCCTTAGATGACATGTGCCTCTCATGTAACAGGTACATCTCACATTCACATTGCAGGTGCCCCTTAGATGACATGTGCCTCTCTTGTCACAGGTACATCTCCCATTGCAGGTGCCCCTTAGATGACATGTGCCTCTCTTGTCACAGGTACATCTCCCATTGCAGGTGCCCCTTAGATGACATGTGCCTCTCTTGTCAGAGGTACATCTCATATTGCAGGTGCCCCTTAGATGACATGTGCCTCTCTTGTCAGAGGTACATCTCACATTGCAGGTGCCCCTTAGATGACATGTGCCTCTCTTGTCACAGGTACATCTCCCATTGCAGGTGCCCCTAAGATGACATGTGCCTCTCTTGTCACAGGTACATCTCCCATTGCAGGTGCCCCTTAGATGACATGTGCCTCTCTTGTCAGAGGTACATCTCATATTGCAGGTGCCCCTTAGATGACATGTGCCTCTCTTGTCACAGGTACATCTCACATTGCAGGTGCCCCTCTGCCACAGGTGCCCTTAAGATAACAGGTGCCTCACCCATCACATGTGCATCCCACATTACAGGTGCCTCTCTTGTCACAGGTGAATCCCATATCACAGGCGCCCCTATCATAACAGGTGTCCATGCAGGTGTCTGTACTTCTCCGGTGCCTCAACCCTGTAATTATAGGATGCTTATCAGTAGAGAAGTTGATGCTATTGTCAGGAGAACTATCTACACTTTCAAGTGGCCCCTAGCGTTCTGTCTCACTGATCTGACAGGTTGTGTAAGGGGTAGCTGCATCTACAAATAGCAGCCGGCCAGCATCACACATTCCACACATCTCTGTTTACAATACATAAATAAGCTTCCACCCTGGCTGTCCTGGTTTTACCTGGCTTCATAAGGAGCTGCTTCACAGCCTCTTAGAAGGTAATCCCACTCAATTTTCCACTCATTTAAGTTTGTATGAGTTGACAGTACCTGCCACAGGTGTATTATCTATCACTATTCATCAAGTTTGAAATAAAAAGATAGACTTGTGGAGTCCTCCAGCTGGTGAAAGCTAGTTGTTTTTATGAAAGATGTAGTTTCTCTGTTGTGAAGCATGTCAGAGGCTTTCCTCAAACAAATCAACAATAGAGTCATATTTTATACAAGTCCCTATGGATATGGAAGATTAAAGGTTTGGGTATAATTTAAGCTTACTCAATTGAAAAATGTTTCCTATTTTCTGACATTTCTGTTTTGATAATAAATGTAATCTTTGTTCTGAGACTCGGGCTGCTACAGTTTGACTTCTACAAGGAAGTTAAAATCAATGTACAAACAAAGGTGTCACTGTGTACTATATTTGTTGGTATGGTGGTCATCTTGGTGCTCCCTTTCTAATGTCTAGCATCCATATGTCCAGGAAACCACAAACAAATGGACCAGATTTGAGTGTTTCTACTCCAGTTTAAAATTAATTGTGGACTACAGTCCGTTTGAGTCAGAAACGGACCGATGAATTGCAAATTTGATCATTGTACAAAATTGCCACATAAATATAAATAGTACACATGTTTATCATTTGCTAATACCCAACAGCTTTCTTATATTTGTCGGTACTTGTGCACGTGCTCCTCTAACACCTGGCTGTCCCTTTCTCTGCACTCCTCCCTCGTAACAAATAGTGAACTGTGTCAATATTTTAATGATAGTTTGTTGAACAACTTTTCTTTTTTTTGGACATAAATCTGCAAACTGAAAAATCTTACAGAGTTGGCCTGACGTTTTGATTATGATCAGTGTTTCATTGAGTATTTTCTGTTTATTAGTTTTCGAGTTAGATTGCAATTCATCGGTCTGCTTTTGAGCCAAACGGACTATAGTTCGATATAATATTTGATGTCTTCTCTGTATCATCCATTGATTTCTTGCCAGTTGCAATCTTTTGATTGAAATTTGAATGTAGCCACAGATATTAATTCATTGCTGCTGTATAAGAAGATAACCTCGTCCCTCAGTTCATCTGCTTGATTACAGTTCGGTCATGTGAGGATAACTTCTCCCTTGAGCATGTTGAGGCCAGTGCCTTTTACTTAATTGGGCCAATTGTCAGAGTGAATTAAGTAGAAATATTGCAGCCTGTGCTGAGTAATATAGATCCTGCGGTCTCCTAACCCTCAGAATCTCCCATTGCAACTTGTGCAGGACTTTCAGTAGGAGAAGTGTGTGTTGTCAATGGTGCTTTCTAACACAGAAGACTTTGTCAAGGTATTCAAATACCGTGGATGTAAATGTCACCTTGGCTGTCTCAGGTGGTGTGAAGTGTGAAGAAGCATCTCTCCTGGTGTAGTGTCCTGGAGTTGTCGGATCAACAGCCTTGACCAGGAGGTTGTCAGAGCTTGTCCTGTTTGTCCATCTCTGTAATCATACGTTGCCTGTGAACCATGCATCTCTGTATATCACATGTGTACATCGTCTGTATTGTCCTTTGATCTCAGCGAGAGGATAGGAAGTCAAGTGAGGTGTGAACTCAGGACTTTCACTGAATGTGTTTACAGATAGCTTGATTTTCAGCTAGAATGTGTTTTGACTGTTTGGAAGTTGAGGAATATGTTCTGAGGGAGGTAATGTGGAGATGTATGAGGTCTTGAGTGAACTTGATGCTTTTTACTCCAATGATCCCAATCATTCTCTCCTCTCTTTCACTTCCCTGTATCTAAACTGTCATATTTACTTGATTGCCCATCCTAAATTATTCTGATTATGGATATATAGATTTCTATATTTTAATGATAATTCATAGATCCATATTGATGTAACTTTCTCAGGGTCCAAATTTAACATGCAAGGTTTTCTGAGAATAGTAGACTTCAGGAAGGACTAGTGACATTTACACTGCCAGGAATACGTAGCCGACAGTATTGTTTTTTGTACAGTAACTGAGTAGCGAATATGAAAGTTTATTTCCAACCCTGTTTCCTCGTTAGCATATAACAATATCCGGTGATACTTATGTTGTACGGTTGATTGTTGGCTCTTGCCCACACTCCAGGGGTCAGTGGGATCCAGAGGCTTCTAGGTCAGGGATGTAAAACAAAGCAGTATCATGACACAGATATGTGGGGCTTGACCCCCAGGGTCAGCCTGGACACTAAGGTATGGAGATGATGGCGCTGGTCACCTGAGGTGATGTACATCCCTGGACACACATACATCATCACTTACCATGCTGAATACTGCGTTCAAAATTGTGGGATTTTAAAAAATTTAATGGTGTTTGAATGATGGGACCACTTAATCTTTAGCTTTACTATTAAGGCTGCGGTAAATGGCTCTTGAGCATGTTGACTTAATGTTTAATTTCAGTTGTTAACTCCTACATTTTTTCATATACAACGGGCGGTGGGGTAGCCTAGTGGTTAAAGCGTTTGCTCTTCACGCCAAAGACCCGGGTTCGATTCCTCACATGGGCACAATGTGTGAAGCCCATTTCTGGTATCCCCCGCAGTGATATTGCTGGAATATTGCTAAAAGCGGCGTAAAACTAAACTCAGTCAGTCAGTCAGTCCATATACAACATTCATAGCGGACATTAGAGGTAGTCATAACCGTTTTGTACGTGCATTTTATGACACTATTTTTTGTTTAGTTTACACACTTAAGTACAGAAGCCAAATAAATGAGATACTGTCATGTTTTGTAAGTGATCTGCCATTGAGTACAGCAGCAGGTATCGGAATGCCCAGTTACTGCTTCTTTGTAACACATGTATGTCCCAGATGTGTTGATCATAACTCATCAGCAGGTTTTGTTTGTTTTGTCTAGACTGGAGTATTTACAATACACTTGGATACAACCAAGAATACGTAACAACATTCACTCAGGGTTCATCATTTCTAGATTCTCCTCACAACAAGCTGACTCACCATGATACAACTGGAATACTGTTAAAAGCTGCTTTAAAATCATAAAGGAAGAACGTGATGTGGTCAAAATGTTTTTTGCATGTTGTGAAAATCATACCGATGAGTGAAGATTACTCTTAGAAATCCTGCATTTTGACCAAACTGCTGATGGTGTTTGTTAGATCTATTCCTGAATACATAATCACGGAGCTGTGTAATGAGTGGAGAGTTTATTCTTCAAACTAATTTTTTTTATTCAGAAATTGAAAAGGGCAGCCTGACTCTCACTGCGAATATGGGAAGAATCTTATAATGTAACTCATGGTGAAATGACATTTACATAGATCAAATGCGTATAAAAAGTATTGTTCTTGCAGCATACCGTAAGTTCCAAAGGGTACACATAACTTTGTTAATGCTCTGAGGTACATTTGGAATATGCTGAAAGAAATGTATTTAATCCCCTGCCATCGCTCCCTTGTTTGAAGAAACATAATGTCTGCTCTTGTGATAAGGGAACGTTAATAATTTATGGAAAGGGGGGGATGATGATTTTTATGCAGAAGCATGTACAATGTGAATTAACCCCCCCCCCACCCCTAAATTTACTATAATTTACGTACAAAGTAAGTGACCCCCCTTGCATATCATGTACAAAATCAATGACCCCCCTCCCCCTTCCCACAATTTTTAAGCATAATTTTTTAAGCATAATTATGAACAAAATTGCTGACACCCCCCAGTACATGTGTACAAAATTTGCTGACCATCCTACTTCCCCAGAACAAAATGGGTGACCCCCCCTGAAAATCATCATCACCCCCCTAGCCATAAATTATGAGAGGGGGAGGGGGGGAGATGCCCTTTCCAACACACATTGCGTATTTCGCACACGGGCCTGCCCGGCCATTTAGTGTTTGATGGGATGATCTAAACGAAAGATATGGCAACCAGAGGGGGCGTTAGGTTTGCATAATTAAATTTGAAAGAAATGTATTTCATCCCGTGTCCTCACTCCCTTGGTTTGGAGAAAAAATAATGTCTGTACTTTTGATAATATCTCTGGAGCCAAATCCTTTTAATAATGTCAGCAGAGTAACAGAGTACTGAGATACTCATCGTTATGAAAGGGACATGTTTTCGAATGCTTGTCAACACATATTAGTGTTGATGGAGACACTTGTTGTGATGTAACCGTGACATCTGTTGTGTGTACAGTAGAAACTCAGATCACACATTAGCCAAAAATTAGTCTCTCTGATTGCAACTGGTTATATGTCTGTATGTCCCAGGCCCCCACTAATATGTCTGTATGTCTCTTGTTGCTCACTAATATGTCTGTATGTCCCAGGCCCCCACTAATATGTCTGTATGTCTCTTGTTGCTCACTAATATGTCTGTATGTCCCAGGCCCCCACTAATATGTCTGTATGTCTCTTGTTGCTCACTAATATGTCTGTATGTCCAAGGCCCCCACTAATATGTCTGTATGTCTCTTGTTGCTCACTAATATGTCTGTATGTCCCAGGCCCCCACTAATATGTCTGTACTGTATGTCTCTTGTTGCTCACTAATATGTCTGTATGTCCCAGGCCCCCACTAATATGTCTGTATGTCTCTTGTTGCTCACTAATATGTCTGTATGTCCCAGGCCCCCACTAATATGTCTGTATGTCTCTTGTTGCTCACTAATATGTCTGTATGTCCCAGGCCCCCACTAATATGTCTGTATGCCCCCACTAATATGTCTGTATGTCTCTTGTTGCTCACTAATATGTCTGTATGTCCCAGGCCCCCACTAATATGTATCTGTATGTCTCTTGTTGCTCCACTAATATGCCTGTATGTCCCAGTTCTCCACTAATATGTCTGCATGTCTCTTGTTGCCTACAAATTTGTCAGTACATCTCTTACTGCACAAAGCGTTGGCTCGTCACGCCGAAGACCCGGGTTCGAATCCCCACATGGGCACAATGTGTGAAGCCCATTTCTGGTGTCCCCCGCCGTGATGTTGCTGGAATATTGCTAAAAGCGGCGTAAAACCAAACTCAGTCAGTCTTACTGCACACTAATATATCTGTACATCTGCCTGTAATGAAACCTATGTTCTACCTTTCAAAGTTTCACCATTGTTGTACCCACGCTCTGCTGATAAGGATTCACATACTCAGTAGAACCATGTGTTATGTACGATGTGGAGGAACAGGATGAATGTCACGGCATTAGCTTTTCTTCGTCTATCAATCAAGGAAGAACATAATTATCTTGCTCTTTATCACTGCACACAGATGTTTTTACTGGATGACTTTGTACTGTAAACTGTTAAAAATGTGCGATGGAGATAATATGTGCTTGTCAATGAACACACAATGTTTCTACTGCTGGGTGGAGGAAACCAGCCTGTTGGCAACATCAACAAATGTCAGTATGTTGGTGACGGTTCTGTTGTAGTATGAAGCAGGACAGGAGTGTGTGTTGTATGTTACAGTAGGGGCGGTGGGGTAGCCTAGTGGTTAAAGCGTTGGCGTTAATTCAGGACCAGGTTCAATCCCCACATGGGTACAATGTGTGAAGCTCATTTCTGGTGTCCCCCTCCGCGATGTTGCTGGAATATTGCTAAAAGCGGTGTAAAACCAAACACAGTCAGTCAGTATGTTACAGTGACATACAGAGACAGCTGTAGGTATGTGGCCATGTGTTATAGCCTGTAATATGACCTGTGCGTAGTCTTCAGGGCTGTGTATTGGCTGAAAGTTTGTATTACTCTGTACTCTGATACAGATATCAGTATTGCAATAAATTGCAATAAATGCAAAAACTGGGGCTATTCATATTTGGAAACACCAACACATTTGATTTCTCATCCTGTTGACAACCATGTCAACAGAAACGTAGATAGTTACCACCATTTTGTCTCCTCGGATATTGGAGAGATTACAACTGGAGACAAAAATTATGTTTTTGCTTTTTTTGTGAAATTTGTGGGTAGATTACAGGTTTCACAATGTAAATAACAACACTAATGTATATTTTTACCTGGTACACAAGAAATACTGTCCAGTCCAAGTGGTTGCATGTAAGAAGTCCCCAGCAGCCTAAGACATGACGTAGTGTATGAGGTAGTGAAGCTCAGTGGCTTGGCTGATGAATGTCATCATATCCTAAGTCAGTAAATCTGTGCTCATGATGTCAATCACTGGATTGTCTGGTCCAGACTTGATTATTTACAGACTCAGTCATGTAGCTGGAATATTGTTGAATGTTGTATTCAATAACAGACAAAGCAAAATGGCAGTAAAACAATCCGAGGCAAGTAATTTTTCAAGGCCCCAAATCAGTTATCTTAATGCGTAGACAATCGCAATACCTGTACTTCAACTTACAGCAGCTGTGGTGCTACGATCGTGTTGTAGAACAAGGCTCAGATACACAAGCTCTGGCAGGAAGAGGGGAAATTATTCATGTCTTATCATTCGTGCCAGACGAATTTAATTTCTGGATTTACATATTCAGTCTGTAACTTCAGACTCTGGGCCGTGGCCCGACTTAAGTCAAATTTCTCTTTCAGAAGATTTCAGGTGATAATAGTCTGGCACACGCTGACCCTAAACTGAACATGCTGCCACAATATCAGTAGACAAACATTAGGTCAGTTTGGTGTACACACAATTTGATCGACTTACTGTGTTGTAACTATAAATATCCGAAAATCAAATCATGACTTATAAATATAATTGTAAAAGGACTGCAGGAAAAGATTTATTTTCAATCAGTGACTGGAATAATTATCTGATCTTTCTCACTTCTTTTGGGGGTGGTGGGGTAGCCTCGTGGTTGAAGCGTTCGCTGCACACCGAAGACCTAGGTTCGATTTCCCACAGCTCTCATACTCAATTTTTATCATACTGCCTAAATTAGCATTTGATGTTTCACAGGAGACATGTTAAAGCTTAATGAGTGGTCAGAATCCACGAGTAAAAAGTGTTTGTAGCGTTACAAGTTATAGTAACCAGGGCTCCAGATAATTTTTCAACATGAGGAGTACGTACTCCTTAAGAGTACATTTAGAGTACTGAATGGAAATTAATGGAGTATCAGTAGTCTTGTGTTTCGTTTCATGTATGCACCACAACATTGCCACTCTTGTGTAAACAGGTCAATAAATAATAAAACAATACTTTTTCAGAAAAATACGTCTGTAAATAATTCTAAGACCATGGTCGTGGTGTATATCTGCTACGTTTTCTAAATTATTTCCTACCGTATCATGCATATTTTTTATCTGTACATACACCGATACGACCCTTATCTGGAGCCCTGGTAACTATGTAGTTTTATCACAGACTTATGAAGGACATAGAGCTGTGAATGGTTTGTGGGTGGGGTCCTGATTGTGATCAGTTGTATGAGACGACAGTAAGGAAGTAGGGTGAGTCAGGATGATGGTGGACAAGTAGTCACTGTGTAGCCATATCATACCTTTCCTCAGAACAGCACTGTGGGGATCACGGTCAGAATTGATCGCCAGCACTTGTGCTGGTTGTAAGTAGGGCTGGCTGTCAATAGATCATGGAGATCAGTAATCATTAACTAAATATTGATTGGTTATTGATAAATATCTGAGAAGTCTTTGAGCAAAAATGGAAAAAAAGTTTAGATCAGTTTTCACATCACTGGTGAGTGGTGACATATTCATGCATGGATTACCAACAAAACGGCACTCTGAACATAATTTAGAATGAAAATGAACAAAGACATAGCTTTGTATAGTGTGTGAGTATATTAAGACTATATTTCATCACGATTGTTTATAATCATTAACCATTCTTCCCACTGACAATATTTCCGATTATCCATATATTTGGCCGCTGTAGCTGAAAGAGATGACTGACTGTACAGGGTTGTCAGGCTCAGTAGCTTGGTTGATATCCTCGTAACCTGATGGGGCAGTAGGGTAGCCTCATGGTTAAAGCGTTTGCTCATCATGCCTAACACCTTGGTGGATACAGTGTGTGAAGCCCATTTCTGGTGTCCCCTGCCATGATATTGCTGGAATATTGCTAAAAGTGGCATTCAACCCAACTCATTCACTCACTCACTCACTCAGGTGTAACGTGATAGTGTGGTGGTCATAATATCAACCAGTGGTTTGTCTGATTCAGATGTTATTGGTTTTCCTACAAGCTGTTGTCACATAGCAGCAACAAATTTACTGCACAGACACAAATACACGATCTCAGTGTCTGTGTACATGTGCTGTTGGTTTGGAAATTCTGATTCTGCTCAGACTATATTCTGAATATACGTTGCGAAGTATTGGCTAAGGAAGCCTTGATAAATCCTATGTGATCCGTTATGAAGAATCTGTCAGTCAAGATGAGGAGCCGGTGTGTGGGAGGACAGGGAGATGGTGAGGGGGGGGAAGGGGAGGGGAGGGAGATGGCGAGGGGGGGGGAGGGATCACAGGCAATCAGGGAAGATCAATAATCCTTGTTGATATTGATGTATGGAAGTGGTCTGACATTCAGGTCTGATATTCTCCATCTGTGACTGATGGGTGACCCAGTGCATGGGTATTTAGTGGTTATGTGACCCAGTGCTTGTGTGTCTAGGTAGGCCAGTATGCAGGGTGTTAGCCTGTCTTGATGATGCTCTAGGTTTCATTCTCGATGTGTAACAAAATTGATTGGTGGCATAGCTCTTGAGTGTTTGAGTGCTTTGATAGTTGTATGGTCCAGTGCTTGTGTGGCTAGGTAGCCCAGTATGCAGGGTGTTAGCCTGTCTTGATGATGCTCTAGGTTTCATTCTCAATGTGTAACAAAATTGATTGGTGGCATAGTGCTTGAGTGTTTGAGCGTTTTGATAGTTGCATGGTCCAGTGCTTGTGTGATAGGGTAGCCCAGTATGCAGGGTGTTAGCCTGTCTTGATGATGGTCAAGGTTTCATTCTCGATGTGTAACAAAATTGATTGGTTGTCATATTGCTTGAGTGTTTGAGCGTTTTGATAGTTGTATGGTCCAGTGCTTGTGTGATAGGGTAGCCCAGTATGCAGGGTGTTAGCCTGTTTGGATGATGCTCTAGGTTTCATTCTCTGTATGTAACTTGCAAGGATAAAGATCAGTAATTTAGTTGTTTGGTGGCTGGGTGGCCCAGTGGGCAAAGTGGTAGCTTGGTCTGTTATGGCTTAGGTTGTGTTCTCCACATACGACAAGTTACTCATATGTGTTTTTTCAGTCAAATTGAAATTCAACATTTAGAGAAGTATTTTTCACTAAAACACAGAAACCACATATACAAATAATTCTGCTAGAGATAATACCCAACTGAAAATGAATACTTTCTTAGAATACCCCCAGGAAAGAATGAAATGGGTAGCAGTCAGAATTGGAATGGTACATGTAGCTACCATTTCATTTCAATGGCCATATAATGAGTATGAAAAGACCACTGATTAATCTACTTGGCCAGTGACTAAGTCATTGCAAGCCAGAGCAAGGGCCAGCAGTATAAGGCTTAGAAGAACAGCCAGCAGTTAAGACTATTGAGAGAGTCATCTTACACACAGTTGGTAAAATATGCTGAGCAAGTACTGCAGTGAGCAACAAAGCTCTTTAGTGCTAATGAGCCCCAGACACTGTTTCCTCCTTCAGAAGGCCTCAAAGCCTGGAATGACTTGTAATTAGTTGAGAGGAAACTGTAATTGGTTGGTCAACACAAGGGTGTGGATGGGGATCATACTGGTTGCTCTGCATGTGCTTCTCTGGTCTCTTGGCAGTGTAATGTACATTGGGAGATGATTGACAGCTTGAACTGTCAATCACTTGGACAATCAGGGGAATTAAGTGTCATTCCAAGAGATGCCTTGATGGCTGGTTTAAATTAAGTATTATTGGAAACTGTAGCAGTCAGTGATGGCAGTGTGATATTGGGAGGTATCGTGGAACAGTTATAACTGCTTGAACAGGATTGAGAGATTAAGAGATCATTGGACTCTCCTGATGTTGCAGTAAAAGCAATAGTCACAAGTTTCTTACTATAAATGTAGTTTGTAGACATGGTAAAACTCTTTTAGTTTATTATATGAATCAATGTGGCTACATTATAGAGCAGTGTGTCTTTATTCTATTAGAGTGTTACCTATAAAGATCTGGATTATAAATGGTCTTCAGTTACCCATGCTTGTCATAAGAGGCGACTAACGTGATTGGGTGGTCAGGCTCGCTGACTTGGTTGACACATGTCATCATATCCTAATTGTGTAGATCAATGTTCATGATGCTGATCACAGGATTGTCTGGTCCAGATTATATAGCTGAAATATTGCAGTGCACTTACTTTGCGCGTTATTTCTCCTTACGCCACTGAGCATGTTTGAGATGGATATTAGGCGCTCTGTCAGTGTGGGAGCCACCTCGATGGTCCAGTGGATAGAGAGCATCTGCTTGGAGGGGAGAAAATTGTTGTTTTTCGTCCTCAATCATGTCTTACCAGGAAACTTACTGAAGATGGTAGTTGTTGTTTTGCCTGGCACTTGGCACAAAGGGATAAAGCAAGCACGTCTTCAACTCGGAGGATACTTTAATACCCCATCGTACATGCTTGCACTTTGTTATGTAAGTGCAGTAATCTGAACACAGCATCATACCCCACTTCACCTCTCTGTAGCTGTTTTCTATTATCTTGTTGAAACTTTATGCTTCATGTAGTTTCTATCAGCATATTACAGGCACTTTATCTGAGCCAGGTTTTAATCAGTTTCATTTTTGGTGTGTAGGGTGATGAGAGTCCACTTGTATAAATACACAGTGTTGGAAATCTGACAGGGTTCATGTCATGATATGATGTGAGGTCCATGTCATGTGAGGTCCATGTCATGTGGGGCAGTGGGATAGCCTAGTGGTTAAAGCATTCGCACATCATGCCGAAGATCCATGTTCGATTCCCCACTTGGGTACAATGTATGAAGCCCATTTCTGGTGTCCCCCGCCGTGATGTTGCTGGAATATTGCTAAAACCGGTGTAAAACCCAACTCACTTACTCACTACATGTCATGATGTGGGGTACATGTCATGTGGGGTACATGTCATGATGTGGGGTACATGTCATGATGTAGGGTTGAGGTTCATGTCATGATGTGGGGTCCATGTCATGTGGGGTACATGTCATGATGTGGGGTTCATGTCATGATGTGGGGTTCATGTCATGATGTGGAGGTACATGTCATGATGTAGGTCCATGAGAGTTCATGTCATGATGTGGGGTCCATGTGTGATGTGGGGTTCATGTCATGATGTATGTGGGGTTCATGTCATGATGTGGGTCCATGTCATGTGGGTACGCCATGATGTTCATGTCATGATGTGGGGTCATGTCATGATGTGGGGTTCATGTCATGTGGGGTACATGTCATGATGTGGGGTTCATGTCATGTGGGGTGCATGTCATGATGTGGGGTACATGTCATGATGTGGGGTTGAGGTTCATGTCATGATGTGGGGTCCATGTCATGTGGGGTACATGTCATGATGTGGGGTTCATGTCATGTGGGGTACATGTCATGTGGGGTACATGTCATGATGTGGGGTACATGTCATGATGTGGGGTTCATGTCATGATGTGGGGTTCATGTCATGATGTCATGGGGTACATGTCATGATGTGGGTACATGTCATGATGTAGGGTTGAGGTTCATGTCATGATGTAGGGTCCATGTCATGTGGGGTACATGTCATGATGTGGGGTTCATGTCATGATGGGGTACATGTCATGATTTAGGGTCCATGTCATGTGGGGTACATGTCTTGATGTAGGGTTGAGGTTCATATCATGATCTAGGGTCCATGTCATGTGGGGTTCATGACGTGATGTGGGGTCCATGTCATGTGGGGTTCATGTCATGATGTGGGGTTCATGTCATGGGATACATGTCATGATGTGGGGTACATGTCATGTGGGGTACATGTCATGTGGGGTTCATGTCATGATGTGGGGTTCATTTCATGATGTGGGTTACATATCATGTGGGGTTCATGTCATGATGGGTACATGTCATGTGGGGTTCATGTCATGGGATACATGTCATGATGTGGGAATCATGTCATGTGGGGTACATGTCATGTGGGGTTCATGTCATGATGTGGGATTCATGTCATGTGGGGTACATGTCATGTGGGGTTCATGTCATGATGTGGGGTACATGTCATGTGGGTTTCATGTCATGATGTGGGGTTCATGTCATGATGTTGGGTACATGTCATGTGGGGTACATGTCATGATGTGTCGTGGGTGTTTGCTGCTTCAGTATTGGATTCTAGAGATCCCCTGACTTGAGGGTTACACAGGCTCACCTTGACTTGCATACTTGCCTTCAACCACTGTATCCATGTTGTAAAGTATGTAAAGATTGTGATGTATGGAAACTGATATCAGCTGAGAAGTTCAGGGAGTGGACATGGTAAACAGAGAGGTTTTTTCTACAGCATTCTTAACAAGAAGATTCCATAAGCAGAAAAAAGAACGTATCAAGTGTAGAAAGGAGCTGTTGAATAAAGAAAAGAGTATGTTGTTTGTGTCAAGAAAAATGAATTTATGCTGTTTCAGGATATGCATAAGAATAAACAGGTCGTCTTGGAGAGTGTTTGTTCTCAAGAGGTCTTTGTTATATATTACCAGCTCCTAATGTGTTACAAGGCTGCCATCTGAAGTCTGTAGTGTGTGAGGCTGGTCCCTCCACCTGTGTGTTGGGAGTTGATACAGTGTTGCCGGCTGTGGGTAATATAGCTATAATCACCTTGCTGCTCAGGGAATAATCATCTGGTATTTGTTCAGCTGTCATCCTGCATATCTGTGCAGAGATAGCATGTCACATGCATGTCATCTCTTCGGTTAAGTTGAGTTGAGGTTTATGTCACATCGGCACTGTTTAAGCCACATAGCGACAAACCATTCCTTGGGCATTGCGGGGACTAGGGACACAAACATTGTTGTGTTTGTTTGTTCTTAATACAGGATCCACTATGATGTCAGTTTGTAAATAATCAGATCAGGATCTGACAATCCAGTGAGTGATGTCATGAGCATCAATCTACCCATTTGGGTTACGAAGATGTTGAGGAACCAGAGAGCATGACCACCCAATCCTGTTAGCTGGCTCTTCAGATAAGCATATGTTGCTATAGACAGAAAGAAGTATCACTTTGATGTTCATGGAGAAGAGGAAGTCGATTCATCAGGATGTTTTTGGAGGATGCTGATTTGAGTAGAGTGTGGCAGGTCTGGGGAGATATGATGTCTCGTAGCTTTCAGTAGATACGGAGATTCCCAGCTAGTTTCCACTTAATAAATGAACTCACTTATCCTGATATCAGGAATAACCAATGTATCTCAGAGGCCCAGATAAGCTGCGTATCCGGGTAAAATATGCATAGAAAATTTCCAATTACGCATTGAAAAATAATTGTTGCCAATACTTATTGGGAACCCACTGGGCTAGCCTAGTGGTTCAAGCGTTTGCTCATCAAGCCGAATACCCAGGTTCGATTACTGACATGGGTTTGTTGCCCATGTACTTCATCAATATTGAATGTTAATGTAAACGGCCTGAAGCTTGTACTGTTTTGATAGAAACCCAGTTCATCGAAATCCCTCAAGATTGTAGATATAATTGACAATACATATTTAAGTCTGTGAGCTGTATGTGGTACATGAACTGCTGAGGAGTAACCTTGTGTTTGAAGTGTTCGCTCATCACGCCAAAGACTCAGGTTCAGTTCCCACATGGGTACAATGTGTGAAGCCCATTTCTGGTGTTCGCCACTGTGATATTGCTGGAATACTGCTAAAAGCGGCATAAAACCAAAACTCTCACTCACATCATCTGCTGATGGCTGTTTTGCTACATACTGGTTTTATCATGCACCCTAGGGTCACAGAGGCTGCTGAAACAGGAACATCATGATGAATGGCACATTATGTCATCCAACTGCTCCTTAATAAACTTTCAGCAGTTAGAAATTTCTTAAATTCAATTTTAAACGTTTCAGTTCATTTTTTAGGATTTTTTACATTCTTGTCAAACAAAACTTTTCCATCATGATCTTGAAAACATTTATGCTGTTCACGTTAGATTCAAGGAGTACTTGCAATTTCATTATTATATATTTGGCATTATTGTAATTTTGATCCAAATCGTGTTTCTCCTCACTTGGCCTTGAGTTGTCAGGATACAGCACAGTGTTTTTTCGTTTCCTCACACCTGGAGCATCCTTCCCTCTCAGCATGCCCTTCCTGGGTCATGCAGACTCGTGCTATATGAACAGGTTGTCAAGGACCTCTGACCTTTGTAAGTTTCATCATGAAATACCTTACACCAACGTGGGTGGAAAGTGTAACTAATGTCTTGTGTTGGAGTATTTCAAGTGTGTGTGTTTCAGTGATGTGTCTATTTCATGTAGTGGGTCTGGTTCAGACTAACTGACCAACAAGTAATGTAGCTGTAACATGTGCTGGTGGTTTGGTATTTGTGTGGGATATTTTGGGTAATGCTAGCTAAGGTTTTGGTTGGTCGGCAGGCAGAGTAATAACAGGCTGTCACAGGTGAGAACCACATTTCCTCATTCCAGCTCAGTAGGGTTCCCTCCCACACCTTCCTGACATTGAGGATTGTACTGTGGGCTAGGTGTTGTGCCACAGTGGTCCATCAAGCTCCACAGGTAGGTCCACACCTTCCTGACATTGAGGATTGTACTGTGGGTGAGGTGTTGTGCCACAGTGGTCAATCAAGCTCCACAGGTAGGTCCACACCTTCCTGACATTGAGGATTGTACTGTGGGTGAGGTGTTGTGCCACAGTGGTCCATCGTACTGCACAGGTAGGTCCACACCTTCCTGACATTGAGGATTGTACCGTGGGCAGGGCATTGTGCCACAGTGGTCCATCGAGCTCCACAGGTAGGTCCACACCTTCCTGACATTGAGGATTGTACCGTGGGCAGGGCATTGTGCCACAGTGGTCCATCGAGCTCCACAGGTAGGTCCACACCTTCCTGACATTGAGGATTGTACCGTGGGCTAGGTGTTGTGCCACAGTGGTCCATCGTACTGCACAGGTGGTCCACACCTTCCTGACATTGAGGATTGTACTGTGGGTGAGGTGTTGTGCCACAGTGGTCCATCGTACTGCACAGGTAGGTCCACACCTTCCTGACATTGAGGATTGTACTGTGGGCAGGGCATTGTGCCACAGTGGTCCATCGAGCTCCACAGGTAGGTCCACACCTTCCTGACATTGAGGATTGTACTGTGGGCAGGGCATTGTGCCACAGTGGTCCATCGAGCTCCACAGGTAGGTCCTACACCTTCCTGACATTGAGGAGTGTACCGTGGGCTAGGTGTTGTGCCACAGTGGTCCATCAAGCTCCACAGGTAGGTCCACACCTTCCTGACATTGAGGATTGTACTGTGGGTGAGGTGTTGTGCCACAGTGGTCCATCGTACTGCACAGGTAGGTCCACACCTTCCTGACATTGAGGATTGTACTGTGGGCAGGGCATTGTGCCACAGTGGTCCATCGAACTCCACAGGTAGGTCCACACCTTCCTGACATTGAGGATTGTACTGTGGGCAGGGCATTGTGCCACAGTGGTCCATCGAGCTCCACAGGTAGGTCCACACCTTCCTGACATTGAGGATTGTACTGTGGGTGAGGTGTTGTGCCACAGTGGTCCATCGTACTGCCCAGGTAGGTCCACACCTTCCTGACATTGAGGATTGTACTGTGGGCAGGGCATTGTGCCACAGTGGTCCATCGAGCTGCACAGGTAGGTCCACACCTTCCTGACATTGAGGATTGTACTGTGGGCAGGGCATTGTGCCACAGTGGTCCATCGAGCTCCACAGGTAGGTCCACACCATCCTGACATTGAGGATTGTACTGTAGGCAGGGCATTGTGCCACAGTGGTCCATCGAGCTGCACAGGTAGGTCCACACCTTCCTGACATTGAGGATTGCACTGTGGGCCAGGTGTTGTGCCATAGTAGTCCACCTAGCTGCACAGGTAGGTCCACACCTTCCTGACATTGAGGATTGCACTGTGGGCAGGGTGTTGTGCCACACTGGTCCATCGGGAGGCTCCACAGGTAGGTCCACACCTTCCTGACATTGAGGATTGCACTGTGGGCTGGGTGTTGTGCCACAGTGGTCCACACGAGCTGCACAGGTAGGTCCACACCTTCCTGACATTGAGGATTGTACTATGGGCAGGGCATTGTGCCACAGTGGTCCATCGGAGCTCCACAGGTAGGTCCTACACCATCCTGACATTGAGGATTGTACTGTAGGCAGGGCATTGTGCCACACTGGTCCATTGAGCTCCACAGGTAGGTCCACACCTTCCTTACATTGAGGATTGTACTGTGGGCAGGGCATTGTGCCACAGTGGTCCATCGAGCTGCACAGGTAGGTCCACACCTTCCTGACATTGAGGATTGTACTGTGGGCAGGGGGCATTGTGCCACAGTGGGTCCACACCTTCCTGACCATCGAGTCCATCGAGCTGCACAGGTAGGTCCACACCTTCCTGACATTGAGGATTGTACTGTGGGCAGGGCATTGTGCCACACTGGTCCATCGAGCTGCACAGGTAGGTCCACACCTTCCTTACATTGAGGATTGTACTGTGGGCAGGGCATTGTGCCACAGTGGTCCATCGAGCTTCACAGGTAGGTCCTACACCATCCTGACATTGAGGATTGCACTGTGGGCCAGGTGTTGTGCCACAGTGGTCCATCGAACTGCACAGGTAGGTGACACACCCCTCCAAATACTCTGGATTGTACTTAACAAATAGTTGTGCTTCAGTGGTCCATCGTGTTTCACAGATATGTGTCTGGACCCACACCCAGATGAGAAAATATACACCACACACCCTGAAATCCACATCCAGGACCCAAGACCTCAGACCTCCCAGAAATTCAGGATTGTGAAGGAGTTGTACAGTGTTTCAGATCAGTTCATTTTGTAGAATATAAAACTCCAACAGGGGAATCAAACCCCCTCTCACCCACTCCCTCTTGAACTTTTCATCCTTCTCCACTGGGTGAGTAGGCAAACACCCCAATGTTGACCACCACTGTCCATGATGTCGACCTTGTTGATGAGTTTGAGTAGAACTGTTGCTTATTTACCCCTTCAGCTTAGGATGCTTGCTCCAGTCTTAGGAGTAGTCCAGGAGAAAATACCAGGGATCAGGTGGTCAAATTCTCTGGATTGGTTGACACATGACATCGTAGCCCACTTGCATAGATCAATGCTCATGATGTTGATCACTAGTGTGTGTGTTGTGTGTGTGTGTGTGTGTGTGTGTGTGTGTGTGTGTGTGTAAATTTATGGTTAAGGCATCTGCAATGAGAAATTTTGTGGCTGTTACAATATTTCATGATCCTGATGATGCGTCCAATGAGTGTAGCCTAGTTAGTGCCAGCAGCAGTGTGTACTAAAATAGGCATAAAACCTTACTCACTCACTCATTATTCAGTTAACTTTTGTAAAGGCTGATTACAAAATATAGAGGCCGCTCTTTACCCTTTTCGTCCATCCTTTCGACCTTGATGCATGCATGCCATGTGTTGTTCAGTATGCATGTGTGATCCATGCATGTGCTGTTGCCAGAGAGTTTTGAAGCTGCAAGCACATGAGCAACGGCAGTTGGCCTGTGATGACACTCATGTCAGATTCTACACTCAGTGTATGACGGGTGAAAAACACAGATGTTTTCTGTCATCACTTTAGAGCTTAACAGAGCATGTTTTGGAACATCATACAGCTTTGTTGAAGTGTAATTTCACCAATATGTTTTCAGTGGGAGGCAAGTGCGTAACCTTTCTCAGAGTTGCTGAAGTTCTGTGTTCAGCATAGTTGTGTAGTCTTAGAGGCAAGGATGGCCCAGTTGTCTGAGGTCCTACAGTTAGCATTGGTTTGAATCCCAGATTTGCCTTGATGTTGTCTGGTTTGCTAGGGACATAACTTTGTGTTTGACAAAAGTAGAAGAAACTCTAATACCTTTTTACTCCAAGCTTTCTGACATATCTTACCGACTTGTCATGATCTTATACTGTTAAAAGTGGCATTAAACCCAGCTCACTCACTCACAATACTTTGGCTTTATCTAAAATGTAAACATGGTAAACAAGACTGATGTTTGAAATTTAACATTACTGGTCTTAATATACAATTCCAGACATTTGTCAAACCTTGCAAGTAATGGCTCTTCTTGAGGCTTGATATTAAAATAACTGTTGCCATACAGGTAATATTATGTCATATGGCAGGGGCCACTGTCAGGACGGAATAATCTCAACTCAACTTGTAAACACATGCCTATTATGTATGTTTCGCCATTGATGGTTCATCCGTTCTATGGAGAGTAGGTGGTTCATGAAAACACATGCCCATAAAATGGATTTGAACTATTATATGTCCTTTCCAAAGTGAGATATGCAAGAATGGAACATGTACTTAGCATTGCAGTAGTGCAAGTCATTTGTTTGCTAAGACTGCAAAGGTTTCATACCAAATTTGAGTGTCATAACCTGATGGTTCATCAACAATCACTTAACTACATTTTGTATTCATGAATAATTATGGATGGAATCATATTATAGTGTATTCATTACGGCCCTATTATATAGGGACTTATATTTTGGCAAATGTTTCTAATGACAATAGAAATGTGTCTTTGTGGCTTCTGTTTAAGCAGTTAAACTAATGAGGGTCTGTACACATGGCATCTGGCAGGAGGGAAGTGATATTACACAGTAGCAACACCTCCATGTAATTGTGGCTTGCCTCTCTTGTTTACACAGATATTGTGGAGAGTTTACAGGATTTCCTGGGTGGGATGTTTCAGAGCTAATTGTCAACAAGTGTTACAATTCTTTACCCTGCTCTGAGCAATGACCTTCTCAAATGTCTAAGAATCTAGGAAAGCTAGTGTCTCTGAAACCACAAAGTGTTTGAAGGTTAAGTTAAGAATGGTTCATTGTGAACACAGACTGGCAAAGTTGTGATCTGGTTATAGACAGATTCATTTTGTAAGCAGGGATTGGTTGTTTTATTTAGAGAGGTTCATTCTAAGCATTTGGTTTTCAATAATAGCCATTCTGAGGTATTCAGTCCAGTAGTTACAATTATACATTTTAATGCTGTCCTGAAAACATGAGTTGTTTCAATATTTATTCCAAACTTATGCAAATTCTCATATATTTGTTTTTCATTTATATAAAGACATTTTGGATGAGCCTCAAGGCATCATGTATTAAGACGGTGCTATTCACCTGACAACTAGTGGTAAATGCTACTTGTAATGATGTTATTTACCTGACAACTTAAGCATGTTGAGGTAGTTCCCTCTTGTAACAGTGTTATTTACTTGACAACTTGTGGTGTCAACTGTCTATGAAGGTGGACGTTGACCCAGATAAGTTGACTATGGGAAAAGACAGGACACAGGTAGTCAGCAGATCTCCAGATAAGCTACAATTCTCATTGGGAGTTCTAGCATTGTATTTCACTGACAACTGGACCAAAAAACTAAAAGAGGCTCTACTGTTTAATTTTACATTTTTGCATTGAAAAAAATTCTTCTGAATTTAAGAGCAATAAAGACCTAATTTCGACCAAAATTTCATTGTTTTCCTAATTTTCTGCCAAGGTGACCTAGTTTCAAATGCAAGGTAAATTGCTGAATGAAGAATGTGTATGAAGTGTCCAGCATTAAAGGCTTTTGTGTGATGTTTCCTCTGGGTTGTCCATGTTCTGTGTGAAGAAGTATTACATACTGCTTTAGAAACCTGGACCTAGATTTTCGAAGCTCTCTTAGCGCTAAGAGAGCCTTGAAAATCTAGGCCCAGGGCTGTAGGGAACGTACTTCATGTTCAGCATGTAATATTTGGGTTGTGAGTTTGTGGGATTCACAGTCCCTGAACCATGTTAGTTTCCCGTCTGCCCAAACCTCACGGTGATGCTATTATAAACCTAAATGAAGCAAGTCTAGATCTTCAATAGGTTCGGGGATCTCCTCCAGCCTCACTCGGGCTCATGTCCACTTTGAATTTGGTTGAACGTTTATTTCAATATTCTACAGAGACTAAGGAGTAGCCTTGGTCTATGACAAGACTCCTTTACTTTCAGGCTATATTTGTAGATAGTTACACTAAAGTAAAGTACATAAAATGATCCATTTAAAAAACATCCCCAAAACAATGTTCTGTATACATTTCCTCCAAACTGCTGATAGTTTTTAAGCAGGGAGGGGAGACCAGGGTGGGGTGGGGTGGTATGAGAGGTACAGGGGACGGGCGATGTCGAGGGATATATTTTTGGAAATCAACTTCTCTGTTCTGAATGTTTCAGAGTACGCTCTTATTCCTTCCTCATGAGAATAATGACAGACTTGCATATTATAATGACTCAAACATTATAAGATGAATGCAGCAGTAAAGATAACACCATGATGGCACTGAACTGGCTGTAGGTCTTTTGTCTGTATATATTTACATATAGACTCGCAGTAAATAATATTGCTCATGTTATTTTTAACGATAATCATACATGCTGTTTCACTCACTTCAGGGAAAATATAATAGGGTAACACATCTCTTAAACAGGACGGTTTTAAGGGACCAGTTGCATTAAACAAGCACGTTTTGGCATCTGTCTGTTATAAACAGTTTTCATTCCAGAACACTTGGTACTATCATCCACGAGACTAGTTAGAAGTGCTGAGCGGCCATCAACAGACATGAACTGGGTGATGATGTGGCTAGGGTTACCTGCCTGCAGCGGTTCAACTGAGCCCGGTTTATACATGTTCTTACTGGTATAGCATCAGACAGACACGTTTAGTTGTGCAAGTTTGCTGGATGAGTCAGCTGGAGTATTGAATATCAAAGAAATGTTGTAAGGGTAGTAGCATTGTAATTACAAAGCTTCTTATCTTCACATACGTTTAAAGAGATTGAGAATTATAAGAAATGGTCAGATGAAAATCAGCAAATGGGTTCACATATGGCATTCTATTTGTTTTTGTTTGTCTGCAGTCACTTGTCTGATGCCTGAGTCTAGTAAAATTCCATTTGGTCTAGTAAGCTCAGCTAGAAGGTTGTAATTATTATAGTTATTTTCAGTATTATATTGCACACTAATAATGAAAAGTAATGGCCCTGTCCTGTGTTGTTGATCAATGCTGTGTGTGATTCTAGACATGGCTTTATGTCTAGGATGAAGACAGTTAGCCTTGCTCTAAACAGTACTTATTGCTCAGACTATGGATGTATATTGTGTAGTAATTCTATTCTTTAAACATGTTAAAGAGTCAAGTCTAGATGGGTACACTGTGTGAAGCCCATTTCTGGTGTCCCCCGCCGTGATGTTGCTGGAATATTGCTAAAAGCGGCGTAAAACCAAACTCAGTCAGTCAGTCAGTGAAGTCTAGATAAGCAGACAGTACTCCTGTCTTTTTGTGTGTTCAGTTCTTCATATCAACACTGAAAGCAACTGACAACATATAAACTACTTAGCTAAGGACCACCTGATAGTTTCATATTAGTCATAATAATTCATATTGCTGTAATTAGTCTGTCATGTCAGGACAGCATATCCAAATAATCCCTGGTTGTCACTGAAGTATGTATATAATTACTTGCCAGATATTGGTTCCCTCTACCACTCTTCCCATACTTTTCTCCATCAGTAGTTTGTACACTATTTACAGTTGTAAGCAAATAATCAGAAGATCTTTGAAACAAGAACATGAATTGATAACAAACCTGCCAAAGGACAAGGTATGATTGGGAATTTTGTCCCATGCGATCTCACAAAATTACAAATACATGTACCTTTAGAAATCTTTTTGAAACTTATTTGTTACATACACTCCTTTGGATGATAGTCTATTGTTCATTTTAACTCTCAGTGTAGATATAAGGTTAAAATGTCTCAAAACATTGATTTTTGAGGTTTTCAGTTTTTTGAACATTTGAAAATAAGCCACTCAAGGAAGTTATGTCTTCAACCAATGATGATTTTCAAGGGATATCTACATTACAGAAGTACAAGGATGAGGGGAAAATTTGATCTTGGGTCCAGTAAGAGGTTGTTAGAAGAAGGATGTGGAAGTTTCATTGATGAAGGAAGGATGTTGGAGCACTGTGTGATAGCAACCCGTGAAGGTCCTGGTTAGAATGAACCTTCAGTAACCCATGCTTGTCATAACGGGATCGGGTGGTCAGGTTCACTGACTTGGTTGACACATGTCATCGGTTCCCAATTGCGCAGGTCAATGCTCATGCTGTTCATCACTGAATTGTCTGGTCCAGACTCGATTATTTACAGACCGCTGCCATATACTAGTAGCTGGAAAATTGCTGAGTGTGGCATAAAACTAAACTCACTCACTCACTCACTCACTCACTCACTCACTCACTCACTCACTCACTCATTTTGTGACAGCAGGAGTTAATGTAGGTATCGTCAATTGTTGGAGGGAATATAATGATATATTCTGAAGGTGTTACTATTGTTGGATTTCCTTTCATTCATGTGTTCTATCCTGAGTGTGATACTTGCAGACTTCCTTATAATGGCTACTAATTTGAATTCTTTCTATTGGTTGTACGAGGAGAACTGTTTGCCAGAACATCATAAACTTTACCTACATAATAATGTAGAGATGAAGCGATGTTTTGTTAAAACACTTTAGCTCCTGAAAGAGTTGATTAACTTAGCATGAGCCCATGTGTTCACACCTGGAGTTCTGTTACCTGGAGGCTCGTTACATAACACTAACCCGTGTTACTGCATCAACACATGGCTGATGGCTACAGCTAATTTCCTTCAGCAGGAAATCACAGGGTGCCATCTTGTTTATGTGTCTTCCTCTTTACTCCAACATTCCTTCATCCTGCTAATGAGTTGCTCCACTTGGGAGACTAAACCAGCCAGTTTCTGTATACACATCCAGGACCAGCCCATCCCAGAGCTGGGAGGCTGGGAGGAGAGAATGGGGCTGTCTGTCCAGGAGAACTCCGACGGGAGGAGGGACTTGTTTAATGCTGATGTCAGCAATATTCCAACTCCTTAAGCAGCCTGTAAATTATTAGTCTGATGTCTGGATGAGACAGTGTGGAGTTCCAAAGCTAGACTGACCTTCAGTCCCAGAATTAAAGATATCCTAATGAATGTATACAAAACAAGTTCATATGGAGCCAAGAGCAATCCTTTATTTCAGGGTTGGAGCTCAGTCAATCTAGACTTGATAAATAATTGTAGACTTGAGTAGGACTCAATTTAGTTTATTCTCTGTACATGTGGTCCTGGAGATAGATTATTCGAAATTATCAAAATTTTGCCATGATTCCGAGACTGATGACAGAAAGGTCACAAGCCTGACCACCTGATACACATTTGGGTCAGTTGTATGCAACTCATGCTGACCATCATAGCTCTTACTGATGAAGTGGTATTTGCAGAGATCTTGATAAAAGGAGGCTGGAAGTGTTGTTGATGATGATGATGATGATGATGATGATGATGATGATGATGATGATGATGATGATGATGATGATGATGATGATGATGATGATGATGATGAAGAGAAGTTGGTAGACTTCTTGTAGATTAAGTGGTACTTGTAGAGATGCTGGTAATGTTGTTGTTGATGTTGTTTTTTATGATGATGATGATGATGGTGATGATGATGATGAAGACAAGTCGGTAGAGCTCTTGTTGATGAAGGGAGCTCTCTATTAAAGGAGGCTAGTAGAGATGTTAAGGAAAGCTCAGTTGATGAAGTGGTTCTTGAAGAGCTTTTGTTGATAATGGGAGAGTATTAGAGCTATCAGTGAGGTGATGCAAGTAGAGCCATGTTGGATGAAGGAAGGCTAGAAAGGCTTCGTTTGTTGAAGTATTGATGTTAGAGTGCTGCATGATGCTGAGCTCATTGTTATCTCAGTGAAGTGAATCAGAATATTGATAATACATTTTGAGGGTGTTATTCATTTTGGATTTCAGTTCATTCATATCACGCCATGAACAGATTTCTTTATTACCATGTAGAATTCTGTTCTTTGTTACAAAATCACATTTGTTGTTATTTAGGATGTCATTTTACAGTTATTTAATTCCATTTTAGAATAATATGCCTTTTTTATGTTCTATCAAAACATTTCCCATGAGTTTATTTCACATGCATTGTTCCAATATTTCATCTACAGGAGTCAACCAGCCTTTTGCAACCCTACTCTGTTGTTTGTTGTAGATGCCCTATTGGCTGAGCTTGAGTCTAAAGCCTGTACAACCCTGTTGTTTTCTCTGTTGTAGATGCCCTATTGGCTGATCTGCAGTCCACAACACAGAACATATCCACCTACCAGCACCAGATCAACCCTCCAGCACAGGTGATCACCAACACCAACAGGGACAGCTCTGCCTCCAGCCGAGACTCCAGGAGCTCCACCCCTCCACTACCACCCCCACCACCAGTCGAGGTCTTGGATAGTCTACCCCCTCCCAGAGGTCATGATCAGGTGAGAACACAGTTGTATGTCCGGCAATTTTGCCCTCACATGATGGAATTGTGTAACCCAAGTTACCTATTTGATTACTTGTTAGAGCTCTTGTTCCTCGATGGAGTGAGTGAGTGAGCAATATTACAGCTATATGGGGGGTTCCTCCTCGGAGGCTAGTAGAGCTCATGATGAATGGAGGCTACTAGAGCTTATGATGAAGTGAGGCTAGTAGAGTTCATGATGAATGGAGGCTAGTAGAGCTCATGATGAAGTGAGGCTAGTAGAGCTCATGATGAATGGAGGCTAGTAGAGCTCATGATGAAGTGAGGCTAGTAGAGCTCATGATGGAGGCTAGTAGAGCTCATGATGAAGTGAGGCTAGTAGAGCTCATGATGAATGAGGCTAGTAGAGCTCTAGTAGAGCTCATGATGAAGTGAGGCTAGTAGAGCTCATGATGAATGGAGGCTAGTAGAGCTCATGATGAAGTGAGGCTAGTAGAGCTCATGATGAAGGAGGCTAGTAGAGCTCATGATGAAGTGAGGCTAGTAGAGCTCATGATGAAGTGAGGCTAGTAGAGCTCATGATGAAGTGAGGCTAGTAGAGCTCATGATGAATGGAGGCTAGTAGAGCTCATGATGAAGTGAGGCTAGTAGAGCTCATGATGAAGTGAGGCTAGTAGAGCTCATGATGAATGGAGGCTAGTAGAGCTCATGATGAAGTGAGGCTAGTAGAGCTCATGATGAAGTGAGGCTAGTAGAGCTCATGATGAAGTGAGGCTAGTAGAGCTCATGATGAAGTGAGGCTAGTAGAGCTCATGATGAATGGAGGCTAGTAGAGCTCATGATGAAGTGAGGCTAGTAGAGCTCATGATGAAGTGAGGCTAGTAGAGCTCATGATGAAGTGAGGCTAGTAGAGCTCATGATGAAGTGAGGCTAGTAGAGCTCATGATGAAGGGAGGCTAGTAGAGCTCATGATGAAAGGAGGCTGGTTAAGTTCATGATGAAGTGAGGCTAGTAGAGCTCATGGTGGAAGGAGGCTAGTAGAGCTCATGATGAAGGAGGCTAGTAGAGTTCATGATGAAGTGAGGCTAGTAGAGCTCATGATGAAGGGGGCTAGTAGAGCTCATGATGAAGTGAGGCTGGTTAAGTTCATGATGAAGTGAGGCTAGTAGATCTTATGATAATGGTAGGCTAGTTATGTTAGTTTGGACATATGTGCCGTATATAGGCCCAGTGACAGCTTCTAAACTATATGAGGATTCCTCAGTGACCAATTATTTTGTGTGAAGAAGCTGCTCATGATATCAATCCGTGGTTTGATCCCGACATTATTTACAGACTGGCAGGATGTCGCCGGAATAGTGGTGAGTGTAGTGTTAAACATCAAACAAATACATTCTAATGTTGACTGTGGATAGCAGGTGCTAAGAACCCCAACCAAGCCCCACAAGAGTAAGTCTCCAGTAGTGCCCAGCAAGGGAAAAGGGGAATGCTCTTTCTTGTAAACACAAAACACTGCAGGTGGGTGCTAAGTACTGAAATAGCTCCCAAACTTATCCAACAATCCAGGAATAGCACACTGTAATCTGCCAACATAAGTCAGTCTCAGATATATTCTTCCTACCCCAGCAGTTCTGTTTACCCTAGAGTGGGTGTTTGCCAGTGGTATTTTAATAATGTAATGCATCTAGCATCGGTGCTTCCCAGGGAGATGTATGGACTGGTGCCATGTTGAGTTATTCTGGGCACAGGATCTGATAATACCTCACGCTATGTCTGTGGATGTTTAGGGGAATTTTATATGTGAATGTGGATCCAGGAAGTGGGATACGAGAGTAACAGTGTGGTAATGTAGTGAGATAAACAAACTCCCTGATAGTCTGTACACCGACTGTTTATACACTGTCCACATCTAGCAGCATGGAGGAAATGAAGAGTCAAATAATTACTGTTTATTGTGTGAAATGCTCTTGAATGAAGGAAACATGTTTTTATCAGCTATCAATTTAGATAAAATATAAGACAATTCTCATCTTTGAGGAAAAAACAACAGAGCTTTGTTTTCTTATCCTGTTTCTACACAAACAGATTTTGCTCAACTGACAGTTTCCATTGAGATATGCCTTGTTTTTCAATGTCAGAAATGGGTGTGAAAGGGGGAGGTGTGTGAGTTGGGGGGAGTAGGGCGAAGACATCTGAGACACCACAATGTGCTGTGCATATTTTCATCCCTTGAGAACCCGTGAAGATCTGGTTAGAATTGATCTTCAGTAACCCACGCTTGTTGTAAGAGGCGACTAGCGGGATTGGGTGGTCAGGCTCGCTGACTTGGTTGATACATGTCAGTGTATCCCAATTGCGCAGATCGATGCTCATGCTGTTGATCACTGGATTGTCTGGTCCAGACTTGATTTTTTTACAGACTTCTGCCACGTAGATGGAATATTGCTGAGTGTGACGTGAAACTAAAGTCACTCATTCACACTGCATCCCTTGGGCGAGGAGCCATAAACACATGGTTGGTGGTTTGAATCCCAGTTTGCCCTGACTATGTTTCTCGGCTTTAAGTTTCACCAAAGTGCTAAAGGCTCAGACCTGCATCACTTCAGGCTTTACTCCCACGTTTAGGTGACATATGACACATGACATGACTAATACTGCTCTTAGCACTATTCCTACAATATCATTGCAAGGACACGAGAAATGGGCTTCACACGTTGTACCCATGTGAGGAATGTGTGAACCCAGGTCTTCAGTATGGAATATTGCTAAGCCGCGTAAACTTGACTCACACTCCTGTAATATCAAGGACACATTATGGGGCTACCCATGTACCACCCAAATAAAGAACACTTTAACCATTAGGCTACCCTACCAACCAAATAAAGTATTGATGTACACACACAATACACAATTCATTGATAATCAATATTTAGTAAACAATTATTAATATATATGACCTATACTGAGAGAAACGAGTAAATGATCACAGGAAAATTCAAGTCCTTTAATATTTTCCAGTTTTCATTGCCAACTTTGAATAGCACGCGGTGGTGATGGCAACTGGAAAATATTAAAGGAACACTTGAATTTTCCTGTGATCCTTTACTTGTTTCTCCCAGTATATATCAAAAGCCATCCCAAGTCCCTGTAGAGGGTATGTTACACCACCTCTAGCTGAGACTCCCCAGCTAGTTTACATTTAGACAATGTCTACAACGTTTTGGTCACACCTATGACTGACTGATTCTGATTTTTGTCCTTGGCCCGAGTCTTGTTCTGACTAAGATGTAATGTAAATACAACTAAAATACATGTTTGTGCTGGTGGACTCTCAAGTGTGTTGGCACAGACTGCTGACAGGAGCATGATTTGTAGAGGCCTGTTCTTTAATGTCAAGTAGTTCACTTACCCTGTGCAATCTACCGACTCAGATTTCCTCATGCAGTTTTCCCAGAATTAGGTAGCATCCTGAGGTAGCTGCTAAACTTGTACATTATCATGTTTGTATGTTCGGTTTAACAGTGTATGAAATAAGCCAAAACCCCAGCCAGACATCAGGGCTGGTAACTTCAAAATGTTACCAGTCCAAATGGATTTAACCAGACCAGACACCAAGATATGACTCAGATGTATA
This sequence comes from Haliotis rubra, assembly GCF_003918875.1. NCBI lineage: Eukaryota > Metazoa > Mollusca > Gastropoda > Lepetellida > Haliotidae > Haliotis > Haliotis rubra. Next base: position 95,533 of record NW_025767499.1, read on the forward strand.
TAGCATCTCAATTTTTTACCAGACCATTGGGCAGGCTAGTTGTAAATCTAGACCGTCCGTCAGAAATCTAACCCCTCTCGGGCGGTCGGACGGGCCTTATTTCATTCACTGGGTTTAACACCGCTTTTAGCAATATTCCTGCAATATCACAGCGGGGGACACCAGAAAATGTCTTTGTATGTAGTAGGGCTGCAACGAATACACTATGTGGCGAATATCGATACGTGTCATGAATATTGGGTAACGATTACGAATAATTGTTCACGAATACAATATTGTAGTTAAGTGGTTAATGTTCAATATGGACGCCCATGTTGACAGTGTTAATTTGTCACAGCAATAACCAGTGATCTCATGACACTCAAATTTGGTATGTAATAGTTATAGTCGACAGTACCATGTGCGGTCTTGGCAAACCAACATAACTTGCACTACTGCAAGGCTAGTACATGTTCCATTCTTGCATATCTCACTTTGGAAAAGGACATACGGGTTCAACTAAAACATGCTCCCTTAAAAAATCGTAAATATTTGTTAATATTCAGTTCTGGTGACCACGAATAACGAATTGAATTCATGAAGGGCTATGGTTCGATTAACGAATATACGAGTGAATCGTTACAGCCTTAGTATGTAGTGTCTGATATTCATTGTATATGAATATATGAAGTGATTTTATGCTGGTTTGGTTGTTGTTTCAATACTGCACTCAGCAGTATTCCAGCTATATGGTGGCGGTCTGTTTAATTATTGTGTCTGGACCAGACAATCCAGTGATCAACAGCATGTGCATTGATCTACGCAAATGGGTTATGTCAACCCAGTCAGCGAGCCTGACCAACCGATCCCATTAGTCGCCTCTTACGACAAGCATGGGTTGTTGAAGACTAATTCTAACCTGGACCTTCACGGGTTGTGTGAGGTAGTGAGGTTCAGTGGCTTGGCTGATGGATGTCATCATATCCCAATTTGCATCAAAACGTTTAACAACATTCACACAGGCTTGAAAAGGCCTTGAATCTTAGGATCCCTCCAGAAAAGCCTGCAGCTTAAGTGTCCAAACATCATCACCAGAATGGCCTGCGATGCCTGGAATGAATACAAAGCTATATATACATATTCTTCTAAGGTTTCTTACACTGACAGATTTGATTGCCAAAAACCATTTGGAAATATGAGACACTTTATTATTTATCATGTTGTGAAAATAAGTTTGGTCCCCTTCGGGTCTTATGACATCTTGTATGCTTAATCTCAGAACTGTTTTAACAGCCTACGGCTTTTAAACAAACTCTGAAATCATTGAAACAGACTACTGACTGCCTGGACCTTGTGTTTTGGCCATTTTTGGTGTAGATGCCAAACTTTCATGACTGACTGGTGCTATGCATAGTGTGTAGTATAATCTAGTTGTTTTACTCTCCTTCGTTGACAGGTTTTTTATAATTTTCCTTTAGTTTATATTAACTTGATTTAGTCACGATATGGCTGAAATATTGCCAAAGTGACTTTAAATTTTAACTCACTCACTCATAGTGTGTAGCCTTGTGTGTATAGTGCTGTGAAGCAGGATCATCTTCACCTATTACTGTTAATGTTTAATGTAGGGGAGCCCCTATCAGCTTCTCATGCCAGAATGTGTCAGAGAACTGTGATGACATCGTCACATACTGTTGGCAGCAGCATGAAAACATCTTCCACGTAACAAGCCGAGCTACTGAATAATCCATGGTTCACTCTCACTATTGTCTAGACATGTGTTTGATCTGTGCATGGTCAACATCAGACTTTGATGTTGCCATGAGGCTCTTTGAAGAGCTCTTGAAGATATGGTTTAATCAGTGATATGAACTGATATGCGTCATTATTTCAGAACAAATTAGTTTTGACCATAAACAGATAATTTCTTCTCATTCATCCAGCATGTTGAAGGTTGGGATACACTCCCTCCCTCCCTCCCTCCCTCCCTCCTCCTTCACTCAACCACTTCACTCACCACTCACCCACTCACTCACTCACTCACTCACTCACTCATTCAGGTACCATATTGAGATATTATTATTGTCACTGATCAACCAGTCTCTGAAATATAATCTGATGTCTCACAGCAGCAGTGTGGCTTTAAACAGCATTCAAATGATGAACAACTATACTTTTCTACTGTTTTCTCTTCCAATTATATAAATGTCAACTTCTTTTGTGAAAGGAATTAAAGCATGTTTGCCATGACCTCTGTATGAGCAGGTTTCTTTCCTCTTAAAGAAATAGTACTTTGTTAAACATGAATGAGTTTAATTGTTTCCGGTAGGAGTTCTCAGCATGGGATAATTACCAGTGTTACATGGGAAGGAGGTATAAGTTTGTTCCAAATAGTAAGGAGAATAGCAGAAAATATTCCTTTCAGTTTTGCTGAAGACATGTGTAAGTAAAAAGTGTTTTGCTAATGATCATTGTAACAATATGTGGACTTGACTATGAGCCATGCATACTGGATAATTACTCAGCAGTGATGCCTATAAACAGGCTTCTATTCCTTGTAGAACAGTTGTTGTTTTGTGACCTAAGGCAGCCTTCTTTGGTCATGAGGTGATAAATAAGATGGTGTCATGTGACATCATTTTCCCAGTTGTTCAGCTCTCCCTACAATGCTAAAGCCGTAAATGAAGTAAGTCTAGATTTCCTCAGTTTCAGGGAATTCCATTTCAATTTATATGTGTTTGTTTGTTACTATGAAAATTATATATTCAGAGACTTAATATAGCACCAGTGATGTGTAGTAATGTCCTTTTTTAAGACTTAGGTGCTGAATCCAGGAAGTGTGAGATCAATTTTGGATGAATATTGTGTATGTCATATTTTGTTAACCTTGAACATGTCGAAGAATGTCCCTAGTCAAGGTACTGATGAAACTGGACAATGCAGTGGTTCAACACACCAGAATGCTTATTGCTATTCTCTTCTTCCAGCCAATCTACGAGCCCCAGAATTTTCGTATGAGAGAGACGACCCCCACATCTGACACATCACAAAGTTCTGACTTGGCCTCGCTCCCAGACAAGGGGAGACAACAGCAAGGGATGTCGCAGCTCAGCTCCAACCTGTCCGAGCTGGACCAACTCCTACAGGACCTAAACTCAGCTCAGTTCCTGTCCGAGGTCGAGAAGAAGTCATCTGGTGGTGAGAGGACATGCCTTACTCTTTTTGTGGTTATAAGAGGCTTTATCTTGCCTCACACATAAATGTTGTTTTCTGATTGGCTGAGCGCTGTTCTATTATTTTCACTGTACCACGCTTACAAGCAAGTAACATATTCTGTGTACCCCGCTGGGAATGCCGAACTCATTTGGTACTTCGTAGTAGTAATTCTTTATCTCGAATAACATTGAATCACGTATGATGTATGGAAATTACCAATGTTTTGCGAATGCAAATCGATGGAAGGGAGATAACTCTTGATTGTTGATTGGATTGTTTACAGGTCACTATGACAAAACTGTGATATAGCTGAGTGTGCAATCATTGTTGAGGTAGATAAGTTGTTACCCATACACATAAGAACACACTCTCAATGGGGTGGCGAGGCACAATGACATGGCATTAATTGTTGTTCATAATATCAATCACTGGACTTGATTGTTTACAGGTCGCTATGACAAAACTGTGATATAGCTGAGTGTGCAATCATTGTTGAGGTAGATAAGTTGATTTCCCATACACATAAGAACATACTCTGAAAAAAATCAAATTAGGCATTTTAACAGCTACATGCTGCTTCATCCCTGTGTTCATGGTGTATCAGGTGTATCAGGTGTTGAGGCACATGCACCCTCCCCCTGTGTACCTGTATGTGCAGGAGTATTCAGACTGCTCAGACTACAGGGAGTAAAGTAGGGCACAGGTTGTTTACAGGAAGTTAGTAATTACACCATGCTCCATTATGTAGATGTGTGTGATGTGTCAGCACACACAGGACCTACTCCATGCTAGAATAATGCATGAGGTGTAATTTAACTGATGTTTCGGGTTGTTGTTTTTTCGGCTCAAGGTAAAATCACTAATTAGTACTCAGTACATACACAAGATAACAATAATGTAATAAATGATAATAAATATGATAGGCTAAATGAGTATATTTATCATTTCTGCCTTTAATAAATAATTACTTTATGCGTTTGAGGCAGCGCCGCAGCAGATAGGTCGCATTATGCAGAGTCTAGCCATGACTGATAATACCTGAACCCTCGCCAGTCTACCTGCTGTTGGTCGACCCCGCCCCGTCTGGTGTTCCAGCTAGAGTGCTGAGAGGCGTGGGACGAGTCCGCCGCCTCCAAGAAGCGTCCTGCTTCCCCAGACATCCCATCGCCGCAGCCGAAGACTAGAGTTTTTCTACTGCATCTCAACGCTTAATTCCTGAGGGGAAATCAACGAAGTCTACTTGAACTTTCTCAGCGAGATTGTTCCGTCGCGAGATTTGGGCCTGTATGATGATCAGCCGATCATCATACCTGATGTACATCAAAAGAATGACCGATGTCGGCAACAGTGATGTCAGCGCAGATCAACATGCAGCCTGATGTACCAACGATGATATTCTATGATCTTCCTGAGGGTCCCGTCGCTACCAACACTCAACGCGAGACTTCGCGCACTCCCCAGGGCAGCGCCGACCTCTGAGGGGAAATCAACGAAGTCTACTAGGACTTTCTCAACCGAGATTGTTCCAGCCGCTGAACTGAGCCTCTACGATGATCAGCTGATCATCATCCCCCTCGACGACGCCGTAGAAGCGACCGGAGACATCTACAGTGACATCAGCAGAGATCGCCATGCAGCCTGATGTCTCTACACTGGCGCCAGACGACTTCCTGAGGGTCCGCTGCTAACATCGCCTTGAGAGGGCACCGACTAATTCGTCGCAGACCATCCCAGATGAACTGTTGCGGCAAATCATGATCATGATGGAGGGCCACCACAGACTGGGAAGCAGCCAGCCCAAGGCCCCGAGCCTTCGCTGGAAGGTTCCAACGCAGACGACACCCCAGAGGCACCCCCAGCAGCGTAGCAGCCACGACGGCCAAACTTCGCGAAGGAAGTCGCAGACCACCTCCACGGCGACCCAGATGTACAGCCTTCGCGAAGGCCTTCGCTAAGCGGGATAGATCATCACCTTCCTCGGCTTCATCCCTAGATGCGGACTCAGACCGTCAGACCTCACGGAAGCCCTTTCGGTCAAATCGCCGTTCCCCAGGACCGGACGCAGAGGAAGCTTCGCTAAGGCCTTCGCTGAGACACCTGACTACGACGAGCTTCAGCGAAGCTATCAACATTCTCCTCACAGGTCTCCGAGAAGGTCAACCCATAGGCGCCAGTTCACCAACACGATCTCAGCGCCGTTAACCGCTACCGATCTCCTCGTACATCACCACACAAGTCTGCACACAAGTCTACAGTCAGGTCTCCCCGGCGTCACCCGACATAGAGATAGAAATACACAGTCCACCATCAGAAGAGCATCAACCTCTCATCAGTGATGCTGGGATGAAAATGATGGAGGCATCATTTTCTCAGGCGGCTGAGATCACGATATTGGATGGTAAACAACCTAGATCTCTCTTCACCTTCCAAGAGTGGCAACTTCGGCGCAGACATACCTGATAAAGGAAGGCGAGGCAGGCGCCATCACCTTACCTCCAATCGACTTCGATTGCTGCGGTGCCACAGTATGTAGACACAGCCTACCATAAAGCCATAACAGTTCAAGCGCCAGCGTATGTTATTGGCATTAATAGATCTAGAGCGATCAATGAGATTCTTATCACCAGATTTACGTGACCACGACTTCTGAAGATGATAGGATGATCTACTCGGCTCTACTTATGCAGAACCAGCAAGAACCACACCCTGTATGAAGCTAGCGGCTCATATATTGATCGGTTTCTAGACACTTCGCTAAGGAAGTCCCAGGCCACCTCAGAAGGAGCTACAGCCTCACCAGTTACAAGGGACGTCCGCGGAGGAGTAAGCTTCACCGACCCACATATTGCTGAGTCGCGGCGTAAAACAATACACTCACTCACTCACTCCCTGTTGAACACAGAGGTGGATTGAAAGCAAGCGGCTCATATATAATATATATACTGATGGGGCTCTGACTCAAATAGCCAGCGAAGGTCGCTCGCTGAAGGCTAAGTTAACTCAAGTCTACCTCACACAGGAAATCTAGATTGGATGCTTGAGGCGAAATCTCCGGCGTCCACCCAGGAATTCTCCTCCAAGGTCTCCATATATTAGCCACTTTCGTCATATATAGCTACTTCGTCAGTCCGTTCAAGACATCGCATAAGTTGTCTATCAACTGTATGCCATATGCAAATCTATAAGCCTACGAAGACAATTGCACAGGCTATTTACAACACAGAGCGTCGCTATATTAATTAATCAACGGACGTTGCATAGATCTTCACAGAAATCAACCTTTCGGTATGGATTGCTAGAATATGCAATCCCGGGACTCGATACGATTATCTACATGCGTGACCATTACGCAGATCTGCAGACAATTCAATATCGAGGAAATTGAACAGCAGCCTTGTTACAGCGAATTATAACTCATAATCGTCAAAGTTTCTGAGGAAGAAATATGTACAACAAGTTCAGCTTTAATTCTACAATTATGACGATACATTCATGTATACAGTCTACAAGCTGACAACTTGCAAGTTTATTGTACCTTTATATAAGAAAGTCGGAATTATATTCAAAACTGAACTTACTTTCACGACAGCCAGGAAAATAACCTACCCAGCATTAATATTACAGGCGAGGTATTTGGGCCGGAGGTTTCAGCGTTTACCTTTAACCCTCGAAAAACATTGGTCACTCGGGTAACCGGGAAGCTCACGGTGAAGACCGGCGATTATGCTAATATCAGCGGCGGCAAGATTTTATACAAGGTTTTTCCTGCTACACGGTGACATCACAGCGGGTATTCTACAGAATCAAAATGCCTTGTTCTGATTGGACGGCGTTGGACCAGCGACCTCACATGAGAGGTCGATCTTAGTTCACAGGTCAACACTTACGTTACAAGTGACAACTATATATCAGTGAGCGAGCAAGCCTCCTTACAGTCCAGTTAATCTGAACCTTCATGATTGGGCTGCTTTCTTCCAGGTTATAGACCTCCCCTGTCAAGTTAGGGCCGAGGCACGCGGCAGTCAGGCAATTTTACATAAACTTCAGCGAGGACAGACACGCTTGGTTGTGCACCTACATCGTCAAGGACTTACTTGGCGAATAACCTAGACGCGGCGGGATACAAGTGGATCTAAATCCACAGCGTCTCAGACTACAGCTGAATTTCATAATCAAGCTACTAACACAACTAGATGGTTAGTAAACCTGCTTAAACTTTCTGATTGGAGAATTAAAGCGGAAGTTTCACCCTCCAACTTGGGGATCTGAATATAGTGCTCCTACACCTCACAAGTGAGGTTTATGAACTCGCAACCTGGATGACATACTTGGACTTCGCTTGATGCGATGATTCTATCACGATGGCCAGCAAGAGCACTGTAAATTTATCTCCACCCGAACCAAACAGAAGGGAATAATACAACAGATTATTTCCTCTATCATCAACTTACATGGGAATGAAATCTCACGCATTACTATATCTCCGTTTGGATCAGAACTGTCATACTCGTACGCATACAAGACAGATGGACCCAATCCGACCCTCCATGAGCTTTAATACTCATGATATTAGAGCGCTAACTTCTGCATTGATCTACACAATGTTATTTGAAATAATGGAGGGTTTATTTTCTGGAGATCCGATATGGTGATTGCCAACCATTATCTGAGAGATATCATCACCCGAGGGGCGTCTCAGGTATCCGCAATTAGATCCCATGGTCTCCTTTAACAGTTGACAGTTCCTGGGAGAAGATAGTCGATCTTACAGATTTCTACTTATCTTATAACAGTACTAAATAGCTACATGCTATATATAATTTGCTTAAGTTCTTTTTATCATCACAGTACTATGATTATTACATCATACAATATATAAGTTAACAACTCTACAGAGTTGGTTATTATATATTTACCTTAACAATTATATCTTAAGCATAGTACTATACTCAGATTGTAAAAATATATAAGCTAACAAACTCTACAGGTTTGGGCTATTATATAGGTAGCTTAAGCTTATTCATATCTTAAAGCTCAATTACTATGTTTATATCATATAAGTATATTAGCTAACAAACTCTAAAGAGTTTTTGCTATTTGGCTTAAATCTCATCATATCTTAAGCAATATGGTTACATTATAGCATGTATTAGCTAACAAACTCTACGGAGTTTTTGCTATATGTAACAAAGCTTATTCATATCTTAAAGCGCGGTACTATGTTTATATTATATATGTGTTTTGCTATCAAAACTCTAAAAAGTTTTTTGCTATATATATATATTTGGCTTAAGTTTCATCATAATTTAAGCTTTATGGTTACATTATAATTTGTATTAGCTAACAAACTCTCTGAGTTTTGCTATTATATATGTAGCTTAAGTTTCCTTCAAATCTTAAGCTCAATACTATGTTTATATCATATATAAGTATATTAGCTAACAAACTCTCACGAGGAGTTTTGCTATTATATATGTAGCTTAAAAGTTTCCTTCAAAGCTCAATACTATGTTTATATCATATAAGTATATTAGCTAACAAACTCTACGAGGAGTTTTGCTATTATATATGTAGCTTAAAGGTTCCTTCATAAACTCAATACTAGGTTTTATATCATATAAAGTATTTTAGCTAACAAACTCTAAAGGTTTTTGCTATTATACAATTAGCAAGTTTCATCATATCTTAAGCAGTATGGTTACATTATAAAATGTAGTTAGCTAACAAAACTCAGACGGGTTTTGCTATATATATATATAGCTTAAGTTTAATTATATCTTAAGCTCCAGTACTATCAGGTTATAACATAAAAGTATATTGGTTAATAAACTCTAAGAGGTTTTTTTTGCTATATACATTTAGCTTAAGTCTAATCTTATCTTAAGCTTAAGTTACTATGGTTACATTATTAATCTATAAGCTAATAAACTCTACAGGTTTTGGCTATTATATATGTAGCAAGTTAATTATATCTTAAGCACAGTACTATACTCATATTGTAAAAATATATTAGCTAACAAACTCTACAGAGTTTTGCTGTATATATATAATAGCTAAGCTTATTCATATCTAAAAGCTCAGCATTATATCTATATCATATAATTATATTAACTAACAAACTCTAAAGAGTTTTGCTATTATATAATTAAGCAAGTTTAATCATATCTTAAGCTTAAGTACTATGTTTATATCTTAAAAGTATTTACAGCTAACAAACTCTAAGGAGTTTATACTAGCATATTAACAAGCTTAAGTCTATTAGTCTTAAGCATTGTATTAATGTTATATATACTTTATCATAACAAGTACTTTGTAATAACCTTTATATGGCAGCTGATAAGTTAGCAGCAGGAATTCCATCAGTTCAGTACCTTTATGAAGTTCCCATGGGGTTATTACAATCATCACAGTTCAAATCACTAATTATTAAAATCCAAAGTATTATATATTTCCCACCTCCTTTCCGTGAGTCTACAAACTAAAAGAGCATGAGTCAGGATAAGGGAAAATATGTAATTTTTAAGTAAAATTGATATTTTATACTTATCCTGACTCATGAGGTAAACCCCTCCCATCACTCCCCACATAACACTTTGGATTTCCCTGTAATTTCAAAATGTTGGGCTCAGTATATGAGGAGAGAGTGAGGCACATGGGTGGAGGTGGCGCCCTCGTTCCCGAGCTTGTGGAAGGGAGGTAACTCGTGCTCAGTACTAATTAGTGATTTTACATTGAAGGGAGCTTCAATTAGGGAGATACAAGTGTTCCACTATGTTCGCAAGAAGAAGAAGACAAGCAAAAAGAGCATGAGTCAGGATAAGTATAAAATATCAATTTTACTCTAAAAATTACATATTTATGTTATTCAATTTTGTCCCTTCTGACCCTGACCAGCCTCACTGTGCCAGGACCACCTGACCTCTCTCTGCTGCATTTTTATCCCCTCTGTCTGTCCGTCCGTTCGTAATCATTTTGTTTCCAGAGCATAACTCAAAAAATGTTCAGTACTTTTCAACAAAACTTGGTAGATATATCAAACAGAACCTAAGGTGGTGCCTTTTGCTATTTACAGATTTTTGGCATTTTTATTTTTCCCGTCCCAAAAGGGAGGGGTGGGCTTCGTTTCTGGAGCACAACTCGACGACTTCTTAATATCTTTCAGCCAAACTTTGCAGATATGTGAGGCAGATCCCAAAGTGATGCCTTTTGTTATTTGCAGATTTTTGTGATTTATTATTTTCTTGGTTTCCATGGAAACGATTCGGACTTATTCAAAAAAATAGTCAAGCTTGATTTTAAGTAACTTTCAGATGATTTGTTCTTTCAAATGTGGGGGCTGGGGGGATATGTCATCTTCTGATGACTCTTGTATCTTAATCTGTCAAACAATATGTTAGGCTACTAATATAGTGCAACACTCCAAGGTATGTCTGCTGTAAGTGAATGCTGTCCTGGGCCTAGATTTTCAAACTACAAGTTGCTCGAATGTGTTATTTGGCCATACCATTTTGCCCTACCGGGTACCCACTTACTGTAGGTGAACAGAGGTGAAATCAAACCATAACATTGCCTGTGGAAAAACTTGCTACTTATTGTGCTACAGTTTATCACATTGCTCAACACAAACAGTAGATTGTAAATCATCTCGGGGAGAATGAATTCAAACATACTCAGCTGACAATTCTTTACATACTTTGTGAAATAGGATGTTTGCAATATGTTTTGATTGTAACTATATACCTCCCTCATGTTTATACATGGGTGTATGATCTGACATACATCTTCCCTCACTGGTGAACAACTACATGTGCTCACTGGTTAAGAACCCTATTCTTCCCTTGGTTACAGATATATTTTTCCGCTGGTTACAACTATATTTCCTCTCTGGTTACACTCATTTGCTCACAAGTTACCGTCATATTCCTGTAAGGGTTAGCATCTGAATTCCCCAATCTGTTAACATCCATATTCTCAACTGTTTAGTAGCATTATTCTCCCACTGCTTAATGCTACGCTCCCTCAAACTTTCTCTCATGCTCCCCCACTGGTAACAGCTACATTCCCTCTCATGTTACAGCCATATTGCCCTACTGGTTACTGTTGCATACCCTCAGATAGCAGGTGTATTCTCACTGGTTACATCCATACCTTCCCCAGGTTAAATCCCATACTCTTCCGTTAAATCCATACTCCTGGGTTAAATCCATACTCTTCCCTGGGTTAAATGCATACTCTTCACTGGTTAAATCCAGCTTCCCGGGTTAATTCCATACTCTTCCCAGGTTACAATCCATACTCTTTCCCAGGTTTAATCCATATTCTTCCCCAGGTTTACTCTTCCCCGGTTTCCATACTCTTCCCCGGTTTAAGGTGTTAAATCCCGAATTCCTAAAATCCATACTACTCTCCCCAGGTTAAATCCATACTCTTCCCCAGGTTAAATCCATACTCTTCCCCGGGTTAAATCCATACTCCTGCCCAGGTTTAATCCATATTCTTCCCCAGGTTAAATCCATATTTCTCCCCAGGATATAGAGAATATTATATGAGTGCCCATTTCATACTATGTTTATGACACGAGTGCCTAAATATTGGTATTTCCCGAGAGAGAGTGAGGGATATACCGATTTTTAGACACAAGTGTCATAAACATAATATGATATGGACACGAATATAATATTCTATTTATTACCGAAGTCGACAAATAGAAGAAAATAAACCCAAATCTACTTCAAACATAGGCTGGTTACCCGCCGTCGCTGTATGTGGAACACAAAGTCACAGTAGAAAGAAGATGTCGTAGTATTGTTCATGACGTCACGTCACCATGACAAAGTCATATTTAGCCCTAGGGCATCGTATGCAAAATATGAACCCAATATTTTCGCCCCGGAGGTAATAAACATCTTTATTCTTCCCCAGGTTACATCCATACTCTTCCCGGGTTAAATCCATATTCCCTCCCAGGTTACATCCATACTCTTTCCTCAGGTTAAATCCATATTCCCTCCCAGGTTACAGCCATACCCCTCCACTGGTTCCAACACGAATGCTCTCCCTGCTACCAGTGTTACAGCAGTGTTACCCAGGTTCGAGACATATGGCCTTGATTATGACCATGCTCCAAAGATAAGACAGACAGTAGATAACCAGTAGTCAACACACAGCCTGGCTTCCATCTTGCTGGGGGAGGGTTCCTGGCCACAGATGCCTTGTGCATGACTCAGGTTACTTCAGAATCGCCTTACATCAGCCCATATTAAACCAGGAACTTGGGGGTTTCATCTCGTACTCTCTGTGAAGGTGTGAGTGTTATGGCTGAGCTGTGTGTGTACATGTGTTAGTGTGTAAGATTGTAGCGAATCATCTAGATCTGTTCACCATCTTCATGGAGATCGTCTAGATCTGCCCAGAGGCTTCTATTTAGCCGTACGACTAATATGAATGAAATAATTCCCAAGTTGCCCCAATTCAAGAATTTATGATAATAAGAACTTTAAGAAATTCAAAATTTAAACAATTATATCAGTATTTTCACAATGCAACTGCCAGAGGCACTGATTTAAAATCCTAGATAAATTCCTTTATAGATTGTACATGTAAACATTGAGTGGATAAGTAGCAAGTAATTGTATCACATTTGAGCATTTATGTTCCAAATATAGTTACATAGCACTTAGTGATGAATCTGAAATGCTGTTCAGAGCTGACTTGACCATGTCACATCAAAATGTGATAGATAATATGTATTGCATCTAGTACAGGTACATGTTGCACCTGGGGCGGTGGGGTAGCCTAGAGGTTAAAGCGTTCGCTCGTCACCCCCAAGGCCCGGGTTCGATTCCCCACATGGGTTCAATGTGGGAAGCCCATTACTGGTGTCCTCCGCCGTGATAAGCCTGGAATATTGCTAAAAGCAGCGTATAACACAACATACTCACTCACTCACTCACTGCACCTGATGCTGGTACATGTTGAACTTGGTTCATGTACATGTTACACCTAATATAGGTATATGTTGCACATGGTATAGGTACATGTTGCACATGGTATAGGTACATGATGCACCTGGTACAGGTACATGTTGCACATGGTATAGGTACATGATGCACCTGGTACAGGTACATGTTGCACCCTGATATAGGTATATGTTGCACATGGTATAGGTACATGTTGCATATGGTACAGGTACATGTTGCACCTGGTATAGGTACATGTTGCACCTGGTATAGGTACATGTTGCACCCTGATATAGGTACATGTTGCACATGGTATAGGTACATGTTGCATATGGTACATGTACATGTTGCACTTGGTATAGGTACATGTTGCACCTGGTAGAGGTACATGTTGTCCTGATATAGGTACATGTTGCACATGGTATAGGTACATGTTGCATATGGTACAGGTACATGTTGCACCTGGTATAGGTACATGTTGCACATGGTATAGGTACATGTTGCATATGGTACAGGTACATGTTGCACCTGGTATAGGTACATGTTGCACATGGTATAGGTACATGTTGCACATGGTATAGGTACATGTTGCACATGGTACAGGTACATGTTGCACCTGGTATAGGTACATGTTGCACCTGGTATAGGTACATGTTGCACCCTGATATAGGTACATGTTGCACATGGTATAGGTACATGTTGCACCTGGTATAGGTACATGTTGCATATGGTACAGGTACATGTTGCACCTGGTATAGGTACATGTTGCACCTGGTATAGGTACATGTTGCACCCTGATATAGGTACATGTTGCACATGGTATAGGTACATGTTGCATATTGTACAGGTACATGTTGCACATGGTATAGGTACATGTTGCACCTGGTATAGGTACATGTTGCATCCTGATATAGGTACATGTTGCACATGGTATAGGTACATGTTGCATATGGTACAGGTACATGTTGCACCTGGTATAGGTACATGTTGCACATGGTATAGGTACATGTTGCACATGGTATAGGTACATGATGCACCTGGTATAGGTACATGTTGCACCCTGATATAGGTACATGTTGCACATGGTATAGGTACATGTTGCACCTGGTATAGGTACATGTTGCACCTGGTATAGGTACATGTTGCACCTGGTATAGGTACATGTTGCACCTGGTATAGGTACATGGTATAGGTACATGTTGCACATGGTATAGGTACATGATGCACCTGGTACAGGTACATGTTGAACTTGGTACGGGTACATGTTGCACCTGGTATAAGTACATGTTGCACATGATATAGGTACATGTTGAACTTAGTGCTGGTACATGTTGCACCTGATATAGGTACAGGTACATGTTGCACCTGATATAGGTACAGGTACATGTTGCACCTGATATAGGTACAAGGTACAGGTACATGTTGCATCTGATATAGGTACATGTTTCACCTGATATAGGTACATGTTGAACTTGGTACGGGTACATGTTGCACCTGGTATAAGTACATGTTGCACCTGATATATGTACATGTTGCACCTGGTATAGGTACATGTTGCATGTTGCACCTGGTACAGGTACATTTTGAATTTGGTGCCGGTGCATCTTATATGCATGTCCTAAGTAATCTCAGTTTTACCTGCCAAAGTTATGTGTTTGTTTATTGTACTTGTAGAGATAGCAAGTTTCTAAATTCAGACTCTCAAATTACACACTCTATTTATATCGATATAGAAAATAACATATTCAGATAACTACTAACAAACAAAATGCAACTTCATCAGAGAGAAAAAAAGGATTTTAAAATAGATCAAGTTTTTGGTGAATGTCTAACTGAGAAGGTACAAGCATAGTGTGATCACTGACACTTGCCCTGCAGACATTCCACAAGTACTTCACAACACACAGATAGCTTACAGAGGAGCTGCTGCTCAAGATAAATTAGAAACCCAAAATAACCACTTCCTCCAAAAGCCAGATTCCTGGTAGAAAATTAAAAGAGTTTTTGTAAATTTGGCATGGAGGGATCCAGCTGTAGCATATCGTAATGATAAAACTCTGTTTATATCACTTGAAGAAAATTGAGCCAACATGATGGGTGACCCCTACGGAAATAACCGCTCCTCCGCTCATACTTCATGTCCAGATCCAAGATAAGCATAATTAAGAGCTGAGAGCATCCTTATAGTCATGGCTATTTTATTTTATCACAGGAAAAGAGCCAATCGTGAATGGAACAGGGCGGGCACCTCCCCCAGTAGCTCCCAAACCTACTCGTCCCTCTGAACGGGCAACAGTCGAGTCTTTGCTGGATGAGCTGGAAGTGTCTGTACCATCCCATCACGGGTAAGTCCCCATTGGGATTTCAAACTTATAATAAGGATTACAGCGTCAAACCTTTCTGTGGGCTCATGTTTATCTTTGATGAAATCATGTTCGATGGTTTTGTCTCTTTTCAAGTGCATTTTATGTGAAAAAAACTTAAGTTGACTGATGAAACCGACATTGTCATACCTGTGATGTTACTGGTATTTTTCCTTACATCCAGTGTAAACCTTTAAATGAACTCTTAAAGATTTGTATTCATTTTGGGCAAGATTGATCAAGAAGTCTCATAAATATGTAAGACTATCTGCTTGGTGTCGGTTTTCAGAGCTGGTAACGACCTTGGTCATTACTCTGGACCCACCTCTCCCCATGGCCAAGTAAGAGGAGGTCCCCCTGCCCCTAACGGCCACCCAGGAGATGCTCCCCCCACCCCAGGGGCATCTACAGCTACCAAGGAGCTGGATGATCTTATGGCATCATTGTCTGAGTTTAAGGTAAGGTCTCAGCTCTGTGTTTTCAGTTTTATCGAACATGCCAGTCATCAAGAAGTAACTTTTCTTTTCCTGATAAGTTATCAGTTTTCAGATATTAATATCTCTGTGTTGTGTTGATCTCAAACTTGCTTCTCTTTCTGATGAGTTGCCAGCTCTCCAGGGAGCTAAAACTTCTGATAGGATGGATGAAACTTCGGAGCTTTGATGGTATTTAGGAATGATCTCCTCTTGGAGTGTACAGATATGTTTTAGTTAATGTCTACTTGAGGGATTTATTAGCTGTAAGGCTAACATCACTGTCAGAGAGCACCTGTTGTAGGAAGCAGAGTTTACCATACTATGTCAGGTTATCTCATGTACAGTTTGTAAGCCAGCAGGTTCTTGTTCCTGTGAGTCAGTCAGACATGCTGGTTCCTCTGTTGTACATGGAGTCAGCCCATTAGTCAGCAGGTGCCTGTTCCTCTGTTGTCCATGGAGTCAGCCCATTAGTCAGCAGGTGCCTGTTCCACTGTTGTCCGTGGAGTCAGCCCATTAGTCAGCAGGTGCTTCTTCCTCTGTTGTACATGGAGTCAGCCTGTTAGTCAGGAATGCTTGTTTCTCTGTTATACAGGGAATTTACCCATGAGGTAGCAGTTACTTCTTCTTCTTTTGTACATGGAGTCAGCCTGTTAGTCAGCAGGTGCCTGTTCCTCTGTTGTACATGGAGTCAGCCCATTAGTCAGCAGGTGCCTGTTCCTCTGTTGTCCATGGAGTCAGCCCATTAGTCAGCAGGTGCCTGTTCCACTGTTGTCCGTGGAGTCAGCCCATTAGTCAGCAGGTGCCTGTTCCTCTGTTGTACATGGAGTCAGCCTGTTAGTCAGGAATGCTTGTTTCTCTGTTATACAGGGAATCTACCCATGAGGTAGCAGTTACTTCTTCTTCTTTTGTACATGGAGTCAGCCTGTTAGTCAGCAGGTGCCTGTTCCTCTGTTGTACATGGAGTCCGCCCATTAGTCAGCAGGTGCCTGTTCCTCTTTTGTACATGGAGTCAGCCCATTACTTAGCAGGTGCCTGGTTCTCTGTTGTCCGTGGAGTCAGCCCATTAGTTAGCAGGTGCCTGTTCCTCTGTTGTACAGGAAGTCAGCTTGTTAGTCAGGAATGCTTGTTTCTCTGTTATACAGGGAATTTACCCATGAGGTAGCAGTTACTTCTTCTTCTTTTGTACAGGAGTCAGCCTGATAGTCAGCAATGCTTGTTCCTCTTTCGTACAGGGAGTCCGTCCATTAATTAGCAGGTGCTTTTTCCTCTGTTGTACAGGGAGTGAGTCCAATAGTTAGCAGGTGCTACCACTTCTACAGAAGAGTAGGTTTTGGGTTTAGAACCCTGGAAAACTGACTGGCTGTTACCTCTACAGTCATACTACCAAGTCCAAGACTTTTAATGTGACATGTATCACCCATGTTAGGCTGTTGAAAAGATTGTTTGATATCTGAAAGTGAAAGTGTATTTTTAATGTTAAATTCTGTTTTTCACAGCTTCAAAACAAGCCTCAACAAGCAAGTGTAGAACCAGCATACGCAAAGCCAAACAAAGGTACTGGACGTCAGGTGACCCCAACCAGCCCCATGAACCCAAGTATTCCTTCACCCAACCAGTTGGAGACCATGCTTGGGGACCTGCAGTCTGACATGAACAAACAAGGGGTCAGCACCAAGACTAAGGGTGTGTGTGCTGCCTGCAACCAACCCGTCGTGGGCCAGGTGAGCTATTACAGATGATACAAGGGTGTAACAAATGGTGGTCAGCACCAAGACTAAGGGTGTGTGTGCTGCCTGCAACCAACCCGTCGTGGGCCAGGTGAGCTATTACAGATGATACAAGGGTGTAACAAATGGTGGTCAGCACCAAGACTAAGGGTGTGTGTGCTGCCTGCAACCAACCCGTCGTGGGCCAGGTGAGCTATTACAGATGATACAAGGGTGTAACAAATGGTGGTCAGCACCAAGATTAAGGGTGTGTGTGCTGCCTGCAACCAACCCGTCGTGGGCCAGGTGAGCTATTACAGATGATACAAGGGTGTAACAAATGGTGGTCAGCACCAAGACTAGGGTGTGTGTGCTGCCTGCAACCAACCCGATGGAGTGGGCCAGGTGAGCTATTACAGATGATACAAGGGTGTAACAAATGGTGGTCAGCACCAAGACTAAGGGTGTGTGTGCTGCCTGCAACCAACCCGTCGTGGGCCAGGTGAGCTATTACAGATGATACAAGGGTGTAACAAATGGTGGTCAGCACCAAGATTAAGGGTGTGTGTGCTGCCTGCAACCAACCCGTCGTGGGCCAGGTGAGCTATTACAGATGATACAAGGGTGTAACAAATGGTGGTCAGCACCAAGATTAAGGGTGTGTGTGCTGCCTGCAACCAACCCGTCGTGGGCCAGGTGAGCTATTACAGATGATACAAGGGGTGTAACAAATGGTGGTCAGCACCAAGACTAAGGGTGTGTGTGCTGCCTGCAACCAACCCGTCGTGGGCCAGGTGAGCTATTACAGATGATACAAGGGTGTAACAAATGGTGGTCAGCACCAAGACTAAGGGTGTGTGTGCTGCCTGCAACCAACCCGTCGCGGGCCAGGTGAGCTATTACAGATGATACAAGGGTGTAACAAATGGTGGTCAGCACCAAGACTTAAGGGTGTGTGTGCTGCCTGCAACCAACCCGTCGTGGGCCAGGTGAGCTATTACAGATGATACAAGGGTGTAACAAATGGTGGTCAGCACCAAGACTAAGGGTGTGTGTGCTGCCTGCAACCAACCCGTCGTGGGCCAGGTGAGCTATTACAGATGATACAAGGGTGTAACAAATGGTGGTCAGCACCAAGACTAAGGGTGTGTGTGCTGCCTGCAACCAACCCGTCGTGGGCCAGGTGAGCTATTACAGATGATACAAGGGTGTAACAAATGGTGGTCAGCACCAAGACTAAGGGTGTGTGTGCTGCCTGCATGCAACTCTTTAAACCTGACACCAGGATTATTAATGGAACCATAGGCTTCTGTTGAGGTTTTTGTTAGAACAATTTAACTAAATGTTAAATAGTAGAGTAGGTTGTCCACAACAGTTACCTCAGAGGAAGGTGAAAAATTGATGCAAAGGCAGAGCAGTCCTTTCTAAAAAACACGAAGGGCCATTTACTCCTTGATACAAAGATAACAAAATATTTTGTCAACAAGTTTCACTTTTTAATGCTTCATTAATGCATTTATGAAGAGGATAGCAGTTAAAATCAGTCCCCAGCAGCCATGTTTACCATACACGGCCTCTGAATGGGTAACTTGGTTGTCATCATATCCCAACAGAGTGGGTCGTTGCTCATGTCAGTCACTGGTTTGTCTGGTCCAGACTCAAATATTTACAGGTCGACATCACAAACGTAGCTGAAATATTGCTGAATACAGCGTCATTTAACCAAACCAACTTTCAAAGAGATTTATTTCTGGCTTATACAACTGATTATTCTATAGTACTGGAGGTGGTTGAGAGTCTAGTGATATAAAAGAATTGGGAAGTTCTTAAGTGTTTTTGAGTTGTGTAGTAAAAAGTGTAAACAGTAAAAAGTGTAAGTATAGTCTAGCCATGGAGTCTGGAGTGAAGTGCAGGAATGAAGACTGAGTGTCATGATGTTGATTGTGGTCATATGTTGATGTTGTTTTGAATATCTGCAGGTAATCACAGCCCTGGGGAAGATCTGGCATCTTGAGCACTTCACCTGTAGTCACTGTAACGATACACTCGGGACTAAGAACTTCTACGAGCGCGACAATCAGGCCTTCTGTGAGAGAGACTACCATGAACTGTTTGCACCACGATGTGGCTATTGCAGTGGACCCATTGTAGATGTAAGTATGCACACACACTTGTACATAGGTGAAACCATCGTAGATATTATGCATCTTTACACATACAGTAGAACATGGATATAGCGAACACGGATATAGCGTACAAACAGATATAGCGAACAAATTTAAAAGTCCTGTCAATAGCCCTTTATAATATCATTAAAATTATACCCGAATAACGAACTCGTGAGTAGCAAATTAACGGCTATAGCAAACTGATTTACCACCCCCAAGACCCAATTAATGACGTGATTAGCGAACTCACTCAGTGTCAGCTCAGCCACTTAGCGGTATACATCAACCTTGTTGGCGGTGAATCAACATTGTTTGATGGTCATTAATTAATTAACAGGCAAACGTAAAGCTATCACCTTTGACACCAAGCTTCAGATAATTCAGGCTGTAGATTCAGGTGTAAAGACAAACATTTGCTTTCAACTTTGGCATTCCAAAATCCACTCTCAGTTCCATTATTAAGAATCGCGAATCTATTCTTGCAAAATCTGTGTCTACTGATTTTGGCCCCACCCGAAAAATAGTTAAGAGATGCCAATCACCAAGATGTAGAAGATTTGTAACCTCAGCATATACATGTCTCTACATTTCTACAATCCAAGATGGTGGTCAAATGTGACTAACGAACAACGGATATAGCGAACTAAATTTCTTGGTCCCTTGGAGTTCGTTATATCCATGTTCTACTGTATATGAATAGTGAACACATTGTAGATCTGATATAGATGTACATGCACATTCACTCTCGCAGGGTATTTTGGTAGGATCTGTTTCAGTAAGATTGGTTTGGATTACTTGACTTCTGGTATCAGGAAATATGGAATAGGTTTGTCAATAATTAGTTTCCATATTTCTGAGAAGACCACCTGTGAAGATCTGGGTTAGAGGTGGTGTTCAGCAACCCTTGCTTGTCATAAAGGGCGACCAATGGGATCGGGCATCAGGCTCATTGACTTGGTTGGCACATGTTATTGTATCCCAACTGCGTAGATCGATGCTCATGATGATCACTGGATAGTCTGGTCCAGAAATATTTTTTTACAGACTACCGCCATATAACTGGAATATGTTTGAGTGCAGTGTTAAACAATATACAGACAAACAAGTGTTCTGAGCAGTCAGTTGGGATTACAGTTCTGCTGTCGGTGACAGGAAGACAGAACTAACTATTAGAACTAAGCTGTCCAGTTAGATATCTTGTTACTGAACTTTGTACTCCTGCTTTGTATCAGAAATGTATCACGGCTCTGGGTAAGACCTGGCATCCAGAGCATTTCTTCTGCACCAAGTGTGGCCGCCCATTTGGGGAGGAGGGATTCCATGAAAAGGACGGGAAAGCATATTGCAGGTAGGTTGTTGTTGACCGTTGACCGATATTGTAGATTGGTGTGATTTGTTGACATTTAGAGGATTGTAGATGGGTGTGCTTGTTAACCATTAGAGGATTAAGAGACTTTTCTGAGTTTCATCTTCTTTTATTGTAAAACCCAGAAAAGTCTCTCTGTATATCAAATAGCATCTTCTAAAATGCCAATCAAACATCCATTTGAGGATTGTAGATGGGTGTGCTTTGTTGTAGATGGGTGTGCTTGTTAACCATTAAAGGATTGTAGATGGGTGTGCTTGTTAACCATTAAAGGATTGTAGATGGGTGTGCTTGTTAACCATTAAAGGATTGTAGATAGGTGTGCTTGTTAACCATTAAAGGATTGTAGATGGGTGTGCTTGTTAACCATTAAAGGATTGTAGATGGGTGTGCTTGTTAACCATTAAAGGATTGTAGAATGTGTAGATGGTGTCACACTTGTTAACCATTAAAGGATTGTAGATGGGTGTACTTGTTAACCATTAAAGGATTGTAGATGGGTGTACTTGTTAACCATTAAAGGATTGTAGATGGGTGTACTTGTTAACCATTAAAGGATTGTAGAATGTCTTTGCACTGGTATCTGTCACTGACTCCTATGTGTCATAATGTTCAATGTTTTGTGTCCAGGGATGACTACTATGAGATGTTTGCTCCGAAGTGTGGCGGTTGCTGCAACCCCATCATGGACAACTACATCACCGCACTGAACCGCCACTGGCATCCCGAGTGCTTCGTCTGCTGGGTAAGAATCTGTTACTTGATCTCTCTGTGACGTTCATATGTCTGCACTACAATATCTTTGACCATTGTGACAGCTTTCAACACTGTCACACGAATGTATTAAATCTGCTGTCACAGCTTCAGTCACTGTAACACTAGTCTGTAAAATCTGTTACATCGATCACGTTAACCTGTCGCAGTAGTCCACCTGTTCTGTGACGTCACACAATATTTGCATGATTTTTTATTAATATGGTCAGTTGATAGCCCAGCAGTTAACCCAGATTGTTGCTCCAGGTCCAGGTTTTGTTCCTCATCGGGGTACAACAGTGTGTGAAGCCTGTTTGTTGTCTACTGTGATACTGCTGGAATGTTCCACAGATTGCAGAAACAAACTCACTCACCTCACTCATTGAACAATATCACTGAAATTTCATCAAACGTCTGACTTAATACTTATGATTCATGAATTTCTTTTGAAAGATTCAGTTGAGAAATTTCATCAACCTTTGACTCCAAGCCTGTTGTTTGTTCCAGGATTGCCGAAGCCCGTTCGGAGGAGGTAGTTTCTTTGACCACGAGGGGCTACCCTACTGCGAAACTCACTACCACTTAAAACGAGGCTCTCTCTACGCCAGCTGTCAGAAGCCCATCACAGGAAGGTGCATCACGGCCATGTTTAAAAAGTTCCACCCCGAACACTTTGTGTGCGCCTTCTGTTTAAAGCAGCTGAACAAGGGGACATTCAAGGACCAGGGCGACAAACCCTACTGTCATCCCTGCTTCGTCAAGCTGTTTGGCTGAATTACCAGCCAGTGTTCAAACATGTCTTCCAGGACTGCCATGTGTCATGCCCTGACCAGCTTCCGGCTGACCACACACATGCACATTGGCACACCACATGCAGCCAGTTCTGCAGTTATTTGTATGCAGAGGAAGTAACTTTCTACGCTATGCTTTTTCAGTTATTGGAAATCTCTAAGATTCAAAATGATGTTATGGATTTGCTAGTGTGATAATTCCAAGTCGGAGGCAGCCAGATAAAGACCAGAAAGTAGCCACAACCCTCTGGTCGACTTTGTGTGACATGGTGTCATTGGTTACAGACTCCGGGATATATATACCATACACATATACCTAGGTGTGGGATACGGAGGTACCAAGTACTTGGATGATGCAGGAAATACACGAAGGATACATAGGTACTGAGTACTTGAATGATACTGCAGGATACAAGTACTTGATACTTACACTCGCCACAGGTCCTGGCAGGCAGAGATACATGATACAGGTACCATGATACTGAACAGGACTACAAGCACTGGATACTTACACTAGCCACAGGTCCTGGCAGGCAGAGATACATGATACAGGTACCATGATACTGAACAGGACTACAAGCACTGGATACTTACACTGGCCACAGGTCCTGGCAGGCAGAGATACATGATACAGGTATCATGATACTGAACAGGACTACAGGACACTGACAAAGGTTTTTGCTGACTGATGCAGAGATAAAGGCAAACTAGATGCAGGTAATGAGATTAGGACCAACTCAAACATGGTACAGATACAGAAGATACAACGATACTTCTACACCTACCATGATTCCAATACCGACTGTATGTACAAAGATGCAATGATTTAGGATATTAGTCCCGAAACACCTACTGAAACAAAATGGATGCCTGTATAGAGATGTGTGATGCTTGAATTCAGACTGCCTGAATCTGAACTGTCTGAACTGTCCCAGTCGGTGTCCTCCACTGCAGCAACTCAGCTCTGACATCTCCGAGTCATCATACGGAAGTTATTTTTATTATGGAGTATATTTCCTACAAGTCAACCGGTACACCCTCCTCAATCAGAAACAGTTGTGAGTGCAAGTCTTTGTTTCAATGTTTCATCTGGAATATCAATACCATCGAGAACCTGCTTGTCAGAAAGTTGTATGCTTTGCTTGTTAAATGATATTTTCCACACCAACAATGTCAGTGACCTTTGGTATTTTTAAGTGTCCAATTCAAAACAACTGACCATACCATAATATATATGGACACGGTCATGCTTTCTCCAAACCACATGACAGATGAAAACGTGGATTACCTTGACTGACATGACCTGCGAGTTTATTAGGTGGATACAGAACTCCAGTACCAAAAGTGGTTCCAGCAAACCGGTTCCAGCAAACCAGTTCCAGTAAACTGGTTCCAGTAAACTTGTATGTGTGAGCCAGTACCTGTCTTCAAGATGCCAAGCCTACACTTCGTCACTTCGTTGCCTGCTGATTGGCAGCCTGCAGTTGGTTGTCAGGAATACTGCATGTGTCTTTTTCTTTCTGTTACCTTACGACTACCTATGGAAACAAACATCATATGCCTTATTTTACTCTTTCTCATGACACTTGACTTCCCAGTATCTTTCATCAGCTAGCAATAAGTTTGGCTTGCTGAGCCCTGTCAAAGGGAGACAATCCTTTTCTATCCGAGAGATGTTGTGCTCAAAGGGAGGCAACTCTTCTCACTCAAACAAGGGAGTCCTGAAAATGACTATCAATCATCACTTCTGAAATCAAACTTTGTGCATATTGTGATTGTATTATAATCAACATTACAACTGGTAGCATTTATCAATGTTATATATGTTTCTGAGATATGACATAGCCTGTTGCTTTGTGTAACCTTCTGCCATTCATTTCTGAAATGGATATATAGAATTATGTACATAAAACACACTTGTTTGGTGTTTGTTGACCCGACACAGTTTTAACACAGTTGATTAATTGTGCATTGTGTAAAAAGGAAGGGAGGTAACTCTTGCTTGGTATTTATATTGTGATATTTATAGCTGCTTCTATGCAGATAGACAAACTGGCACAGATACTTCATTGACAGATGCATCTTTATGTGCTCTACACTGATAACCCACAGGTGATTATTGACACTAAACTATGGCTTTTGTAAACAACCTCATAATGAACTGATAAATATAATAAACTGTTTAGGGGTCTCTGCCATTTGCTTTACATTTTAGTCCGAAAGGTGTATGAAATACAATTATGATAAACTAAAATTTATTGTCAATTAGAGTTTCGAAATATTTTTTATCGAAATTAATGAAACTTAATAGCCGGTTGGGTGGAACAGTGGTTAAAACATTAGCTTGTCACACCAAAGACCCAGGTTCGATCCCACACATGGTTACAATGTGTGAAGCCCATTTCTGGGCATAAAACCTAACTCACTCACTCGCTCACTCTATCTGCACCTTGCCTTCTGACTTTATTTGTTCTGCAATGCTGAAGTGCCAAAACCTTCTGTTAATGGACCCACTCCTATTGAACCAGCACCATCCACTCCTTTAGTTGTAACACACACTTTATCTGACACTTGATATGATAACAAGGTGCTATTATCTATTATGAAGTGATTTCTCTTTCTTCCCCTCCCCCCCAAAAAACCCCCTAACAAAACAACAACAAACAAACCAAAGATAAATAAACAAGAGAGAGAGAGGAATGCTTTTTTAGATGATGTAATCTGTCAATTGGATTTGTACAAATATGATGCAGTACATGTATTTATCTCCATCTCCGTCACCAGGGTTGGTCAGAAAATGTTCTTTCCCCAAAGTCCGGTTCCATTCTCCACATAGGTATAATGTTAGAAGCTCATTCTGGTGTCCCCAGATATTCTGTTGGTGAATAATGCTAAAATGACCTAAAACCACGCTCGCTCAATTTGCACAATGCCGTCACAAGTAGTTGAACTGGCTTGATCCAGGTCCTTGTGTTATTATCTGCAGAAATGTTGACTACACAGGCGATAAATTTTTTTTCATATCACTGCGTATTGCACTTTTGTACCACATGATGAGTCCCCTGTTTCTGTTCTTTAGTGAATGAATGAATTGTTCATGCCTTTATTTTCAAAAGTTTTGATCTCTTAACATTAGTGAAGTATTGCATGCATAATGTCAGCGATTGAAGTCATTTGTTCAAAGTTTGAATGTTATTTCAGACTTGTATGTGTTTTTACTTTCATTGATATGTCCATGTTTAATTTTATATCTTTTATGATAAATATTGAGCTTTTATATATGATTGCTGAAGTGCTACTTGTAACCATGGTAACATTTTTTCTGGGACAATATGATCTTGTGATAGACCACTGAATACTTGCCTTACTGACGTCTCAGTTGATAAATGATGATTACAGCATACAGGCCAATCCTTGTGGAACTTACACGCATGTAATGACCGTTCTCTGTACAGATGATTATAGGGGCTAGTTTCACTATTGCAGTTCCCACCCTTTTGCAATAGTACTGCAATAGCATTATAAAATAGTTGTCAGCTATTGCAATAGTACTGCAACAGTATTAAACCAGCGCTAAGGCTTGATAGATGTATTAAATCAGTTTTATAGAAATGAATATATTGCAGTTGCTTATCACGCAAGGGGAAGTAACTCTTACCTGCAGTTAAAATTTGATTGTAAAAAGTGAGTACTCTGACACTCTGTGTTATATTTATTACTAATTGTGAATGTTGAAATTATCAGTTGTTATACATACAATAGGCAATACCATTGACATTTTAAATTCCTTTCAATATTAGGGCAAACAATGCAGAGTGTGAGGTATCATATTTGTAACTCGGGGTACTTTACATCTCACTGGAAAATAATAGTAGACCATGTAACATACCACTCCTTGAAAACAGGTTGGAGACGCATTGCTGTCGAATAAACATCATTCCCAATTATCCTCTATATTTTGATATTAAAACATCCTCAAACCTGCCCATTTTGGAAGTGACAATATCATCACCATTTTTAACTTCTGGAAAACTCCAGCACAGATGTCATCAAACTTGACCAGGAAGTACTGTTACCTGACCTAATTTGGATATAGATCAACAGAAAAATTGCAGTCAAGTACAAAGGAGAATGTGATACTATTTTATTGTATCAGATGACTTATGAATAAATTTTTAGCAGATGTGAGACAGGATTTTCCCTGTACAGCAGGCTGTTCCAAGCAATGGGGTCAGTTTCAATTGTAAAAGAACAGTGTTAATTGATTCCAGGGTTGTTTTGGTGTCAATTCATACAGACCACTCTCCTAATGAAGCTGGTAGCCAGGGCTACTATAGTAGAATGGGAATATGATAGCCAGGGCTACTATAGTAGAATGGGAATATGGTAGCCAGGGCTACTATAGTAGAATGGGAATATGATAGCCAGGGCTACTATAGTTGAATGGGAATATGATAGCCAGGGCTACTATAGTAGAATGGGAATATGGTAGCCAGGGCTACTATAGTAGAATGGGAATATGATAGCCAGGGCTACTATAGTAGAATGGGAATATGTTTTCAGGGATAGCCAGGGCTACTATAGTAGAATGGGAATATGATAGCCAGGGCTACTATAGTAGAATGGGAATATGATAGCCAGGGCTACTATAGTAGAATGGGAATATGATGCTGGAAATATTGAACTAAGGATCAACACGAAGGATTAGTGTTACAACTCTCTGATACAAGCGGTCTTCACAATAACAACCAGTGGGAGCCAGGTGGTCCTCATCTAGTAAAGCCGCCACAGCTGTATGGAGTCCTGGGAATGTACCTATTGTGGGTACGAATCCCATTTCACCTCACCTAGGGTTGAAGGGTAGCCTATTTGTTAAAGCATCCTTTTGTCACGCTGAAGACCCGGGTTCGATTCCCCACATGAGTACAGCGTGTGAAGACAATTTCTGGTGTCCTCTGTCGTGATATGTCTGGAATATTGCTAAATGCGACGTAAAACCATACTCACTCACTCACTCACTCATTTAACTCCTATATCGTTCCAGGGTTGGTCAGCACCGTAACTATGCCCATCAAAGTGGTAACGGTGTCAGGCCTGCATCAGCTTGGTCCACTCACCTACATCAAGCTGACATTCCTTGAAATCTAGACTATTGCTGAGAGTCAAACACCCAACAAACAATGAAAACTGGAATACTGTTAAAAGCAGAGACCATATTGTAAGATTTTATTATATGGTCTATGTTGAAAGGCAGTCTTATGCTTTTCTTTTGGTGTTATCTTAGAACTATTATTTCCTAAACAAGGCTTAAATCTTTTTGCGGAAAAATCAAATAACATTTCACTTTAAAACTGTACCTACTTTTCATATCTAACAAGTTGTCCAAAACAGGAAGGTGTATGCATATCTGTTCAAGAGATGAAATTGTTTGTGAAGTTGTCAGGCGAAAACCTTGAGGTAATCAATTGTTGAAGCCTGCATCTGCTTCACCATTTGTGCTGTACTGGAGTTAATTATGGCGTGATATACAACAGCTTGCGTTACTACAAAAGCTTCAAGGTCAATATTGTTTGTCACATTACCTTGATGTCAAAAGGAAATTTATTTCTGCATTAATCAGGCCTCTTGATGACATGTATGGTCAGTGAAACATGATTTTCTAAATACATGTGCCAGCTTATCATTAGCATATGTCCTTTTATAACTAGTCTTGAACTAGGTACATAGTTTATGTTCTTGGAGAATGTTCAAAACAATCTTGACAGAAATAGGTTGCTTGTATTTAACATATGTGAATAGAAGAGGTAAGAATCAAGAATGCCTATGGGGATATAGTTTTCTGGTGGAAACAGAACCCAGTTTCATTAAAATATATCACCCAAAATATTCACAGGCCATTAATTAAGTTTTAGAAAGGAGTAGTGTTTATCTATTTAAAGTAAGCTTATTTAACTAGTCATTTTTTTCGCAATGAATTTCAAGAAAGGTATTTTTCTCCCTGCAGATTTTGCCCAAGCAGATCTATTGAATAATGATGTCATTAATATGTCATGAGTGTTGTATGATGATACCATGAATATTCATGAGGTTATCGTGCTATGCAGAGACGTGGGATAAAAACACATATTTTTCAGCAAACTAAGTTCGTGGATACTGTGCCCCAATATATTGGACTATTTGTGTCTGTAACTTCACAGTAAGTGCCTTGACTTGAGTGACTGGATGTCATCAAATAGTGTCAGCATAGAACACCCTTGCAACATGGAGTTCTTGTTGGCGCCTCTTTTCTAGGATTTGAGTGACTGGATGTGATCAAATAATGTCGGCATAGAACACCCTTGCAACATGGAGTTCGTGTTGGCGCTTCTTGTCTGGGACTGGGGTGGAGAATTTCACTGTTGTCATTTGGTAACTGTCATGCACACTCTTATAATAAATGATTTATCAATACTGCCAGCCTGCTGTTTTCTGTGGGATGGATCTATTTGTGTTGTTATTATATGTGCAGTATATGCAAGTGGTGTTTGTATGTTCTGTAGTGGTGAACCTAATGTTCCAGCTGGTTGTTTACAAGTCAATCGCTAGTCTGGGAGAATGAGTGAGTGAGTTGGGTTTTATGCTGCTTTTAGCAATATTCATGTGGGAATTGAACCTGGGTCTTCAATATCACGGCCGGGAGACTCCTGAAATGGGCTTCACACATTGTACCCATGTGGGGAATTGAACCCGGGTCTTCGGCGTGATGAGCGAGCACATTAACCACTAGTCTACCCCTCCGCCCCAGTCTGGATTCTCTCTCTATAATGAATCACAACACTAATATTTTCATACATCCCACCTACTGTCAGGTATGTTAGAAATGAGTGCGAACAGCATTTAGGGTTGGTCAACCCTGATAAGTGGGTTGTTTGGTGTGGCGTGTCTGTGCGCTAAGGATTCTTTGTGATCAGAGGCGGGTGATGTATTAGGATCAGTTGGTTGGTTTGTTGTATAACGCTGCACTCAGCAATATTCCAGCTATATGGTGGCATTCTGCAAATAATCAAGTCTGGATCAGACAATCCAGTGATGTATTAGCAGCCAGGGAAGGGTGTGTGTGAGGGATGACATAGAATGTAAATTGTATTCGGGGAGTGGCAAATAATGTTACATAAATCGGGGAAGATGGATGTCAGCTCCACCCCCCCTATCTACCAGTTGATTATATCTAAAAGCGGCCAAACCCTTTTCACATCCCTAAACAAATATCTGCAATATATTTGCAGTCGATTGTACAATTCCGCCTACGGTATATTATGATCATTTGTTTAAATATCACTATCAAATGGTGATGATACCAGGTGTTGGTTAAAAGGTGAGCGTACTCTGCCCCACCAGTGGCTAGTAAAAATCCAGTCGGGCCAGTAAATCGCCACGGTCACTGGCCCGACTGGCTGGTGAATTTTCATGAGCTCATTTTGCAAATATATCACTCTCTCCGACTTGTTAAGTTATAACACACTAAAAGATTATGGCCTGATAAAAATGTTAATCATATTAGCATGATTAATTAATGATGAAACCCTTGTCTTCATTCAAATTTCGGACTAGTGAATTATTTTGTGGGCTAGTAACTTTCAGGCATAGCTAGCTCGACAGCTGGCTAGCAACATTTGGAAACTATTTCGCAACACTGCTGCCCACTTGTAAACAAATACAAAGGTTAGTCAATTGTTCAGTTGAAAAACACACTGGACAATATGGTACAATTATAAATAGGGAGTTGCACAGGAAATCAATTTTGTCAATATGACTACCATAAAACATTTTAGAAGATGTGGCGGTGTGTGGTCCTGTGCATAGAGCTCACGTCACAAATCAGTTGACGTTGTACAACCACGGAGACTTCTTGGATGGGTGACCGTGTCTGGCAGTTGGGCTCCTGAGAGTTTCTAGGACTTCCGTCCTACCCCACAACGAAACACATGTGATACATATGGTTTCACCATAGGCAAGTGAGTTCGTTCAAAAATGCCTCTGTTCACTCAGCAGAAAATGGGTACCCGGTGGGATATTAACCTTTGAGCACCTAACAGGCAGCTTGGGTTATCCGGGGTAATAATGATCAGATTGTGCGCTTTGAGCAGGATATCTAGACTGGCAATGGCGCGTTATAAATGTTTTCATTATTATTATTATTATTATCATAAAAGCTTTTCTGAGGTTTTGAATGTGGTAACCTTGATCAAACAAGTTCTGAACAAGAGTTGTGTGCGTCTGTTGGAAACCGCGATCATGCTCCGTTGTGCGTCAAAAGTTATAAAATATTTAGTTTATAATGTCGCTGAATTCTGGTGACACGTTTGTTTATTTTGCGATATGTAGGAAGGCCGTAAACTTACAAGGAAACAATGAAACAGGCGATGATAACAACTGTCTCCAGGAAACCAGTATAAAAGTCAAATCATATTCGACTTTCTGAAGTCAACATACGTATGTGAAATATTGGTGTATTTAGATTACACAACGAGGCTATTTTATAGCTGCACGCGTTAGCATGTCTATTTTATGAGTGATGTGGAATTTGTCCACGTGTTCTGCACTGAGGATGTTTCATTGGAAGCGTTAAAAAGCTTATTAAGCCAATTCCCTTCTTCAACGATCATCAGCAATTCACACACGTTTAGAGTGAGTGAGTGAGAGTACTTTTACGCCGCACTCAGCAATATTCCAGCTATATGGCGGCGATCTGTAAATAATCGAGTCTGGTCCAGAAAATCCAGTGATTAACAGCATGAGCATCGATCTGCGCAATTGGGAACCGATGACGTGTCAACCAAGTCATCGAAAAGTTATAAAACACACGCTTCGACCACACACCCGTTTTGTGCGAATATATCGTCAGCCATTTGTGTCAAGATCGTTTAGTTGATGGTCAAAATCGGGTTTCAATCGACTTGCAGAAATAACAATAAAGAATCATCCATGATTATGTTTACATTATGTTTTAATCGATTGCATGCGATGATAGCGTAGCGATCGACAAAGCAGTGGGGTGCACCGAAGTGTCCGGCCTTGTCATGCTGTATTGTACTGTGAAGCATTTCGAGTCGGGGGTCATCTCAAAAACAATATTTGTTAAATCATTAATCCTCGCAAAGACACCAGGTTCTGTGAACAATGTTGGGAGGGACGCAATACTCCCAACCTCACACGAGCATTCTTAAACGGTCACTTCCGTGGAGATCCAATAGATCCCAATATGCCAGTTTCGCCAGCACCACATGGGCCACATATGTTATATTTGGGATTACACGTATTGAAGTAAAGATTCTAGTACTTATTGGGTGTTGAATCCCATCCACACTCTCTCAGTAAGGCACCAAATCGCCAGCACACAAAGTCAGCGATCTAACCCACTCAGCCAGCTCAGCTTCTGTAGACAATGAGGTCTGACAACTGGTAGTCTAGATCACGTACTTTGTGAACCCTTCTTACAGGCATCCTCGATAATCTTCTTGTGATTGGTTCGCTCAGCTTCCCAGCGTAGACACCTGATTAAATAAAAAGCCAGCCAAGGGAGGTAATAAAATCGTCGGGCTAAGCCGTGGATGCATCGAGGGTCTAGTGGAGAGTGATCGTAACGTATACCCTGGAAATTATCGAGGATGTCTGACAGGCAGCATTCGTCCACTTTCTAAAAGCATTGTGTACTCAGATCAGGGATCAAATGATGGCGCCAACGACCGAACCGAATATACCACTTAATTATGCACGGCGTTCAGTTTACTTACTCCATGTCTTATGTACACAGCTGGTAGGAGTAGATTCGACTCGTATTTGCACATGCAATACATGATCATGCATGCCCATTTGTTAATGGCTAAATGCTTTATTGATTTGTTTTTTTTTGTATTTTTGCAACACTGAGGTTTTGGTAGTCACCTACCAGGGAACCATTTCATGGCGTCCAGTGTATTCCACTGCGGCATCCGGAACAGGGCTTAACATGGCGTTCCAAAAGGGCGTTGACGACATCGGATTGTTGAACCCCAAATCAATCACTTTATTGTCTGGTCCGGACTCGATAGACCGCCGTGAAATGATGGAATATCAGCGAGTGAGACGTTAATCAAGACAAAAAACACCCTTAAACACATCAAATAAGTCATCAGGTGCTTCAACGCACAATCTGCGTCTGGGATAACATAGTTGTGTTTACAATATCGAACGCCCGGCGTCAGTTCAAATGTTACAATTGATTGCTATTAAGCTTTTGTTTGACAAAGTCTGAGTGAGTGAGTGAGTGAGTTTAGTTTTACGCCGTTTTTAGCAATATTCCAGCAATATCGGCGGGGGGACACCAGAAATGGGCTTCAGACAAAGTCTGAACATATGATTGCAAGGTTGTGTGGTTCAAGGCAATTATTCAGTTTTATGTCGTATGTCGCTGTGCCTGTCGATGAACACGGCTCAGGCAAAACATGGCAAATATGCGTAACTCGAATACATGACATCGTTTTATGGATAATGCCTTCTTTTTATTCTTTATACGACGTTTCAAAGCAGTCACCTGATGAAGGAACGAGAATTAGCTCTGAAACGTTGTTTAACGAATAAAAAGGAGTAGTTGTCTATAAACACGTGTCCTGTATTCAACATGGTCGTCCAACTTCTGAATGCCTTTCAAGAACTTGACGCAGAACTCGCTTATGAAACGTAAATTTGCATCCCAAGTATGAAGTTGTCCGAGTCATTGTTCTCGGTAGATTTGGTACCTCCCAGTCTGTTGGTTGACATTAGAAGATTACCCGGGTTTGCTGCCAGGAACACGGCCCTTCTGACACTGTAGTACAGAAGGCTGCAGTGTTGGAGAGTCTTCACAACATGCAGGAAGGCCATGGTGGGTTCGACTATCCAGAGCGTCCCGGGAGAAGTCCCACTTGCTGTCTGGGTTGCGTGTAGATTTCACTCAAGTAGTCCCTTCCTTGACACGCATAATTTCGGGCTTTCCACACATCAGTGAGTGAGTGAGTGAGTGAGTTTAGTTTTACGCCGCAATATTCCAGCTTTATGGCGGCGGACTGTAAATAATCGAGTCTGGACCAGACAATCCCGTGAGCACCGATCTACGCAATTGGGATACGATGACATGCGTCAACCAAGTCAGCCTGACCGCCCGATCCGTTAGTCGCCTTTCACGACAATCATGGGTTACTGAAGATCAATTCTATCACGGATCTTCATGGGTCTTCCTCACATGAAGCTGACAGGCCGTTATGTAGCTAAAGTACCATTTTACAGCGGTTAGATCCCAACTCCCTCACTTACTCCAGCCGATCTGAAAAGAGGAAACGTGTGCAGTTTTTTGTGACATCGAGAAACGGAGCAGTTTTTTACATAATCTCTGATAAAACTGCTATTTCCAGATGCTTCGATAATGTCAACAGTTTACCAGATGGCGTTTATATGCATTTTGAACATTTCTAGTGTATATGGCCACTTGAACAAGCTCCAAATTCACAACCATCCATGTCCCAATACCGCACTTACATGTCAGTCACTCACTCCACACGTCTCTCTGA
Source organism: Haliotis rubra (assembly GCF_003918875.1). Lineage (NCBI taxonomy): Eukaryota > Metazoa > Mollusca > Gastropoda > Lepetellida > Haliotidae > Haliotis > Haliotis rubra. Next base: position 129,874 of record NW_025767499.1, read on the forward strand.
CTCTCTCAACACGTCTCTCTGACTCTCTCAACACGTCTCTCTGACTCTCTCAACACGTCTCTCTCACTCACACCACACATCTCTCGCACTCTCTCAACACGTCTCTCTCACTCACTCCAACACGTGTCTCTGACTCACTCCACACATCTCTCTCACTCACTCCACACGTCTCTCTGACTCACTCCACACATCTCTCTGACTCACTCCACACATCTCTCTGACTCACTCAACAAGTCTGACTCACTCAACACGTCTTTCTGACTCACTCCACACGTCTCTCTCACTCACTCCACACATCTCTCTGACTCACTCCACACGTCTCTGTGACTCACTCAACACATCTCTCTGACTCACTCAACAAGTCTGACTCACTCAACACGTCTCTCTCACTCACTCCACACGTCTCTCTGACTCACTCCACACATCTCTCTCACTCACTCAACACGTCTCTCTCACTCACTCAACACATCTCTGACTCACTCCACACATCTCTCTGACTCACTCCACACGTCTCTCTGACTCACTCCACACGTCTCTCTGACTCACTCCACACGTCTCTCTGACTCACTCCACACGTCTCTCTGACTCACTCCACACGTCTCTCTGACTCACTCCACCCGTCTCTCTGACTCACTCACTCCACACGTCTCTGCCTCACTCCACACTCTCACTCCACTCCACCCGTCTCACGTCTCTCTGACTCACTCCACCCGTCTCTCTGACTCACTCCACACGTCTCTCTGACTCACTCTCTGACTCACACCGTCTCTGACTCTCTCTGACTCACTCCACACGTCTCTCTCACTCACTCACTCAACACACATCTCTCTGACTCACCCCCACACGTCTCTCTGACTCACTCTCTCTCTGACTCACCCGTCTCTCTGACTCACTCCACCCGTCTCTCTCACTCACCCCACACGTCTCTCTGACTCACTCAACAACATCTCTCTCACTCACCCCACACGTCTCTCTCACTCACCCCACACGTCTCTCTGACTCTCTCCAAACATCTCTCTCACTCACCCCACACGTCTCTCTCACTCACCCCACACGTCTCTCTGACTCTCTCCACACGTCTCTCTGACTCACTCCACACGTCTCTCTGACTCACTCCACACGTCTCTCTCACTCACTCCACATGTCTCTCTCACTCATTCCACACATCTTCTTAAATATCACTCATGAATAACACTGATTTGCATATAGATTTCCTGTAATTTTCCGTTTACAATCCTTCATACTTTTTTTTCCAAATTATAGATTTGAAAATCGATTGTCCTCCACTCAGACCGACAGCTGCAATGAAACGGTCTTTGACAATAAACTCTGATAACAAGTCAATTTAATATTATGTACGAAATGGAAAACAATAACATGTGATAGGATCTATTCCCTGCGTGCCCCCACAGCTGTGGGAGGCCCATGTGAGGTGATTTATATATGTAGAACAGAACTTGAACTGCTAACGATATTTACCGTATATCACGCATATACAAGAACGTCAGATGCCAAAGGAATCACAGAAATGAACCAAACTATTTAATGCCGCAATCAGCAGATTGAATTTCACATCTGTAATGGTTTCGTTTGGTTTGTTGTTGAACTCCACACTCAGCAATATTCCAGCTGTATTGCTGTGACCTGTGACTAATCGAGTCTGGACCAGACAATCCAGTGATCAACAGCATGAGCATCGATCTACGCAAATGATTTATGTGTCAACCAAATCAGCGAGCCTGGCTAACCCATCCCGTTATTCGCCTTTTACGCCAAGCATGGGTTGTATGGGGTTTTCATGGAAGTAGGCAGAAATGCTCACACGAATGCAAATTAGACCGTTCGTGTACATTCCGGCGAATTTGGAACGCCATTTGCACTGTTAATGATGTATGTCGATGTTAGTTATTCTCAGGAATCATTTTCCTTATGTTGAACACGAGCAAACCCGTGACTATAGCTCAGTTTACTTGCAATGTTGATTAAGGCAGTATCAGTACAAGGTATTGACTTTCCCCTTTATGTCCCCCAAATGACATAAAATAACTTATTTATTTGATCCACTGTGTAGTTTATCATACACCTGTATAGTAAAAAAACCTCTCGTACGTTTCCTTACATTGTCACTCACTGGTTTGTCTGCTGCTTACATTGTTACTCACTGGTTTGGTTTGTTCTTACACTGTCAGTCACTGGTATGTCTGGTGCTTACATTGTCAGTCACTGGTTTGACTGGTGCTTTCATTGTCAGTCACTGGTTTGACTGGTGCTTACATTGTCAGTCACTGGTTTGTCTGATGCTTTCATTGTCAGTCACTGCTTTGTCTGGTGCTTTCATTGTCAGTCACTGGTTTGGCTGGTGATTACACTGTCACTCACTGGTTTGTCTGGTGCTTACATAGTCAGTCACTGGTTAGTGTTGTGCTTACATTGTCACTCACTGGTTTGTCTGGTGCTTACATTGTCACTCACTGGTTTGTCTGGTGCTTACACTGTCACTCACTGGTATGTCTGGTGCTTACATTACCAGTCACTGGTTTGACTGGTGATTACATTGTCAGTCACTGGTTTGACTGGTGCTTACATTGTCAGTCACTGGTTTGTCTGATGCTTTCATTGTCAGTCACTGGTTTGTCTGGTGCTTTCATTGTCAGTCACTGGTTTGGCTGGTGCTTTCATTGTCAGTCACTGGTTTGTCTGGTGCTTACATTGTCAGTCACTGGTTTGTCTGGTGCTTACATTGTCAGTCACTGGTTTGTCTGGTGCTTACATTGTCAGTCACTGGTTTGTCTGGTGCTTACATTGTCAGTCACTGGTTTGTCTGGTGCTTTCATTGTCAGTCACTGGTTTGTCTGGTGCTTACATTGTCAGTCACTGGTTTGTCTGGTGCTTACATTGTCAGTCACTGGTTTGTCTGGTGCTTACATTGTCAGTCACTGGTTTGTCTGATGCTTACGTGGTCACTCACTGGTTTGTCTGGTGCTTACATTGTCAGTCACTGGTTTGTCTGGTGCTTACATTGTCAGTCACTGGTTTGTATGATGCTTACATTGTCAGTCACTGGTTTGTCTGGTGCTTTTGTCTGCTTACACTGTCAGTCACTGGTTTGTCTGGTGCTATGATTGTCAGTCACTGGTTTGTCTGGTGCTTTCATTGTCAGTCACTGGTTTGTCTGATGCTTACCTGGTCACTCACTGGTTTGTCTGATGCTTACATTGTCAGTCACTGGTTTGTCTGGTGCTTACATTGTCAGTCACTGGTTTGTATGATGCTTACATTGTCAGTCAGTGGTTATGCTTACCCTGGTCACTCACTGGTATGTCTGGTGCTTACATTGTCAGTCACTGGTTTGTCTGGTGGTATGATTGTCAGTCACTGGTTTGTCTGGTGCTTTCATTGTCAGTCACTGGTTTGTCTGATGCTTACCTGGTCACTCACTGGTTTGTCTGATGCTTACATTGTCAGTCACTGGTTTGTCTGGTGCTTACATTGTCAGTCACTGGTTTGTATGATGCTTACATTGTCAGTCAGTGGTTTGTCTGATGCTTACCTGGTCACTCACTGGTATGTCTGGTGCTTACATTATCAGTCACTGGTTTGTCTGGTGATTACATTGTCAGTCACTGGTTTGTCTGGTGCTTACATTGTCAGTCACTGGGTTGTCTGGTGCTTACATTGTCAGTAACTGGTATGTCTGGTGCTTACATTGCCAGTCACTGGTTTGTCTGATGCTTACCTGGTCACTCACTGGTATGTCTGGTGCTTACATTATCAGTCACTGGTTTGTCTGGTGCTTACATTGTCAGTCACTGGTTTATCTGGTGCTTACATTGTCAGTCACCGGTTTGTCTGGTGCTTACATTGTCACTCACTGGTTTGTCTGGTGCTTACATTGTCAGTCACTGGTTTGTATGATGCTTACATTGTCAGTCAGTGGTTTGTCTGGTGCTTACACTGTCAGTCACTGGTTTGTCTGGTGCTATGATTGTCAGTCACTGGTTTGTCTGCTGCTTTCATTGTCAGTCACTGGTTTGTCTGATGCTTACCTGGTCACTCACTGGTTTGTCTGATGCTTACATTGTCAGTCACTGGTTTGTCTGGTGCTTACATTGTCAGTCACTGGTTTGTATGATGCTTACATTGTCAGTCAGTGGTTTGTCTGGTGCTTTGTCTGTCACTGGTTTGTCTGGTTACATTGTCAGTCACTGGTTTGTCTGGTGCTTTCATTGTCAGTCACTGGTTTGTCTGATGCATTTCAGTCACTGGTTTGTCTGATGCTTACCTGGTCACTCACTGGTTTGTCTGATGCTTACATTGTCAGTCACTGGTTTGTTTGTCTGTCACTGGTTTGTCTGATGCTTACATTGTCAGTCACTGGTTTGTCTGATGCTTACATTGTCAGTCACTGGTTTGTCTGGTGCTTACATTGTCAGTCACTGGTTTGTCTGGTGATTACATTGTCAGTCACTGGTTTGTCTGGTGCTTACATTGTCAGTCACTGGTTTGTCTGGTGCTTACATTGTCAGTCACTGGTTTGTCTGGTGCTTAGTCATTGTCAGTCACTGGTTTGTCTGATGCTTACCTGGTCACTCACTGGTATGTCTGGTGCTTACATTGTCAGTCACTGGTTTGTCTGGTGCTTACATTGTCAGTCACTGGTTTGTCTGGTGCTTACATTGTCAGTCACCGGTTTGTCTGGTGCTTACATTGTCAGTCACTGGTTTGTCTGGTGCTTACATTGTCAGTCACTGGTTTGTCTGATGCTTACATTGTCAGTCAGTGGTTTGTCTGGTGCTTACATTGTCAGTCACTGGTTTGTCTGGTGCTATGATTGTCAGTCACTGGTTTGTCTGGTGCTTTCATTGTCAGTCACTGGTTTGTCTGATGCTTACATTGTCAGTCACTGGTTTGTCTGATGCTTATGATTGTCAGTCACTGGTTTGTCTGATGCTTACATTGTCAGTCACTGGTTTGTCTCTTACCTGGTGCTGGTTTTACATTGTCAGTCACTGGTCAGTCACTGGTTTGTCTGATGCTTACATTGTCAGTCAGTGGTTTGTCTGGTGCTTACACTGTCAGTCACTGGTTTGTCTGGTGCTATGATTGTCAGTCACTGGTTTGTCTGGTGCTTTCATTGTCAGTCACTGGTTTGTCTGATGCTTACCTGGTCACTCACTGGTTTGTCTGATGCTTACATTGTCAGTCACTGGTTTGTCTGGTGCTTACATTGTCAGTCACTGGTTTGTATGATGCTTACATTGTCAGTCAGTGGTTTGTCTGATGCTTACCTGGTCACTCACTGGTATGTCTGGTGCTTACATTATCAGTCACTGGTTTGTCTGGTGATTACATTGTCAGTCACTGGTTTGTCTGGTGCTTACATTGTCAGTCACTGGGTTGTCTGGTGCTTACATTGTCAGTAACTGGTATGTCTGGTGCTTACATTGCCAGTCACTGGTTTGTCTGATGCTTACCTGGTCACTCACTGGTATGTCTGGTGCTTACATTATCAGTCACTGGTTTGTCTGGTGCTTACATTGTCAGTCACTGGTTTATCTGGTGCTTACATTGTCAGTCACCGGTTTGTCTGGTGCTTACATTGTCACTCACTGGTTTGTCTGGTGCTTGCATTGTCACTTGTGGTTAACGCGTTCGCTCGTCACGCCGAAGACGTGGATTCGATTGTCCACATGGGTACAATGTGTGAAGCGAATTTCAGGTGTCTCCAGTCGTGACATTGCTGGAATATTGCTAAAAGCGGCGAAAATTTAACTCACTCACTGTTCACAATGACAATACCTTTGACGTCAACCCTACCTCTCAGGTTTGTTGTGTGTTGCTTACATTGTCAATCACTGGTTTGTCTTGTGCTTACATTGTCAGTCACTGGTTTATCTGGTGCTTTCATTGTCAGTCACTGGTTTATCTAGTGCTTTCATTGCCAATCACTGGTTTGTCTGGTGCTTACATTGTCAGTCACTGTTTTGTCTGGTGCTTACACTGTCAGTCACTGGTTTGTCTGGTGCTTTCATTGTCAGTCACTGGTTTTTCTGGTGCTTTCATTGTCAGTCACTGGTTTGTCTGGTGCTTACATTGTCAGTCACTGGTTTGTCTGGTGCTTTCATTGTCAATCACTGGTTTGTCTGGTGCTTACATTGTCAGTCACTGGTTTGTCTGATGCTTTCATTCTCAGTCACTGGTTTGTCTGGTGCTTACATTGTCATTCACTGGTTTGTCTGGTGCTTACATTGTCAGTCACTGGTTTATCTTGTGCTTTCATTGTCAGTCACTGGGTTGTCTGGTGCTTACATTGTCAGTCACTGGTTTATCTGGTGCTTTCATTGTCAATCACTGGTTTGTCTGGTGCTTACATTGTCAGTCACTGGTTTGTCTGATGCTTTCATTGTCAGTCACTGGTTTGTCTGGTAATTCCATTGTCACTCACTGGTTTGTCTGGTGCTTACATTGTCAGTCACTGGTTTGTCTGGTGAGTACATTGTAAATCACTGGGTTGTCTGGTGCTTACATTGTCAGTCACTGGTTTGTCTGATGCTTACATTGTCACTCACTGGTGACCGCCTCCGTGGTGTATTGGTTAGAGCGTCCACCCGGAGAGCGAAAGTTCGCGGGTTCCATCCCCGACCGCGTCATACCAAAATTCGTTAAAATATGGTACTTGTTGGTCCCTGCCTAACGCTCGGCATTAATGGGTACAACAAGGACTGGTATAATGTGTCTGAGTGGGGTATTCATGCTTCACTGCGGCATGGTATCTCAGTGGGCTATAAAACCAGCATAAGTCTGGGCTAGTTCAAGCGGACGCACATACTCATACACACGCATGCACGTCGTCATATGAGCGAAATATTCTCAAGCACGACGTTAAACCCAATTTCACCTCACCTCACTCACTGGTTTGTCTGGTGCTTACAGTGTCAGTCACAGGTTTGTCTGGTGCTTACATTGTCAGTCACTGGTTAGTGTGGTGCTTACATTGTCACTCACTGGGTTGTGTAGTGCTTACATTGTCACTCACTGGTTTGGCTGGTGCTTACACTGTCACTCACTGGTTTGTCTGGTGCTTGCATTGTCACTTGTGGTTAACGCGTTCGCTCGTCACGCCGAAGACGTGGATTCGATTGTCCACATGGGTACAATGTGTGAAGCGAATTTCAGGTGTCTCCAGCCGTGACATTGCTGGAATATTGCTAAAAGCGGCGAAAAATTAAACTCACTCACTGTTCACAATGACAATACTTTTGACGTCAACCCTACCTCTCAGGTTTGTCGTTGACGTAGTGGTCAAATGTGGATGTGCAACTTCTCTGGTAGCCTATTGGTTTCAGTGCCCAGTACTTATACCACACACGTTTCAATACTCAGTACTTATACCATACACGTTTCAGTGCCCAGTACTGATACCACACACGTTTCAATACTCAGTACTAAAACCAGACACGTTCGAATGGCAAAGATCTTTATGAAGGATCGTGTGACACGTGTCTGTTGAACCACATCAAACACCTAAACAACAACAATAGGTGATAAAACCATAGGCATGTGCTTGAATCTCATTAGAATAAACGCTAATTGAACCCATATAAGCAGCTGTTGCGCCTTTCGTGGAATCATTAGGTTGTTTTCATACAGGGAAGTTCTAATGAGCCTGAATGTCTGAGGTGACCTTGAATCTTCGTCGACCTCTCATCTCTGGAGGTCCCAAAGAAAAGCATTGGTTTGGTCCGGCCTCTGTCATGAGTGAGTGATTACGTTAGATGCTTGATGGGCATCTGGTATGACAACTTATGTTATCGATTTGCAACTTCTTTAATATTTACAACACGACGTTTCTGGGCTACTTCTTGCCTCTCCGTCAGGTAAATGATACGAGCAAAATATATAGTGTGTACAGAAGGCCTGTGAGATTACTGACAGAGATCAAGGAGATTAAGTGATATGTTTTGATTGAGATGTACAGTGTTCAAAGAGATTAAGTGGTATGTTTCTGCAATAGATTAGATTGGTATGACATAGTACAGAGTGTTTATTCAACGAAAAGGATATACATGGTAGGATATACATTGATAAGAGTGAGTGAGTGAGTGAGTTTAGTTTTACGCCGCTTTTAGCAATATTCCAGCAATATCACGGCGGAGGACACCAGAAATGGGCTTCACACATTGTACCCATGTAGGGAATACATTGATAGGAAGCCACTTATGAAAACAGTGATAGGAAAACACACATCAAAGCATGTACAGTGATTAGGAGCAAGGGTTTACGTCGTGTCCAGCAATATTCCAGCAATATCACCACATGGGACACTGGAAATGGACTTCACACATTGAACCCATGTGGGCAGTTGAACATGGGTCTTCGGTGTGACGGGTGAACGCTTCAACCACTCATCTATCTCTACGTCCCAGTTTGTTGGAGAAGGCAGATTCGCTCAAAAGTGTTTCTATCATTGCTCATTTTTGATACAGATACACAGTACCTTGTTTATGCCGACTCTACTGATATTCCCAGTAGCAAATAAGCATTGAGTTAAAACAAATCCATTTGAGTCGGTGTAGGGAGCTTCGGCCATGTGTGTCAGAGTCACAGATATTTATTGTACTTAAGGCCTCCGGCCCATATACAAGTAATACAAGTGTATATACAGCACACGTTACAGACATTTTTACAAAAGAAATTACAGCTCAGATAAGATACTGCTTCTAAGGATAACAGCATGTTTTACATAAAGCGCTAGAATTGTGGAGGATAGAATGGAAACAGAGGCGGTTGAACGATATTTTAACAGATAATAATTTGGGATATATTTTTTTAAAGTACCAATTTTTTACAAACTGTAGACAATACTCATTGGAGTTCATAATAACCAAATGGCAAAACTATATCTGAGTAAGTGAGTTTAGTTTTACGCCGTACTCAGCAATATTCCAGGTATATCACAGCGGGGGACACTAGAAATGGGCTTCAAACATTGTACCCATGTGGGGAATCGAACCCGGGTCTTTGGTGTGACAAGCGAACGCTTTAACCACTAGGCTACCCTTCTACCCCAGGTGGTACCAGAAATGCCCAAGCGACTACAGTCCCCCCTGACATATGATATAATACCCATCCAGATATTTGTGGGTTTGTTGAGCTAGTATCATGTGCAATCTCCCACTGTTATCACCAAGGCAATATTGATTTTCGAAATGGGCTTAGAGATTCAGAGAATGATAATGGTTCTTGGTCCAGAGCCAAAAAGAAGCTGAGATCAAGTCTAAACGAGTTATAGGGTCACAGTGGAGAAGGAAAGGATTCTTTGCATCCAATGGCTTCTAACTAAGTATCCCCCCACTATTATATCAGCAGATAATACCTGGTTGTTTTGGGATGCACCATCTTGAATTTAACCAGTTAGCTTCCTTACCTGCAGTCACCATTTTGAAGTCGTTCTCAATCTCATTTCTGTTGTTGCCGCAACTGATTGTAATAGTCACAAAACCAAGAAGAAAATGGAATGTTTAATTTTCTCTGCAAAAAGAACAATACTTAACAAACAAAAGACCTGAGATAGAGCCCAATAGTAAATCAAATAGTGACGATAAGAGGTGTAAACCCTTAGCTTATCCCACCAACACCCGCTACAACCACAAGGAAACGAAAACAAAGTTCCCAACAGTTATGGCACAATAATACACTTGACCCAAGTGAAAATAGGGAATTGCTTCAGACATCATTTGTCACTGATGCGTCAAAGTTATTTCACCCAATTCCGTTTTGTAGGATCATTGAAGGTCAAGTTCTAGATGTCCTTTGGTTCGAAGCAAATACCCTCAGTCCACCATCTATAAATGTTTGAATATGTCTTCCTCACCAAAGGCTTGTTTGCCATAGCACACAAGTCACATATCCAGGGGATACCCTTCAGGAAGTTCCCCCCTTGTTTGTACTTGGCCATGTTCCTGAGGATTTTAGTATAGCCAGGTAGGTCTTTCTGCAGAGCCTTCAGATGATCTGCCAGAGCTTTGGGACTGGAGAAGTCTGCTGTGTTGACGTTCAAGTCTGGAGGGAACAGAGTACGGTAATCTGCACCCCCTCGAACCACTGGAACGATGTTCTTATTAAATGTGTTGAAAAACTTTTCCGTTACGTAATCTTTGCATATTGAGTTTTCAAAAGACAAATAAAACCAATATTTACTCCACAGCGTGTCACACTCTTGTCCGTTACACTTCAGATTGCCACATTGACCATAAATATCAACATCTATGTACTTCCTCAGTTCCTCAACGTATTCCTTCCGTTTACTCTGAGTCTCACAGTGACTGACGAACCACAGGACAGATCTGGTCTTCTTGTGGACGATATCTGTGTAGTTAGCGCTGTCGACGAAGTCTTCTTTCAGGATGAGTCTGGAGTACGTGGAAGGAGAATCGGAGTCCAGTCGGAAGGTAAACGTCCAGTTGAATCTTCCAATCCAGTCCGCCCGTTGGATAGGCCTTGGGTTAACGAATTGATAAATTGTCTCGGCTGTATAGAAAGCCCAGAACTGGTCCGGGTTGTTACTGGGAACGTCAGAGTCCTTGAGTAGGTCGATGTGGACCAAGACAACATCAGCTGTGGGAACATGACTTCTGTTGAGGGACATCACACAGTCACTGACTTCACACTGGGAGAAATCAGTGTAAGCTTCACCAACCATCCACGTAGGTGTATTGTACCACGCAAATTTCTTTAAGGGCCGTTTTTGAACAGACGCTTTCTTCGCAGGATCCTTGATCGGTTTGTAGACTACTTTCCTCACCTTCTCAACGACCAACGCATAATTCGGTATTCCCCATACAGATTCATAATGGACTTTGAATAACTCTGATTCGTCTTTCACACCTCCTGGCAACACCACCCTAGGACTCGGTGTTGGAGCGTCTTTAGGAGCAGGACATGGTTCGTCCCGTTTGTGGACGATGGAGTCTTGGAGTGCTTCGCGCAGCAGTCGTATAACCACTACGGCCACACAGACTACCAGCACAAAGCGTACCACCGTCGCAGGTCTCAAAGTAGGAAGTAGGATCTGAAATGGGGAACATAATAAAAATTCATTCCATGGGACAGTTTGTGAGCAGGATCTATATTGTGATAAACAAAGGATGTTAGACCAATACAAAGCAACATCACTTAACTTATATTCTTTTACGAGGCCGTTAACATTTACGGATTTAGGTTAATGAGGCTTTCACCAATTTCACCAACTGATTGATTAGCGATAATTGTTTGTTTTACAATACTAACATACATCGGGCAACAAATAGAGTTTTACAAGAATAAAGGCATCAAAGTTAGTTTTGAACATACATCGGGAAATAAAAAGAACACCACTTCCAATAATAAATTCAAAAGATCTATCTATCTATCTATCTATCTATCTATCTATCTATCTATCTATCTATCTATCTATCTATCTATCTATCTATCTATCTATCGGTGTACCGATCAAAAGAGTAGACTTTCACTATATGTTACATTTTTTAAGAATTCGCCAATTTTCACTGAGTTTCATCATTTATATCATTTATTTATCATGACAATAATCTTTTCAACGCTACGAATTTGTTTAATACATCAGTTCATGTGTAAATAGTACCTTGAGTACAGTTGACTGAAGTAAGTGGCTACATTTACACTAGTGAGTCTAATCTTTAGAAGGGTAGTTTATCTATGTATCTGTCTGTCTGTCTGTCTGTCTAAAAGACGACACCGAGCTCACAAGTTTTGTACGAACTAAATCGAAAAAAGATATGGACAGAGGAATTGAACAATGACATAGACCTTAAAGACTTTCAAGAACCTGTATTTAGAAATGTTGTACTAAATCTTTTATTATGGTCCAAACTTCATCATAATTTTTCTTCAAGCCCACCAGATGAATTTAAACATCATATTTACATAAATGTTTTTACTATTAATCTTGGAAGAAAAATAGAGAAAAAAAAGAAAGAAAATATTAATTTAACACCTACATATAGATCTAACAACTTTCATATACCTCTATATGTAGGTTACTATAATGAAACTTACATGTAATAAACGATATATTCCCAAATTAAACTTGACTTGATCGTATCCATACATATCCCAGGAATTAGAAAACATGGATGTTGGTTCTCATTGCATGTGAAAATATATTGCACCTTATCGTTCATAAAACGTTTATACATGTGATTTTACTGCGTGGCGATACTATTAGGAACACACAAGGAACTAGACAGAACTAATGAACTAGTCTATATAGTTCTACTCTCACTGGTCCGTTATAGGAACCCGTGAAGATCCGGGTTAGAATTGATCTCAAGCAACTTAAGCTTTAATATAAAAGTGCGTACCTATGTCTCGAAGTTGGCAGATATCACACTAAGAGGGGTGACAAGCGCCGAGAAGCGTTGTCGTGCTTGGGCGTCTATATAAACTACAGATTTTGTCATGGAACAGAAGAATGTGCAAAGAATTAAGTGTATCTATTGCTACATCCAGTAATTGAGCAGGAATAAAAAGTGCAAGGCAATATGTAACTATAATACTATGATGAAGCAGAAGAAAGTGAAAATAGTACATTGTGATACCCATTCTGTGTTTCAGCAGAAAAAAGTGCAAGGAAATATGTCTGTGTAATACTAAATTGAAGCAGAAGAAAGTAAAAATAGTACGTCATTGTGATACCCTCCTCTGTGTTTCAGCAAACAAAAAGTGCAAGGCAATATATCTCTATAATACTATGATGAAGCAGAAGAAAGTGAAAATAGTACGTCATTGTGATACCCTCCTCTGTGTTTCAGGAGAAATAACGTGCAAGGCAATATATCTCTATAATACTATGATGAAGAGGAAGAAAGTGAAAAAAGTACCTCATTGTGATACCCTCCTCTGTGTTTCAGGAGAAATAACGTGCAAGGCAATATATCTCTATAATACTATGATGAAGCAGAAGAAAGTGAAAATAGTACCTCATTGTGACACCCTCCTCTGTGTTTCAGGAGAAATAACGTGCAAGGCAATATATCTCTATAATACTATGATGAAGCAGAAGAAAGTGAAAATAGTACCTCATTGTGATACCCTCCTCTGTGTTTCAGGAGAAAAACGTGCAAGGCAATATATCTCTATAATACTATGATGAAGAGGAAGAAAGCGAAAATAGTACGTCATTGTGATACCCTCCTCTGTTTTCAGCAAACATAAGTGCAAGGCAATATATCTCTATAATACTATGATGAAGCAGAAAAAAGTATGTCTTTGTAATACCCCATTCGGTGTTTCAGCAAACAAAAGTGCAAGGCAATATATCTCTATAATACTATGATGAAGCAGAAGAAAGTGAAAATAGTACGTCATTGTGATACCCTCCCTCTGTGTTTCAGGAGAGCAAGGCAAAACGTGCAAGGCAATATATATCTCTATAATACTATGATGAAGAGGAAGAAAGCGAAAATAGTACGTCATTGTGATACCCTCCTCTGTGTTTCAGCAAACATAAGTGCAAGGCAATATATCTCTATAATACTATGATGAAGCAGAAAAAAAAGTATGTCTTTGTAATACCCCATTCTGTGTTTCAGCAGAAAAAAGTGCAAGGCAATATATCTCTATAATACTATGATGAAGCAGAAGAAAGTGAAAATAGTACCTCATTGTGATACCCCTCCTCTGTGTTTCAGGAGAAATAACGTGCAAGGCAATATATCTCTATAATACTATGATGAAGCAGAAGAAAGTGAAAAAAGTACCTCATTGTGATACCCCATTCTGTGTTTCAGGAGAAATAACGTGCAAGGCAATATATCTCTATAATACTATGATGAAGCAGAAGAAAGTGAAAATAGTACCTCATTTGTGATACCCTCCTCTGTGTTTCAGGAGAAATAACGTGCAAGGCAATATATCTCTATAATACTATGATGAAGCAGAAGAAAGTGAAAATAGTACCTCATTGTGATACCCTCCTCTGTGTTTCAGGAGAAAAAACGTGCAAGGCAATATATCTCTATAATACTATGATGAAGAGGAAGAAAGCGAAAATAGTACGTCATTGTGATACCCTCCTCTGTGTTTCAGCAAACATAAGTGCAAGGCAATATATCTCTATAATACTATGATGAAGCAGATGAAAAGTATGTCTTTGTAATACCCCATTCTGGTGTTTCAGCAAGCAAACAAAAGTGCAAGGCAATATATCTCTATAATACTATGATGAAGCAGAAGAAAGTGAAAATAGTACGTCATTGTGATACCCTCCTCTGTGTTTCAGGAGAAAAACGTGCAAGGCAATATATCTCTATAATACTATGATGAAGAGGAAGAAAGCGAAAATAGTACGTCATTGTGATACCCTCCTCTGTGTTTCAGCAAACATAAGTGCAAGGCAATATATCTCTATAATACTATGATGAAGCAGAAAAAAGTATGTCTTTGTAATACCCCATTCTGTGTTTCAGCAGAAAAAAGTGCAAGGCAATATATCTCTATAATACTATGATGAAGCAGAAGAAAGTGAAAATAGTACGTCATTGTGATACCCTCCTCTGTGTTTCAGGAGAAATAACGTGCAAGGCAATATATCTCTATAATACTATGATGAAGCAGAAGAAAGTGAAAAAAGTACCTCATTGTGATACCCCATTCTGTGTTTCAGGAGAAATAACGTGCAAGGCAATATATCTCTATAATACTATGATGAAGCAGAAGAAAGTGAAAATAGTACCTCATTGTGATACCCTCCTCTGTGTTTCAGGAGAAATAACGTGCAAGGCAATATATCTCTATAATACTATGATGAAGCAGAAGAAAGTGAAAATAGTACCTCATTGTGATACCCTCCTCTGTGTTTCAGGAGAAAAAACGTGCAAGGCAATATATCTCTATAATACTATGATGAAGAGGAAGAAAGCGAAAATAGTACGTCATTGTGATACCCTCCTCTGTGTTTCAGCAAACATAAGTGCAAGGCAATATATCTCTATAATACTATGATGAAGCAGAAAAAAGTATGTCTTTGTAATACCCCATTCGGTGTTTCAGCAAACAAAAGTGCAAGGCAATATATCTCTATAATACTATGATGAAGCAGAAGAAAGTGAAAATAGTACGTCATTGTGATACCCTCCTCTGTGTTTCAGGAGAAAAAACGTGCAAGGCAATATATCTCTATAATACTATGATGAAGAGGAAGAAAGCGAAAATAGTACGTCATTGTGATACCCTCCTCTGTGTTTCAGCAAACATAAGTGCAAGGCAATATATCTCTATAATACTATGATGAAGCAGAAAAAAGTATGTCTTTGTAATACCCCATTCTGTGTTTCAGCAGAAAAAAGTGCAAGGCAATATATCTCTATAATACTATGATGAAGCAGAAGAAAGTGAAAATAGTACGTCATTGTGATACCCTCCTCTGTGTTTCAGGAGAAATAACGTGCAAGGCAATATATCTCTATAATACTATGATGAAGAGGAAGAAAGTGAAAATAGTACGTCATTGTGATACCCTCCTCTGTGTTTCAGCAGAAAAAAGTGGATATCAATATATCTCTATAATACTATGATGAAGCAGAAAAAAATGAAAATAGTACGTCTTTGTGATACCCCATTCTGTGTTTCAGCAAACATAAGTGCAAGGCAATATATCTCTATAATACTATGATGAAGCAGAAGAAAGTGAAAAAAGTACCTCATTGTGATACCCCATTCTGTGTTTCAGGAGAAATAACGTGCAAGGCAATATATCTCTATAATACTATGATGAAGAGGAAGAAAGTGAAAATAGTACGTCATTGTGATACCCTCCTCTGTGTTTCAGGAGAAATAACGTGCAAGGCAATATATATCTATAATACTATGATGAAGAGGAAGACAGTGAAAATAGTACGTCATTGTGATACCCTCCTCTGTTGTTTCAGCAAACAAAAGTGGAAGGCAATATATCTCTATAATACTATGATGAAGCAGAGAAAAGTATGTCTTTGTAATACCCCATTCAGTGTTTCAGCAGAAAAAAGTGCAAGGCAACATATCTCTATAATACTATGATGAAGAGGAAGAAAGTGAAAATGGTACGTCATTGTGATACCCTCCTCTGTGTTTCAGCAAACAAAAGTGCAAGGCAATATATCTCTATAATACTATGATGAAGAGGAAGAAAGTGAAAATAGTACGTCTTTGTGATACCCCATTCTGTGTTTCAGCAAACATAAGTGCAAGGCAATATATTTCTCTAATACTATGATGAAGCAGAAGAAAGTGAAAAAAGTACCTCATTGTGATACCCCATTCTGTGTTTCAGGAGAAATAACGTGCAAGGCAATATATATCTATAATACTATGATGAAGAGGAAGAAAGTGAAAATAGTACGTCATTGTGATACCCTCCTCTGTGTTTGAGCAAACAAAAGTGCAAGGCAATATATCTCTATAATACTATGATGAAGCAGACGAAAGTGAAAATAGTACGTCATTGTGATACCCCATTCTGTGTTTCAGCAGGAATAACCTAATTCCGTGTTTGAGAAAAAACAACAAAACATGCAAAGCATAACGTCTTTGAAATACTCCATCCCGTGTTTACGCTGAAAAGAAGACGCAAGCCATGATGTTTTTGTTATCCTAGATTCTATGAGCAGAGAAACATGCATAGCATTACTTCTATAAACTACTCTATTCCGACATTACTTCTCTATAATACCTGGTTCCATGCATAGCGTGTTTGCGCAGAAGTAACGTGCAAGGCATTATTTCTCTACAGTACCAGATTCTGTTTTTAAAGCAGAACAGAACGTGGAAGGCATTATATCTGTGTAAGCCTTGACTTCCGGCTTGTGCAGGAAATAAGGCAAGCTACCATGGGACTGTAGAACAGCAGATAGCCTGTGCCACTGAAACCACAACATGTGTGTTTATCGAGACAGAATATTCAGAGTAATACAAGTAATCAAAATAATCAGAGTAATCAGACTATTTAGAGTAATCAGAATAATCAGCGCATTACAGGAATAAGTGTAAGCAGAATAAATAGGTCCATCAAGGTGATTAGAAGAGCAGAGACGATTAAGAGAAATAGTTGGAGTAATCAGTAATCAGACTACTTAGAGTAACCAGAGTAATCAGACTATTAAGATTAATCAGAGTAACGGAAACAGAGTAATCGAGAAAATGATGGAAACAAATTTCTAATCAGAGTCACTGGAGAAAACAATATGCAGATATTCATGGACCGTCGAGAATAGTTATGTTTCATGAGTAATAGAGTTAATACAAAGGAAGTGTTTAGCTTAAGAACAACAAGACATGCTAACATATCATGGCTATATCGTTCCTAAACGTGTTTGAAGAGAACCATCACGTACTGGCGTTTGATACATGTTTTACCAGCACTGGTATTATACTCAACACAAATAGTTAGGGATCCTGAATATATTTGCAGACTACTTTTTGCAGTGACGACTGATGTTTATACATTTAGATGTCTAGGGTATGTAAAATGTTTAAGGTATATAACATACATGTATATCTTGATCCCTGATCTCTTTGTTTATGTTGAGTCGAACAATTCCCGCGAAGGATGAAAGAGATAAAGGTGCTTATGTATTCTGTGTGCTGCATGACAAGACGGATGACTTCCAATCGTTCACCTTCCCTGTATGTCGAGCAACTCAAGCCTTTGGTTCCTGCATATCACACCTCTCGAGGTACAACAGTGTGAGCTTTACAAGGATTTCAAAAAGCGTTATCCGGCTCTTCCCCAAAGCTGTTTGATCAAGGTTCACCACTAAAGGCCTACAAAGTATTATGGCAGTTGGAGGACATTTCACAATTAATATATTATCAGTGACCAAAATGATGTCCGATGCAATTCTCTATTTGACCTTACAACATGTTCCATCTGTTTAGAAGAACAATTGGCTTTACATTCGTTGGTAAAGAGTGTCACCGGTTGGTGGGCTGGACACGCTCACCTGTGATTACGATTAACATCTGGCAAACGATCAGGATATATTTTTAATCTTAAAATGGTCTCCTGCTATAAAAAATGAGATTATGTATGAATATGAATAAAATGATCAGTCGGTTTGTTTAGTGCCAGTTTTCAAGGGTATAATGGTGAACCGCATTATATTGTTTTGCTATTTGAGATATCAGCGATAAGGTTTGCTGAGTAGTCAAGACACCCGAAGGAAAGGGGGGGGGGGTGTCCCACGTGGCTGCAGTGCTTGCAGCCAAAGTTTCCCTTCATATGGCCTTATATCGAGAACCATTCTTGTATTTTAAGGCCATAAGTTAAATCTGAGACCTTTGTCACATGCCTCAGTAACATAACCAAAAGTAACTAGTCAAGTCCATGGAATTGTTCTCCATTGTCTTTATTTTTTACCCAAAATGATTACAAACTATTATTGTTATCACTCCACTAATCTGATCATAACCAGAACGTAAAATGTAATCTTACAAATATAAATCTACTTAAAATGTCAACTACCTTTCGTATACAAACAGCACACTTTACGTGCTTGATCATAACAGTGCACGTATTGTCCTGTAGGTACACCTGTAGATATTATTGTGGTAAGTAGAACTGGCGATATGACCTTTGGGATATAATAGCGCATATTGTCAGGGTGATATTAATGCATATAGTGTTGGTAAGTAGAACTGCCGATATGACCTTTGGGATATAATAGCGCATATTGTCAGGGTGATATTAATGCATATAGTGTTGGTAAGTAGAACTGCCGATATGACCTTTGGGATATAATAGCGCATATTGTCAGGGTGATATTAATGCATATAGTGTTGGTAAGTAGGACTGCCGATATGACCTTTGGGATATAATAGCGCATATTGTCAGGGTGATATTAATGCATATATTGTTGGTAAGTAGAACTGCCGATATGACCTTTGGGATATAATAACACATATTGTCAGGGTGATATTAATGCATATGCTGTAGGGGAGTCCAACTTACATGTTACATCATATTATATGTAAGCAAGGTGATTTAACCTCATAAACACAGCTTTAGTCAGCCGGTGTGATATCAGCTTGCACAACTCAATACTCTCGACGTAAACAGGACGATTTGTGTCAAGGACAACATTGTTTAACTTCATACACACATCACAATTGAAATACAGTTGGAACCCGGTATCGCGAACACTTCATATTGTCTGACTCGTGCACTCTTCATATTGTCTGACTCGAGCACTCTTCATATTATCTGACTCCAACAATCTTCATATTGTCTGCCTAGAACACACTCTATATTTGCTGACTGTGTACACTCGTACATATATACCCATTCAAAAACTCTCATGAGATCACACAGGTGCAACTGCTCTAGACATCTGAATTCATCCACGTTATGGATGTGACATACACGACTCTACTTCAGAAACTGTTCATGTTGGTTTACGGAAGACAAGCACCTCGTCAGCGTGTACTGACTTAACCATTGCGTGGGAGACAGGAAGTACAAGACCAGTGTCGACTCTAGTAGTCCTTCGGATCGTGGCATATCCCATCAGTCCACCACTGGTAAATATTCCTGTATGTCTTTCTCACCAGTGGTTGGTGCAACTTGGCACACATATCACATATCCATGGAATACCCTTCAGGAAGTTCCCCCCTTGTTTGTACTTGGCCATGTTCCTGAGGATTTTAGTATAGCCAGGTAGGTCTTGCTGCAGAGCCTTCAGATGATCTGCCAGAGCTTTGGGACTGGAGAAGTCTGCTGTGTTAATGTTCAAATCTGGAGGAAACAGAGTACGGTAATCTGCACCCCCTCGAACCACTGGAACGATGTTCTTGTCAAATGTTTTATAATACTTTTCCGTTACGTAATCCTTACACATTGAGTTTTCAAAAGACAAATGAAACCAATATTTACTCCACAACGTGTCACACTCTTGTCCTTTACACTTCAGGTTGCCACAGTGACCGTAAATATCAACATCTATGTACTTCCTCAGTTCCTCAACGTATTCCTTCCGTTTACTCTGAGTCTCACAGTGACTGACGAACCACAGGACAGACCTGGTCTTCTTGTGGACGATGTCGGTGTAGTTAGCGTTGTCAACGAAGTCTTCTTTCAGGATGAGTCTGGAGTATGTCGAGACGACGTCTGAGTCCAGTCGGAAGCTTAACGTCCAGTTGAATCTTCCAATCCAGTCCGCCCGTTTGATGGCTCTAGGGTTGTAGAACTGGTAGATCGTCTCGGCTGTGTAGAACACCCATATCTGGTCCGGGTTGTTATTGGGAACGTCAGTGTCCTTGAGTAGGTCGATGTGAACCAACACAGCATCAGCTGCTGGAACATCACTTCTGTTGAGGGACACAACACAATCGCTGACGGCACATCCCGAAAAATCCATGTATGGTTTCACGTTCATCCAGGTTGGTCTATTTAGCCAAGCAAGTTTCTTCAAGGGCCGCTTTTTAACCGATTTTATCTCCACGGACTCGATGATCGGTTTGTAGACTACTTTCCTCACCTTCTCAACGACCAGTGCATGGTTGGGTACCCCCCATTCAGATTCATATGCAACTCTGAAGAACTCTGATTCATTCTTCACACCTCCTGGAAACAACTCCCTTGGTTTTATTGTTGTAGTTGTTGTAGGTGTACGACTTGATATGTTTCTTTTATCTGCAATAGAATCTTTTGATTGGCCCACTAGTATCACAACCACAAGACCAACAATGAGCAGAAGGATCAAGCGAACCACAGCACCAGGTCCCAGCACACGACATGGGTGTGCAAGCTGTGTCTGAAATGTAAAGGAATCCGAGTCAGTTCAGTTGACAGGAAACTGAGTCAGTGAATGTGTTTCGGGAAGTGTTTTAAGGAGTGTGTGAGAGGATGGGTGGGTGAGTGAGTGAGTAGAAGACTGCGTGTGTGAGTAGCTAGTTGAGTGAGTTGGTGGATGGTTAGCAGCTAATTGAGTGAGTTGGTGGATGGATGTTCGATGGGAGAGGAAAAATAATTATGATTTTCGTGACTGCACGAAACATTAAGCCTATGTGGCACAGTTATAATACATGACTATACTTGTACACGTGGTGCTGTGGTACAGCGATAATACATGATTATACTTGTACACGTGGTGCTGTGGTACAGTTATAATACATGACTATACTTGTACACGTGGTGCTGTGGTACAGTTATAATACATGACTATACTTGTACACGTGGTGCTGTGGTACAGTTATAATACATGACTATACTTGTACACGTGGTACTGTGGTACAGTTATAATACATGACTATACTTGTACACGTGGTGCTGTGGTACTTGTACACGTGGTGCTGTGGTACAGTTATAATACATGACTATACTTGTACACGTGGTGCTGTGGTACAGTTATAATACATGACTATACTTGTACACGTGGTGCTGTGGTACAGTTATAATACATGACTATACTTGTACACGTGGTGCTGTGGTACAGTTATAATACATGGACTATACTTGTACACGTGGTGCTGTGGTACAGTTATAATACATGACTATACTTGTACACGTGGTGCTGTGGTACAGTACACGTGGTGCTGTGGTACAGTTATAATACATGACTATAGTTATAATACTTGTACACGTGGTGCTGTGGTACAGTTATAATACATGACTATACTTGTACACGTGGTGCTGTGGTACAGTTATAATACATGACTATACTTGTACACGTGGTGCTGTGGTACAGTTATAATACACGAATATATCTGTGCATGTAAATAACATAAAACAACAAAACCATTTCAATGTTCAAGAAGTCTTTCAGGTGACCATATTTGGCACAAGTGTCTGAGTGAATACTGAACAGTAATGAAATGATTTGTTCTCGAAAAGATGTTCATTCTGCCAAAAACAAGGCTTTCGTCACAAACACATGTAAAGGCAAGTCAATATTCACTTGAGAATTGGGACACATGTAGCACAAATCTGATCTAATTAGACAGCATTGGTCATTTTCGCGCTTCATGTAAACCAACGACATTGTTGGGAAGAATCAAGTACCTGGCTATCAAGTGTTATGAAATGTGTTACGTTGTTGCTAATACAATAAAGTGTGTCAAATGTCGTTGCTGTCAGTATTGAAACACCTCTTTCACTACAGCTTCAACCATGTCATAGTAACAATTGACAAGGTATGATAAAATAAGAATTTTGCAAATAAGTATAACGAAGTCGAGGTCCAGAACTTGAGAGTGTGAGAACGAAAAAGGCCGAGCATGTCCTGGTGTTTTAGCATTGCACATCTCAACTTTACCAAAAAGAGTTGTGATCATACCTTCGTTAAACTTGGTCTTTAAACACAGTTATATTCGATCAATAAAGGAAACACATCCATGGAATCTGAAGTTCATCGACAACATCTTCAGAAGAGAATTTGATTGATGCTGAATAAACCTTTAGAGATCTTAAGTGTTGAAACTATACTGTAAGCCATTAAAAACGCAATTGGTATTTGTTGTCCTGAAACTTACAAAAGTTCAATTGCAGATGTTTTCCTGCGATACAGAGGATGTAGGGATAAAAGGCTGTTATTCTGGCCCATTTCGAGTTCGAGTCCCGGAGCATTCCTCTCACATGAATTTGATACGTAAAACGGAACCTTTGACATTTCTCGTAAACACAACCACATTCATGAAACACGTTGTGCACATGCATTACCTGCACCCAGGCCCTGTAAAAGCACAAGGAATTGTGGAACTCAATCACTTTGAGAAAATGCCACACTTGACACAAGACGAAAGGAATCAGGTTATCGGTATGGTCAGCCAAGGTGCTTCAGATGTGATGATTGCCAGGCACTTTAATGTGAATCCATCCACTGTAAGTCGACTCAGACAACGTTTTCGGGCTACCGGAAGTGTTGCTGATCGTCCGCGACCTGGTGCACCACCTGTGATAACAGCTCGACAAAACCGCAATATCCGAGTTTCACACTTGCGAAATCGGTTCCAAACAGCTGATGATTAGGCAAGGAGGACAATTGGGAGAAGTCAACGTCATTTCAGCGCCCAAAAGGTGCAAGGACGCCTTGCTGCCTTCAACATCCGGTGTCGTCACCCGTACCGTGGTCCAACCTTATTGCATCGCCACAGACTTGCCAGACAGCGATGGGCAGCAAATCGGGCCAATCTTGGCAACAGGACATGGCCAGATGTCATTTTTTCAGATGAATCCAGGTTTAACTTATCCTTTGCAGATGGACGTCAACAGATTTATCGACGTAAAGGAGAAAGACTTGCGCCAAACTGTGTCCTTGAACATGATCGTTTTGGAGGGGGTGGTGTCATGATCAGACCACAGACCATCAGAGGCTGCAGACCATCCAACAGCTGTTCCTGAGAAATGTGTGTCTTTCAATGCCCCAAAGACTGCGAGCATGTCTTGCAGCGCACGGTGGACACACACGATATTGACTGCAAGTGACCCCTCCTTTGTGTGATGTCGTTGTTGCGTCACTGATGTTGTTGTTGACTGGGCATTTTCCGATGAAATTATTCACAGATGTTCACATAAAACATATCTGCCAGTTCGGTTTATATATGTTGAAATTAGTGCGAGTAAAGAAAGTATGAATGTCAAATTGCATTTTTAATGGCTTTCAGTATATAAATGTCAAATCGAGATCAACATTGGGAATATATTCAAATACGTTGAGTGTAATTAAAAACTCTGCTCCAAGGACAATGAGTGAGTGAGTGAGTATAGTTTTATGCTTTTAGCAATGTTCCAGCAATATCACGGCGATGGACACCAGGAATGGGCTTCACTCATTGTACCCAAGTAGGGAATCGAACCCGGGTCTTCGGCATGACGAGTGAACGCTTTAACCACTAGGCTAAGAACCCCCACCCCCACCCACCCCCAAGACAATGAGTGTAGAGCCGCGATCTGAAGGTGTTCAGGATATCATTTTTCCTGGTTCCAGTAGCACAAAAACGAACAAACAAATAGTTGATAGCTGACAAACATTCACTTTTATTAACACTCGATAGTTGTTGATCAAGGCGCGAATACATGTTGGTCATTTCACTGCAATATATCACTTTGTACCAAATAGGTGGCTAACACCTCAAATACAGAGTATTCTAAGTTACTTATTATACAGAAGGGCTAAGCACATATTACGTAGGTCCCAGACAACATACAATAGTTAAAGGAGCTAAAGGCTCGGGAAAATATGCAGTCATTGCAAGTTTGATATTATACAATACATGATGAGGACAGGAGACTGAGTATTTGTCTATCCTATGGATGGAGAGGCCAAAGTGTGGACGAACACGCACACTAACGATACTCCGTTCTGAGTACACGACAGTACACATTACTCGATAGTTTATCGATAACCTGTTTACAACACCTGATAGTTTGACGATATGCTGTTCTCAGTACTCAATATTTAACAATCGTTTGTTCACAATGCATGCTAGTCTAACGATATGTTGTTTACAGTGCCCATAATGTAACAATCTTCTGTTCACAATATATAATACCCTAACGGCATCCTGTTCTCAGTACCCAATATTTAACATACAGTGCATGCTAGTCTAACGTATCCTGGTCACTATGCTCGATAATCTAAAGATAATCCAGTTCATGTCACGATAGTCTCACGATCTTTTCTTCCCAATTACTCATGGAATGATACTGTCTCTTAATGTTTACATACATGCATACATACATGCATACATACATGCATAGATACATAGATACATACATACATACATACATACATGCATGCATACATGCATACATACATACATACATACATACATACATACATACATACATACATACATACATACATACATACATACATACATACATACATACATACATACATAAGTTCCTTTATCAAACTTTACCCATAAGAGAACGTGAAAATATATATTCACAAATTTGTCAGACATGTACTTTGTTAAATGCAATTGATTCAATGAAATTGATAACCGCCTGAGAATACGTGCAGTATTTTGATATAGTTATACCACTAAAGTGGTATAAATAATTATATAGTTTGATATTTGTCTTCGTCAAGGAATGGTGAATGTGAATATATAATCGATATTTTGACTTGTTATGGTTTGTCACACCGTTTGATATTCGTTTTTTGTAAAAGAAAACTTGATGTTACCACACAATTGATATTTTGAGTATTTATGATTTAGGAGTTTTAGTTTGATGATTGTACACATTTTGTAAGTCAGTTTTTGACAAGATAAGTAATTATGTTGCAGCCATAGATATATATATATATATCTTCTAAACATATTTGCTACTAAATCATGCATATACTCAAAATAAGACAAATACACACAAAAATACTCCTGTGATCACGGACAACGTGTTTATAGGTTCATTAATAGACGCCATCGAGCAGTCGTTCCAGACACTGGGCAATCTACAAGGGATGGGACTCAACCCCAAAAGAGTACTAGAATCTATATTCTAGCACGACATTGTGTGATACTCGATTCTGATTGGCTGAGAGCTCATCAAAACCGTTATTAACTGGCTGTTTCAGACCGCTAATTAAAGTGACCGATTCACCGCGTATGAATACAACGAACTCGTTGACCCTATTGTTTGTAAACAAACATGTCGGACATCGGCAATTTCTATCACAGCAGCATCTTTGGTGTTTTTGAAGTAAAAAGCGAATGGTTTGAAGAAGAATTTCTTGACCCTCATCCCAGTGAAGAAACTACGAAGCTGGAAAATCCGTCAGCAGCGCAAAAGCGACAGTATATTCAAACCGGGTCTAGATCTAGCGGGTATGACGTCGACAACACACGTCGGCCAACACGTCCTAACCTGACCGCTTCCGTCCCGGCCACATGGAACGTGGCATGTGAGGTCTTTTCCAAATTGGGAATAGTAGGGTGGTTATCAACAATTATTTCCGTGAATAAAGTTAGCGGCGACTAAACTTAGCGAGTTCACGGCTTTAATTTGGACGAGTCGATTGTCATACAGTAGGGGGGATCAATAATTCTGTACTTGCTCACAGTATAAACTGTATTTTTTTTGTTTATGTATGCTACTTGTTACAAATACAAGCATAACGGTTCCTGAAATAAAGCATTTATGTTGTTGAAAATGTCTTATTTTGTTCATTACACAACACCGTAACATAAGACCGTTAAATGTTTAAATATAGTGAGAAAGTGCAATCCCAAATATAACATATGTTAAATCTACAACAGATGTTTGCATTAGATTTATACTTGAGGCACACTTTAATTTGCTATACGAGGTAAGACTGGTGTCCTGTACAGACACGGAATTCAGTTCAGGACTAATAGGCACATTTTGTTCTAAAAGTCTTTGGGTTCATAGCAGACGCCTTCGGTCAACCACCTGTGAATATCAAAATAGTTCTTTCTCACCAAAGGCTGGTGCAGCTTGGCACAAGTGTCACATATCCATGGAATACCCTTCAGGAAGTTCCCCCCTTGTTTGTACTTGGCCATGTTCCTGAGGATTTTAGTATAGCCAGGTAGGTCTTGCTGCAGAGCCTTCAGATGATCTGCCAGAGCTTTGGGACTGGAGAAGTCTGCTGTGTTGATGTACAAGTCTGGAGGGAACAGAGTACGGTAATCTGCACCCCCTCGAACCACTGGAACGATGTTCTTATTAAATGTGTTGAAAAACTTTTCCGTTACGTAATCCTTACACATTGAGTTTTCAAAAGACAAATAAAACCAATATTTACTCCACACCTTGTCACACTCTTGTCCTTTACATGTCAGATTGCCACAGTGACCGTAAATATCAACATCTATGTACTTCCTCAGTTCCTCAACGTATTCCTTCCGTTTACTCTGAGTCTCACAGTGACTGACGAACCACAGGACAGACCTGGTCTTCTTGTGGACGATGTCGGTATAGTTAGCGTTGTTTACGAAGTCTTCTTTCAGGATGAGTCTGGAGTACGTTGAGACGACGTCCGAGTCTAGCCTGTAGGTCATTGTCCAGTTGAATCTACCAATCCAGTCCTTCCGTTTATAGCTTCTCGGGTTGTAGAACTGTTGGACCGTCTCTGCTGTGTAGAACACCCAGATCTGATCAGGGTTATTTGTTGGAGTCTCAGCGTCTGGGATAGCGTTCCCTTCCACCAGGACCAAGTCAGCAGCATCAACGTCGCTCCTGTTGAAGGAGATGACACAGTCACTGACAACGCACTGAGTGAAATCTGTGTACGGCTCGACCTTCATCCACCCAGGGGGGTTAAGCCAGGTGAGTTTCTTCAACGGCAGCTTCTGGACAGACTTCTTCTGGATGGAAACGTTGACGGGCTTGTAGACAACATTTTGAGCCTTCTCAACAACTAGTGCATATTTTGGTATGACGTACACAGGTTGGGATTGTTCCCTGACCAACAGTACATCTGACTGCAATACATCACGTCTAGGCAGAGTACGCGGAAGGTCAAGGCCTTTGATGTTTTTATCTACAATAAAAGTAACGTAAAATGTTCCAATTACGTAAGTCCCTAGTAAGCATATCGTCAAGGTCAGGATCAGGCCGAGAATTGGTAATCGTCCTGGCTGTGGGTTTACGAGCGATGTCTGAAATACAAAAGTATTTCAATTACCTAATATCCTCTAAACTTCGTTACAAATATATGTTCATGATATCGTCACAATTGCATAATCCACTCTGCTTTCAGCAGATATTTCTTATGAATGTGAAAAGGGTTTTGTCGCATTTATTTATTTGATCAATTCTTGAGTACCTTTGGTTCCATATTGTTTCCACTGTTTCCATTCTTTTCTGCGCAACTTACACGTGAGGTGGGGATAAGGGTGATTTTATATACAAACTGGCAACATCATAATCCATGATAAGAATACGCATGCTAAGGAAAAATCACAATTGTCTATGACAATAATACGCACGTTAAGGACAACATCACAATTGTCTATGACAATAATACGCATGTTAAGGACAACATCACAATTGTCTATGTCAATAATACACATGCTAAGGACAACATCACACCTGTCTATGTCAATAATACGCATGTTAAGGACAACATCACACCTGTCTATGTCAATAATACGCATGTTAAGGACAACATCACACCTGTCTATGTCAGTAATACGCATGCTAAGGACAACATCACACCTGTCTATGTCAGTAATACGCATGTTAAGGACAACATCACACATGTCTATGTCAATAATACGCATGCTAAGGACAACATCACACCTGTCTATGTCAATAATACGCATGCTGAGGACAACATCACACCTGTCTATGTCAGTAATACGCATGCTAAGGACAACATCACACATGTCTATGTCAATAATACGCATGCTAAGGACAACATCACACCTGTCTATGTCAATAATACGCATGCTGAGGACAACATCACACCTGTCTATGTCAGTAATACGCATGCTAAGGACAACATCACACCTGCCCATGACACACACATGTCTAATACACGAATACGCATGCTAACTACAACATCACACCTGCCCATGACAATAATACGCATGCTAAGGAAAAATCACACATGTCTATGTCAATAATACGCATGCTGAGGACAACATCACACCTGTCTATGTCAATAATACGCATGCTAAAGACAACATCACACCTGCCCATGACACACACATGTCTAATACACGAATACGCATGCTAACTACAACATCAAACCTGCCCATGACAATAATACGCATGCTAAGGAAAAATCACACATGTCTATCACTATAATACGCAGGCTAAGGGAAAACACACTTGTCTTTTACACGAATACGCATGCTAATTACACCATCACACCTGTCCATGAAAAGAATACGCATGTTAAGCACAAGAACACGCCTGTCTATGATAAGAATACGTATGGTTAGAAAAATATCACACCTGTCTATGAAAAGAAGATATATGTTGAGGACAACATAACACCTGTCTATGTCAATAATACGCATGCTAAGGACAACATCACACCTGTCTATGTCAATAATACGCATGCTGAGGACAACATCACACCTGTCTATGTCAATAATACGCATGCTAAGGACAACATCACACCTGCCCATGACACACACATGTCTAATACACGAATACGCATGCTAACTACAACATCACACCTGCCCATGACAATAATACGCATGCTAAGGAAAGATCACACATGTCTATCACTATAATACGCAGGCTAAGGGAAAACACACTTGTCTTTTACACGAATACGCATGCTAATTACACCATCACACCTGTCCATGAAAGAATACGCATGTTAAGCACAAGAACACGCCTGTCTATGATAAGAAAACGTATGGTTAGGAAAATGTCACACCTGTCTATGAAAAGAAGATATATGTTGGGGACAACATAACACCTGTCTATGACAAGAATACGCATGATAAAGACAACATCACACCTGGCTATGATAATAATATGCATGGTAAGAACATGCACACACCTGTCTGTGATAGGAATACGCATGATAAAGACAACATTACACCTGTCTATGTCAATAATACACATGCTAAGGACAACATCACACATGTCTATGTCAATAATACGCATGCTAAGGACAACATCACACCTGTCTATGTCAATAATACGCATGCTGAGGACAACATCACACCTGTCTATGTCAGTAATACGCATGCTAAGGACAACATCACACCTGTCTATGTCAATAATACGCATGCTAAGGACAACATCACACCTGTCTATGTCAATAATACGCATGCTGAGGACAACATCACACCTGTCTATGTCAGTAATACGCATGCTAAGGACAACATCAAACCTGCCCATGACACACACATGTCTAATACACGAATACGCATGCTAACTACAACATCACACCTGCCCATGACAATAATACGCATGCTAAGGAAAAATCACACATGTCTATGTCAATAATACGCATGCTGAGGACAACATCACACCTGTCTATGTCAATAATACGCATGCTAAAGACAACATCACACCTGCCCATGACACACACATGTCTAATACACGAATACGCATGCTAACTACAACATCACACCTGCCCATGACAATAATACGCATGCTAAGGAAAAATCACACGTCTATCACTATAATACGCAGGCTAAGGGAAAACACACTTGTCTTTTACACGAATACGCATGCTAAGGACACCATCACACCTGTCCATGAAAAGAATACGCATGTTAAGCACAAGAACACGCCTGTCTATGATAAGAATACGTATGGTTAGGAAAATATCACACCTGTCTATGAAAAGAATATATATGTTGAGGACAACATAACACCTGTCTATGACAAGAATACGCATGATAAAGACAACATCACACCTGGCTATGATAATAATATGCATGGTACGAACATGCACACACCTGTCTGTGATAAGAATACGCATGATAAAGACAACATCACACCTGTCTGTGATAATAATATGCATGGTAAGAACATGCACACACCTGTCTGTGATAAGAAAACGCATGGAATGGACAACATTACACCTGACTATGATATGAATACGCATGATAAGGACATCACACCTGTATGTGAAAAGAAACCGCACGGTAAGGACATCATCACACCTGGCTATGATAATAATATGCATGGTAAGAACATGCACACACCTGTCTGTGATAAGAAAACGCATGATAAAGACAACATCACACCTGTCTATGATAATAATATGCATGGTAAGAACATGCACACACCTGTCTATGATCAGAATATGCATGGTAAAGACGTCACACCTGTCTATGATCAGAATACGCATGATAAAGACAACATCACATCGGTCTGTGATCAAAATACGCATGGTGAGGGCATCACACCTGTCTGTGATCAGAATACGCATGGTAAAGACATCACACCTGTCTATGATATGAATACGGAAATAGCGGCTATAACATTGATCATCCTTCAGAATAAAAGTTCTCGAGGGTATATTCGTGTTCGACTCTCCTGTGCTATACTGAACATTTTCATCGGTTCCAGTCAGCACTTTTATTTCGGTTGAGTCACTAACTCAATATTGTCTCTTCAGGCGTGTTGCAGCTTGCTGTCTTTTACTTCAATGTTTAGATCCCGTGTGAAGGTCTTATAAAATATTCATCTGGGTCAACGCGACCATTCGTCGATCTGTTCACTCGAGCTTTTCTGAAATTGATGTGATTGATCTGAAGGTTTCTCTTCAGCGATATTTGACGCACGTTAAAAGGCGAGGTTCTTTTTCCTGATCAATATTACACCTACAGTCATATCATTGACCGCATGTAATACATTCAGGTTCATGTGGACATACAACAACAAATTGGGTACAAGTTCACGAGATACAAATTTCTATACTGTCCATAAAATGTCATCCTTTCATGATGTGAAATACCCAAGAAAGAAGTGTGAGTGAGTTTATTTTTACGCCCCTTTTAGTAATATTCCAGCAATATTACGGCAGGGGACACCAGAAATGGGTTTAACGCATTGTACCCATGTGGGGAATCGAACCCGGGTTTTCGGTGTGACGAGCGAACTCTTTAACCTTTAGATTACCCCACCGCCCAAACCCAAGAAAGAAAGAGAGCGAAATTATTGATTTTGTCTATGGTATTTGTTTAGATAATACTGTTTCAACATTTCTATTAATGACTATCTGATGATAGGACAGTTACTTTGAACAGACAGATCACCTGTGTCAGGTGTGGTTTTAAGTAATAACTCATTTTCAGAGGCACCACCGAGAATGTTTTAGGAGCCTGTAGCTTTGTCCTTTACACAGCTGATGTAGGTATACAGTTCGCTGAAATGGCACGTGTAACAGTTGACAAAAACAGCAACTGTGTGAATAGCATGAACGGTGAAAGAATTCCCGCACATTTGCTATGTACCTGACGATGAAAAATGTCGGCACAAAGTTTTTTCCATTTTGTACATCCAAATCAGCCCCCGAATCGGCAGCAGGTCTCCAGGATCCATCCAGAAAGTGCCAGAAACTAATTTCGGTGTGAGTGAGTGAGTATGTTTTTGGTACTAGCAGTATTCCAGCAATATCCCAGCGGGGGACACCAGAAATGGGCTTCACACATTGTACCTATGTGGGGAATCAAACTCGGGTCGTCGGCGTGACGAGCGAACGCTTTAACCACTAGGCTACCTCACCGCCCCACATTTCGGCGTGGAATACTCAAACCGCTGTAACGCTCCGGTGTCATTCGAGTGGAACTATACACACAGATACAGAAATGAAAGAAGAATGTTTATATATTGCATCAACACATATGTTGAACAGAAAAGTGAACATGTGCAACACACAAAACTGCGCGGTCTACAGCCTGTTTACCAGAATAATGTATGCCAGTGACAAAATAATTCTACCAGCAGCAGCTGTCAATTCCAGAATCAATGTGCCGCCCAACGTCAAAAGGAATGTTTCAGCTGTGTAACCATCAATAATTTGCACATTTTGAGTTGTTTTTTTTGTTTTTAATTTTTGGTGTGTTTTTTTTCAAATTAATAAACTCGCTTGTTTAAACCTGTATATTTTATTAATATTTTAAAGTGGCTGCAAGTATCTTATGAAAATAAACGACTCGCGGATATTATTTATTGCACAATAATAAACACACACTGTATATTTTTAAACACTGTTTAACTTAAGGTTTGCGTCAAGATTTGCATTGAACAATGGCAACTGAACACTGACTCTGTGGCACTATACAATAGCTGAGATGGTGTCCTCCCAAACGTTAGACGTCCCAAAAGTTAGACGCGTTAAAACAACAAAGGTTATGGTTGGTTGCACTGAGGTTCACTACACTGTTACCTTCGTTAATTAATGGACTAGTCCAAACATATTAATCGAAACACAAAGAGAAGAGATTATAGATAATGACAACGACTTTATTTTATATTGTTTATGTTGGAAAAACAATGTTAGGAAGGAAGTAACTCCATTAGGTTAATGTAAACTCAAAAACATAACAAATCTAGAATCCTGTTTTGATCAAAGTCAACATCGTAAAAACAAGCATGCAAAATCTCTGATCCTAGTAGGAATATTTCTGTGTTTCTTATTTGTTAACGTAGTTAAATATTTTTCTGGCTCTAAAAGGCTTTTAAATTGTCTGTACAGCTTATACTTTGAACTTTCTTCAGTTGTACTATTCCGACTATATGCATGTCAACTGCAACTTGTTTAAACATTTGAAGAAACTGGGATTCAATACCAACACTTTGAAATAACCAAACATAAAAACCAAATCCATATGAAAACAATAAATTACGCACAGATGAAACATAGTTATCATAACCACAATTATCGTAATACATTAGCATATCATAAGCTTTTTTGGAATTCTTTGTTGATGCATATTAACACGTTTAAGCCAGTATATTATGAAACACCGTTGTGCATTTATATACATTGGGTAACGTCCACAATCACCATAAACAATTACATTTGGTGTTTGGCGACCACCATCTTACATGCAGTTAAATGTACATTTTCAATCTTATAAAGTTTATTAATACCCCATACTTCGGCACCATACCAAAGGATTGGCTGAATTTGGGTATCAAATACTTCACCTTTATAAAACCATTTCTTAATTCTCGCTAAGTGTCCACCTTTTCTAAAAAACAGCAATTTGAGTTTTCTCTAGATTAACTGTCAACATTGCCATTCTGATCAAAGTATTTCTGTAAAAATGTGAAAACCATCTCGTTAGTGTATGGGGCAGGTTCATTATTACAGTGGGTAAGACTAGGTTGTAATCACAGTCACGTCTGATTGATTTGTATGACAATTGGGATGTATGACTTTTGGGAGTACACCGCTGAGATAAGATTGGCTAAAGCTGAGTTAAAAGTTGTAAATGATTCAAATATTGACGTGATATGCAACCTATAGTTCGTTCGTGGGGAGAAAATTGTCTTTACCTAAAAGTGAACCGTGAGGGCAAGATCAATTCATCCCCCTCTCCAATTGCAATTCAAATTCAATAATTATTCAGTTCAATCAAGATAAATATACAGAACTTTCCAGACAATGCTTTGCGATGCCTTTCCATTCAATTTAGACTTTTCTGAAATGCCGCTCTGTCAGCAAGTGTTTGAAAACATTTTTATGGGAACGTGCGACCATTTTCTGTCATAACTGACCTCAGCTTCGTAAAATCTGACATCTCTAATGGTTTGGTCTGGTAACTCTGCATTCCGCAATATTCCAGATGTATGGCGGTAAATAATCAAGTCTGGGCCAGACAATCAACATCATGAGCATCGATCTACGCAATTGAGATACGATGAAACCAAGTCCTAGCCACCCGATCCCGTGAGTTGCCTCTTACGACACACAGCATCACATCAGGGCATGGTTTCCCGAGAACAAGGGGACGTCGTTGACAAAACGTGTGAAGTATGACGAAGACAGCGATGACTATGAAGCTGCCTGTGGGCAGAAAGGAGGTGACATCCCAACTGAGCATAACCGGATTGGAAATGAATGGCAAGAAGTTTTCCTGCAACGCCTGTGCCTCGGTCAGTGATATGTATCGAGAGGATATGAAACTTAAACGGAAAAGGATCGAGATCAAGGAACGACA
Source organism: Haliotis rubra (assembly GCF_003918875.1). Lineage (NCBI taxonomy): Eukaryota > Metazoa > Mollusca > Gastropoda > Lepetellida > Haliotidae > Haliotis > Haliotis rubra. The sequence continues at coordinate 164,486 of NW_025767499.1, forward strand.
GAGGGTTGGACTAAGAAACCGAAAACAACAAGGTTACCAAGTTTGTCAGTTCACAGAGACGCTTTTGTAAGTACGTGTTCTAGTCAGGAACAGTCGGGTCGACCTGAAACCCACAGCATCTGGCAGCAATCTGACACCATGCTTCACAAGAAAGTATATATATGAAAACCTGTTCCAATGTTCAAAATGACAGGCATGGAATAAATAAAACTCGAATGACTGTTAACTTTGAACAAGTTTCAGTTCAATGAATACCAGACTCTTACTTTGATCTCACCGCTGTAATAAAGCGTATCGATGAGATAACCGTTCAAGCAATTCAGCTCAGCGGGAACATGAAACGGTGTTCTTCATCGCTACCACTCTGAGCTTCCCATATTTTCTTGTATAAACTTTTTCACTGATTAAAATATATTCTTCCAGGACTTTCTTCTTCCTATATTCATCGACATTTAGTGGATTGTTGATAGACATTAACTAAAATTATATTTAAAATTGTTCAGGATCATTTATTAACTGTCCCTTTAATCCTTGTTCTAACTGGTGCGTGGATGGAAGATTTCAGGCGCAACATCAGTTTCCGTTCTCCCTTATTAACGGTCATACCCGTTATGGTTGGTGTCTTATTTAGAAATTGTGACGTCACGTACGGTGCAATTTCCGCTACGATTGTCGACAGCTGGTTTAGAATAAGACAACATATTTTTTGATACACCGTGAAGCGTTCGTAGAATGCAGAATGAGGGTTGGTTGTAGACTGCAGAATGAGGGTTGGTTGTAGACTGCAGAATGAGGGTTGGTTGTAGACTGCAGAATGAGGGTTGGTTGTAGACTGCAGAATGAGGGTTGGTTGTAGACTGCAGAATGAGGGTTGGTTGAATAGTAAGGTCGTCAAAAAGTATTTCTCGATCTATAAACTGTGAGGCTGTTTGAAATTGTAACTACAGTCGTCAAAATGATGATTGCTGTTTCCATTAAACCAACCAGAGTTTCGACAACACCGCCCTCCCAGTCAAATGGTTTGATACCATCTTCCACGTTTTCCAGTTTGAAGATTTACTTCAGATTTCATTAATAAACGTTGCCCGCTCATTCCATCTGAAGAAGATACGCCTATCTTCGTTCTGTTACAAATTGGTAGTTAACATGCTCAACAAAAGGCGACACGGAAGAAAACTTCCATTCCAAACCAAGCACCAGAGCGGAATGACGGTTAACTTCCATTCCAAACCAAGGACCAGAGCGGAATGACGGTTAACTTCCATTCCAAACCAAGGACCAGAGCGGAATGACGGTTAACTTCCATTCCAAACCAAGCACCAGAGCGGAATGACGGTTAACTTCCATTCCAAACCAAGGACCAGAGCGGAATGACGGTTAACTTCCATTCCAAACCAAGCACCAGAGCGGAATGACGGTTAACTTCCATTCCAAACCAAGGACCAGAGCGGAATGACGGTTAACTTCCATTCCAAACCAAGGACCAGAGCGGAATGACGGTTAACTTCCATTCCAAACCAAGAACCAGAGCGGAATGACGACGGTTAACTTCAGACATATGTTCCATTGTTCTTGAATAGCTGCCATCCGTTCACTTCAAAACGCGAAGTCGTTTCTTCCTGGATGACTGAAACCATAACGAGCCACCAGCTACAGTGTGTGCTTCAAGCAACTTCAGACTGCTGGCATAATGAACATTGAAAAATACTGAAGATTCTTAAGAATGTGTTTCATATGAGCACACTACATCGAGATCAACAAACGTGATAGATATAAGAAGGAAAGACAGACACATTGCTCTTCACAGCCGTGTTGACTGAATAACGACAGATTTGCCCACATTTCAATATCGCATACTAGATAAACTGATTAAACCATCGGCTTCTGTACATTGTGTGTGACAATAGATCGATGATATTGCCTTCAATTGTTCACGGTCCATGACATTCCTCCAGTCATTGTTAACAGTACTGAACGTTCCCATCTTTACTTCCTTCAGCAATCGATTGCAGTAATTTCATTCATTGTCACCATTTTATTTATATTTTATTACTCGCGTGTGTCTCATTAACAGGAGGTAGGCGAGTACGTTTCAAGGTCATATGGTGTGTCTCCTGAAGAAGAGACGTGTTTGTCTCAAGGACATTTGACGTGAGTATACATGGCACTTGGAACATATGTGTCTAAAACATCAACAGATATGTCCAATAATGTGTCAAGAAATGAAACTCGAATGGTAATGGTAATAAGTTATTACACATTTTCCAACGTCGGTCCTAACACAGATATTCACAGACAAAAGTCCTGAAACGTCTGTGTCACCGTGATCCCAAGTTGCCAAGTTCGCAAATTCTCACAACCTGTTTCAGAAAGACAAACAAAAACCATTTGATATACTCATGCCAATAATGGTTGTCACCCCCTTCGATTTATTTAATTGGAGAGGGGGTGTGGGGTGGGGGTGTGAGGTGTGTGTTTGGTTAGGGTGGGGAGGGGGTGACAACCATTATTGGCATGAGTATATTTGGCATTATGCATGTTTACATGATATGTTAGTAACGTGAATCTATTCCAGAACCTGACCGTGAAAGAAAGTTATTACCTTAAGCTTGCGTAGTCCTGCCATCGTGATCGCTACCAGCCTTACTGAGGAACACCGCTGTGTACAGGTATCGACATATCGCAGATGACACACTTTCTGGTTGGTTGACCTGCCATCGTGATCGCTACCAGCATTACTGAGGAACATCGCTGTGTACAGGTATCGACATTTTGCAGGTGACACACTCTCTGGTTGGTTGTCCGGTTGTCATTGAATTGTGACGTATGATATGGATAACTATAGCATACGCCTTCCTATGGTACATTAAACATTACCACATGGAACAGTGTGTTTCGTGTTCAGTAGAACGTAAACTGTCTTCATCCAGTTCCATGCCATCACATACATAACACACTTTAGAAACAAACAGGAACGTCGAAAATGCTTCTGTATTAAGTTTTCGTTTAATTAAACACTTGCAAACTCGTCTTTAATTGAGCTGTACCGGACTGACGTCTTTGTAGGGGCCAGATACGAGACTCAGTATTTACTGTTGCTATATGTCGTGAATATTGTTTACCGTTAAAAGGGGACGGTGGGGAAGCCTAGTTGTTAAAGCGTTTGCTCGTCACGCCGAAGACACGGGTTCAAGATCAAGATGGTTTGATCAAGATGGTTTGATCAAGATGGTTTATTGCACATAAGGCATCCGGCCCGTATACATAGTATTATAATGACAGGCAATATATGGGCATTGCAAATAGTGGAAAGCATTATAATATTGTGCAATTTCTTGACAGGAGAAATCAGACTCTTCCTTAACGACACCGAATGTGTTAAAAACAGGACTAATTTTACATGGACAGATTCGTCTTCAGATGATAAAATTCTTATAAGTGTTTCCCTTGTAGGGTGACCCAAATACTTCTGTGGAATATACTCCTTTCTCTTGGGGTTCGATTCCCCACATGGGTACAGTCAGTACCGATAAAAGACATTCAGGTATTCAAGGTACCAATGACCCGTTGACAAAAGATGCTGCTGCGTATAATTCAGGGAGAGAATATTTGCTGTAACGACTGGAGCTGGATTGACGGAAATGATTTTGACAACCAAATTGTGTCGAAGCCGGAAAAGAATTCATCCTTGTCTCAAGGTTCAATTTTATGGTTATATCAATCTAACAGATACCTGTATGTATGTATGTATGTATGTATGTATGTATGTATGTATGTATGTATGTATGTATGTATGTATGTATGTATGTATGTATGTATGTATGTATGTATGTATGTATGTATGTGTGTGTGTGTGTGTGTGTGTGTGTGTGTGCGTGCGTGCGTGCGTGCGTGCGTGCGTGCGTGCGTGCGTGCGGGCATGCGTGCGTGCGTGCGTGCGTATGTATGTATGTATGTGTGTTGGGTGTTTGTGTGTGTGGATGGATTGATTGATTGATTGGTTGATGGATGGATGTGCGTTGTGTGTGTACGTGCGTGTGCGTGCCTGCGAGTGTATTTGCGCGCGCGCGCGCGTGTGTGTGTGTGTGTGTGTGCTTGTGTATTTGTGTGTGTGTTTGTGTGTATAGATGGATTGATGGTTTGATGGGTGGATTGATGGATGAATGTGCGTAGTGTGTTTGTGCGTGTGTGCGTGCGTGTGCCTGCCTGCGTGTGTATTTGCGTGTTTGTGTGTGCATGTGTGTGGATCGATCGATTGATTGATTGATGGATGTGCGTGTGTGTGTGTGTGTGTGTGTGTGTGTGTGTGCATGTGCGTGCCTGCGTGTGTATTTGCTTCTTCTTCTTCTTTTTGTGTGTGTGTGTGTGTGTGTTTTTGCGCGCGCGTGTGTGTTGGTGTGCATAGATGGATGGATGGATGGGTGGTTTGACTGGTGGATTGATGGATGGGTATGCGTGGTGTGTGTGCGTGCGTGCGTGCGTGTGTGTGCCTGCCTGCGTGCGTGTGCCTGCCTGCGTGTGCATTTGCGTGTTTGTGTGTGTTTGTGTGTTTAGATATAAGTGAGTGAGTGTAATTTTACTCCTCACTCAGCAATATTCTAGCTACATGGCGGCGGTCTGTAAAATTCGAGTCTGGACCAGACAATCCAGTGATCACCAGCGTGAGCATCGATCTGCGCAATAGGCAACCGATGATATGTGTCAACCAAGTCAGCGAGCCTGACCACCCGATCCCGTTAGTTGCCTCTTACGACAAGCATGAGTTACTGAAGATCAATATTCTAACCCGGACCGTCACGGGTAAGGTATGCGTGTGTATGTATAACATATACATTTCGTACACACATATCACACACACCGTGCTAACAATTGTCAAATCAACTAATCCTTTATGTTAAAACAAGCTCGAATGCGCGACAGTTTCGATTACAGATAAAGACACGGCGACAGTTGAAACCCGAGTCATCACGGCCCGTATCAGTCCGTGGAACGGACACTCGGTACAAATGGCATCAATATTTTGAATGGATGAAGGACACGGCAACAATAGACGACATCGACCCCAACCCCAACTTACATTATAGGTTCACCATCAACTAAAGACGATAAACGCGCTGGAGGATCAATAATAAATGTATAATGAGTCGCCGATTTTGTAATTACAGTAAACTTAAACTATAAAGAGCTCGAAGTGACCACTGAGTTTAGTTCGTTATAACCGCAGTTCGATATAAGCAATTCAACACAATATACATGAAGTGGCTGGCCGGTAGGAGGTGTAAGCCCTTGTTTTAATGACGTTTATTTCCAAATGGTATCAGTTAATTCTAAATCCAGTTATGAAAGAGTGGATAAGTGTTACAATCGGAAGCAATAATATCCTCTTATTGAACGAAATGGTGACACCTGTTGAGCATCTCCTTAACCGTGAGGGCCCGTGTTGTAAATTGTAATAGGTGAGGTGAGGTGAAATTGGATTTAACGTCGTGCATGAGAATATTTCGCTCATATGACGACGTGCATGCGTGTGTATGTGTATGTGCGGCTGCTTATACTAGCCCAGACTTAAGCTGGTTTTATAGTGCTAGCCCACTGAGATACCATGCCGCAGTGAAGCATGGATACCCCACTCAGACACATTATACTGACTCCGAGCCGACCAGTCCTTGTTGTACCCATTAATGCCGAGCGCCAGACAGGGACAAACAAGTACCATATTTTCACGTCTTTTGGTATGACGCGGTCGCGGATTGAACCCGCGACCTTCAGCTCTCCGGGCGGGCGCTCTAACCACTACACCACGGAGGCGGTCCTGTGTTGTTACAGAGCCGACACGCTGAGTTGTACGGGTACACATACATGTATCATATGATGTGGACAAGTATTGATGTATGATGTAGTCAACAATCTCATGTGGTACAAAGCGTGAGGCAACACGTGGAATAAATGTATCAATATCCATATCGATGTGGCTACAAAAGTATTACCATGAGGCCGTGGTTCAATACATGCTTATAACAAGACGGCAACAGCCTTCCACGAGGACACAGATTGAAAGTCCATCAGTAACTATTAAGAAAGGGATAACTAAGTGCAGGAGGAGTGGTATCTTATAGTGTGGTCCTTGGTGTACTATGGATATTGTCCAGGCTATTGTCAAGGATTTGGTATATCAATCCAATTCAATTCTTTACTGCGTGAAAGGCCATAGGTCCATATACAAAAGAGATACTTATTAACAATGGTATATTCCGGTGTCTGGTATACGGTGGGTTTATCAATACTCATGAGGTGGCTATTGTCTAGGATTTGGTATATTCCGGTGTCTGGTATACGGTGGTGTTAGGGATACTCTAGAGGTGTCTATTGTCTAGGGTTTGGTATATTCCGGTGTCTGGTATACGGTGGTGTTAGGGATACTCTGGAGGTGGCTATTGTCTAGGGTTTGGTATATTCCGGTGCCTGCTATCCTGTGGTGTTAGGGATACTCTGCAGGTGTCTATTGTCTAGGGTTTGGTATATTCTGGTGTCTGGTATACGGTGGTGTTAGGGATACTCTAGAGGTGGCTATTGTCTAGTGTTTGTAGGGATATATATTCTGGTGTCTGGTATACGGTGGTGTTAGGGATTCTCTAGAGGTGTCTATTGTCTAGGGTTTGGTATATTCCGGTGTCTGGTATACGGTGGTGTAGGGATTTTCTAGAGGATACTCTTGTGTCTATTGTCTAGGGTTTGGTATATTCCGGTGTCTGGTATACGGTGGTGTTAGGGATACTCTAGTGGTGTCTATTGTCTAGGATTTGGTATATTCTGGTGTCTGGTATACGGTGGTGTTAGGGGATACTCTAGAGGTGTCTATTGTCTAGGAGTTAGTTTAGTGCACTCTTCATTTTCACCCATTTTCAATGTTCATTTAATAAACTTTCAGGACAAAAGGGGTGGGGGTGGGGTGGTGGTGGATGGGTGCGCACCCTGCCACCCCCCTCTCTGGATCCGCCTATGCTTAACATTTAAATCATTGCTCCATGCTCTATTCTACCATGACTTCAATAAATACTGGATTGTGATTGGTTAATTAAAGCCATTCAGAGGTGTATAATCACGTTATATACCTATGATTTTCAACACAGTATGTATTTTTAAAAATCTTAACGCGGTGTATGATAGTATGGAGATTTAGATTATTTTAGAGGTGGCTATTCTCGAGGGTTTAGTATATTCAGGTGTCTGGTATACGGTGGTGTTAGGGATACTCTAGAGGTGGCTATTCTCGAGGGTTTAGTATATTCAGGTGTCTGGTATACGGTGGTGTTAGGGATACTCTAGAGGTGGCTATTGTCTAGGGTTTGGTATATTCAGGTGTCTGGTATACGGTGGTGTTAGGGATACTCTAGAGGTGGCTATTCTCGAGGGTTTAGTATATTCAGGTGTCTGGTATACGGTGGTGTTAGGGATACTCTAGAGGTGGCTATTGTCTAGGGTTTGGTATATTCAGGTGTCTGGTATACGGTGGTGTTAGGGATACTCTAGAGGTGGCTATTGTCTAGGGTTTCTGGTGTCTGGGTATATTCAGGTGTCTGGTATACGGTGGTGTTAGGGATACTCTAGAGGTGGCTATTGTCTAGTGTTTGTTATATTCTGGTGTCTGGTATACGGTGGTGTTAGGGATACTCTAGAGGTGGCTATTGTCTAGGGTTTGGTATATTCCGGTGTCTGGTATACGGTGGTGTTAGGGATACTCTAGAGGTGTCTATTCTCTAGGGTTTAGTATATTCCGGTGTCTGGTATACGGTGGTGTTAGGGATACTCTTGAGGTGTCTATTCTCTAGGGTTTAGTATATTCCGGTGTCTGGTATACGGTGGTGTTAGGGATACTCTAGAGGTGGCTATTGTCTAGTGTTTGTTATATTCCGGTGTCTGGTATACGGTGGTGTTAGGGATACTCTAGAGGTGGCTATTGTCTAGGGTTTGGTATATTCCGGTGTCTGGTATACGGTGGTGTTAGGGATACTCTAGAGGTGGCTATTGTCTAGGGTTTGGTATATTCCGGTGTCTGGTATACGGTGGTGTTAGGGATACTCTAGAGGTGGCTATTGTCTAGGGTTTGGTATATTCCGGTGTCTGGTATACGGTGGTGTTAGGGATACTCTAGAGGTGTCTATTGTCTAGGGTTTGGTATATTCCGGTGTCTGGTATACGGTGGTGTTAGGGATACTCTAGAGGTGTCTATTGTCTAGGGTTTGGTATATTCTGGTGTCTGGTATACGGTGGTGTTAGGGATACTCTAGAGGTGTCTATTGTCTAGGGTTTGGTATATTCCGGTGTCTGGTATACGGTGGTGTTAGGGATACTCTATTGTCTAGAGTGTACGGTGGTGTTAGGGATATCTATTGTCTAGGGTTTGGTATATTCCGGTGTCTGGTATACGGTGGTGTTAGGGATACTCTTGAGGTGTCTATTGTCTAGGATTTGGTATATTCTGGTGTCTGGTATACGGTGGTGTTAGGGATACTCTGGAGGCGGCTATTGTCTAGGGTTTGGTATATTCCGGTGTCTGGTATACGGTGGTGTTAGGGATACTCTTGAGGTGTCGCTTGTCTAGGATTTGGTATATTCTGGTGTCTGGTATACGGTGGTGTTAGGGATACTCTAGAGGTGTCTATTGTCTAGGAGTTAGTTTAGTGCACGCTTCATTTTTAAAAATCTTAACGCGGTTATGATAGTATGGAGATAAACATACTGTGTTGGAAAATCAGAGGTATATAACCTGCAGTTTGATTTAAAACCGAACGCGTAACCTTCTTAAGAGTTTGAACATGTTAACACCTATTCCTTCTCAAACCTGATTTCTCTATGAAATATTTTGAAGCACAACCATGTCTTACCTTGCATTGAATTACTCGTTATTTGTTTGCTGTTTAACGCCGCACGCAGCATTATTCCAGCTATATGGTCTGTAAATAATCGAGCCTGGACCACACAATCCAGTGATTGACATCATGAGCATCGATCTACGCAGTTAAAATACAATGGTGTGTCGCCGAAGTCAGCGAGCCTGACCAACCGTTCCCATTACTTCGCCTCTTACGACAAGCATGGCTGAAGATCAGTGCTAACCCGGAACTTCACTAGTTGCAATGAATTACTCATTTCTTATCTATGATTCCTTATACCGGTTTCAAAATACCAACGCGACTGATTTTGTTACCTCGAAACTGACCACCCACCCACTGCAGGCTAACGGACTTCACCAGGGTATAACCGACTGTAATACAAGGGAGACAACTCTGTTTGCATTACGTCGTATATAAGCTGTCCAAACATGAGTAGAACGTCAAGTCAGCTAAGCAGATGGAGCCAGTCCATTAGATTCCAATCGATAGCTTATAATAATGCTATATTTAGTGGTCCATAATGTCATACTGTGTGTAACAGCAGTAATGTATATATGTTACAGGGAATGTGTGAAACCAGGGATTTCACGTAATCCCTGAAAGATTCAGTGATTTCGCGAAATCACTGTGACCCCCAGGGATTTCATGTATTCCCTAAAAATTCCAGGGATTTCATGAAATTACTGATTTTCATGGTGTTCCATTACACACATTCCCTGTTAGGATATCAGTGAATGTGTGAAATTAATGTTTGTAGCTTAAAACTTTACTGTTGAGTCTCATTTCATCCCTTAGTTCTTTGGAGTTGAAAACTTTGACATACAGGAAACTCTGTACTCGCATTATAAATTTGGTGTTCTCTATTTCAATAAGGGCTTACAGGGATTTCGTGAGATCCTTTAGCGAATATTTCAGTAAATTCATGGAATCCCTGGAAATTTTAGGGAATACATGAAATCCCTGGGGGTCACAGGGATTTCATGAAATCTCTGACTCTTTCAGGGATTACGTGAAATCCCTGGATTCACACATTCCCTGTAACATATCTACTGGTGGTAAAAGGTTAGGCATCCCCTATGTTCATGTTGATTTCTTCGTAGGTAATTAGATTTGAACCTAATGCGTTTGCACATGAAAAGATACATGAACACTTCACTCAAACACACCCAACAGAATAAGACCAGATACCATGCTGCACGTGGGTAGTAAATTCCACGAAGGCACTCGCGACTTGCACTATACAAGTTTGATGACTGGTCTTGTACACGCCATTACACGGCAAACATGGCACGGAACAGGATCTCGGGTGCTTCACGATGGCAGATGATAGGCATGAGGGAAGCAGGCATGTCCCGAAGACAAATGTCAGAGCACTTTAAAGGTCACATGCAACGTAAAACACAACTTTGCAGATTCTGATACCTTTCGGTATGGACTTACCGAAACAAATCATCAAAAATGCAAATTTAAATTATAAAGTTGAAAAATAACGCGATGAAAAAAACCTCGCGAAATCGTAGTTCAAACGATTCACCAACTTTCCCCCAGCGCTTGGGGGAATTGAAGTGGTTTCAACAGCTGGGCTGCGCTCATAGCACATGCGCAGTGAAATAGGTTTGCGGAGCTTGGAAGCGGGTTGTCCGGTGAATATTCGGTGAAGGCTTTGGTGTGAGCTATTTTTCTAATGTTTTGTTGATATTTCACAGGCGCGAGCTTTTTATATGTTATTACAGTAGATTACCGATTTAACTGTTTATATAATTTCATTTGTCTATTCACCACACGTTCTTCTTACTGAGTCACTTTCTCAGTTCGATACTTAAAAGCAATGTCATTATTTAGAGTCGACACAATTTCTAACTGTGATATAGATATGTCGTTGTCACAGACAAAACTCAATGTCTGTTTTATTGGTACCTATGTGTCTGCCTGCCCGTCACAATGAGCCTTGAGGGAATCTGCAAATGAACCAGCCGTTACGCTTGAGTGCACACCCACCCGCTCTGACTGGGTTCGGTATCCCGGCTGCTTCGTTTCTTGGGAAGTAAACCCAAGTACAAAATATTGCACTTTTGATTTGCGATTGTACGCTTATAATTTTGTTTTATGTTTTTCATAACCAGCAATGTATATTATGTGTCATAAATAAGTGATAATTGTGTTTTCATTATGTTTGATTTTTTGGTTGCATGTGACCTTTAACGTTAGTAAATCAGTGGTCCGCAGACTGTTATCCAAACACAGAGTGACAGGTGATGTGGAGGACTGACCTCGTCATGGTCGACCTAGGAAGACCAGTGTTCGTGACGATCGTCGTTTGGTTAGAATGGCGAAAGATAATCATTTTCAGTCAGCAAACCAGTTATGCCAAGAGTGGGCACAAAGCAACAGGCGTCAACGTGCTACGTGAGTTTGTGAATAAACGTGTTGTGGCAGCTGAATTAAGGGGCTCGAAGACCCCTCAAACGCCCCATTTGACACCTAGGCATTTGCAAGACCGATTACTCTAGGCTGAACAACGTCAAAGAACTGGAACATTCGATCTTGGCGACGAGTAATTTGGACGGATGTGTCACGCTACAATTTGTACGTCGCTGACGGTCGTTTACGTGTCAGATGGGTAACCCAGGATGAGCTGAACCCGAAGTGTGTCCTTCCTACTGTCGCTGGGGGCGGCGACTCCGTGATGGTGTGGGCTAAATTTACTTATGACGAGAAGGTGCACATCAAAGGTTGTCCAAGGAACAATGACAGGGAAAAGTATCGCAATCAGATTTATTGACAACACCGTTATTCCTTTTCTCCACGCTAATCCTGACACAGCATTCATCTACCAAGATGACAATGCCCGCCCACATTGTTCAGGAAGCCAAACAAGAGCACAGAATTGAGTCCCTTCCCTAGCCAAGTCAGAGTCCGGATCTCAACCCGATAGACCGTGCTTTGACCCCGATATTTTTGTTTGAAGTTTCACCCCTAGACATGCACATGCATAAAAATTAATGCTTTAAATGATAATTTAAAAAAGTAACAAATAACAGACTTGGCCATATCACTTTCCGACCATGGAGACGGTCGGTAATCTGCATTTCACAAGGCTGTACTGTCCGCTTATCTAGTCTAGCTTCCTCGAAGCATAGAATTACTATGCATCAATGGGCTCAGCATTCAGTAAAGCCTTGGAGCAAGGCTATTTAACGCCGCAAGCAGCAATATTCCGGCTATATGGCGGCGGCCGCCTGTACATATTTGAGTCTGAACAAGACAATCCAGTGATTGACATCATGAGCATCGATAGTTGGGATACAATGACGTGTCAGTGTCACCCAAGTCAGCGAGCCTGACCACCCGATCCCACTACCCGCATTTTACGACAAGCATGACTTGCTGAAGATCAATTCTAACCCGGATCTTCACGGGTTCCAACCTAACCATTTCTGGTGTCCCCCGCCGTGATATTGCGGGAATATTGCTAAAAAGCGGCGTAAAACCATACTCACTCACTCACTCCAACCTCACACCAAGGGACCAACCTATATTACAATATCATGTCTTTATAAAGCAGATTTTCTACTCTCGGTCTTATATATTGAGTTTTACAATTGTAGATTGTATACCAGCAGAAAGTAGAGTGCAACTGACAAAAATAACCTCTCATGGCAACTGACATTTTGCTCACTACTTTTTACAGTTCAAGCTCCTTACAACGAAACGGTGCTGCGTAATGTAGATTAACACTGACTTTTGACGTACAGGTGCACAGAGCCTAAAAATAGGCATGGCGATTGATGCATAGTCGCCAGAATATCATCCCATTTTGAAACTTACGGTAAATGATAAACATGTGGTACATGAATACCTAATGGCATTTAGAAAGTAGTCAAATGTAACACGTGTTATATTTGGTATTACACTTTCTCAGTAATGTACAGATACAGTGGAAGCTGTGGTGGCTGAGTGGGTTAGACAGCTGACTTTGTGTGCTGGCGATTAGGTGCCTGACCCTGAGGGTTATATCCCGGATGTGACTCAACCCAACAAAAGTACTAGACTCTATACTTTACTGAGAGGTGTGATCTCAAACATAGCATGTTACCCATTGCTGGGATATCCTTTCTTGGATAATGGATATCCGCTTGGCCAGAGAGAGAGGATACAGCAAAATCGTACAGGTGAGTGAATGGGTTTAGTTTTACGCCGCTTTTAGCAATATTCCAGCAATATCACAGCGAACGACACCGGAAATGGGCTTCACACATTGTACCCATATGGGGTACTTCGGCGTGACGAGCAAAAAGCTTTAACCACTAGGCTACCCCCACCGCCCCCGAAATCGTATAAGGCCTTTCGAATTCTCGCGGTACTTACAGATATCGGTTGAAAAAATAACACAAACAGTTCCTATCGTATGAATGCTTGTTGTTTTTAAATGAAGAGCCTTCTCCTCTAACATCTACATCTATCAGCTGCCAGATCCATCAGGTGAATTACCACTCGTGAGCCCGGTGATAAACAATGCCATCCGCCATTGACGAAATGAGGCTTCTTCTATTCTCGCGGTATTACCAGGAATTAACGTTATGGAGTGTATGGAAGACCAATCAGGCCGTAAAGGGCGGGAAAAAGTTATGATATGTCCAAGTTGGTATAAACTCCCCAATATTCGTGACATTGCAAGATTGGGCCATTTCCTAGTTACCAGTCGGTGATGTAAACAACCGCTAAGTGTCGCGCATCGATGATTTCGGCAGAAAACGTGTTTACCGCGAGAATAGGAAACCCGCGAGAATAGGAGACGAGACCTATAATATTCGTTTTTAGTATTAAAACTGTCACACATTCGAATTACAATTATTGAACATAATTGCCGTAACTAACTGATACACAGGGAAAATAACATTAGATTTGATAAACATCAAGACATGCAAATATTCAGAATATACATGATTCTGGACACAAGCAGTGACATTATAATAAGCCTCTTATTATAGTACATAGTTTGCCACTAATTCCACTAATACTTCATGGAGGCTGCAGAATGTAACCACATATATCACAATTACAGACTCCGCCACTTAGCAGACCGCCTCCGTGGTGTAGTGGTTAGAGCGGAAGGTCGCGGGTTCGATCCCCGACCGCGTCATACCAAAAGACGTTAAAATATGGTACTTGTTGGTCCCTGCCTGGCACTCGGCATTAATGGGTACAACAAGGACTGGTCGGCTCGGAGTCAGTATATTGTGTCTGAGTGGGGTATTCATGCTTCACTGCGGCATGGTATCTCAGTGGGCTAGCACTATAAAACCAGCATAAGTCTGGGCTATAGTATAAGCAGCCGCACATACACATACACTCAGTCCGTTTCGTGTAAAGAGAAAATATCTGTGAAATTATGTATGGATCCCTGAAAATCAATGATGATGGCAGGTGTTCGCGAAAGACTTAGCTTGTCCCGCCATCTTGGCCATTCACAGAATTTGCCTAAAATAGAAGTTTTTGTTGCTTGATGTTGCACAGCTGTGCTCCTGCCGTGCAGCGACCTGTACACAAACTAAACAAGTGATCGATGGACCGGGATATCCAGTTAGGCATTTTGAGTGACGACGTGTAGATTCCGATGCTTATAAGTATTAACATGGGGAAAATGAACAAAGTAGAAACATTACAGACTTAACGACCATGTTCCACTATCTTATACCTGATACGAGTTACAAGTGATGATCATACAGGCCAGTATCATTTATTGTGCTGGTCAGATAGAGTCAAGCTAACAGATCCAAGGTGCAATACATTTATCTGTGGGTGAGCGATTATGGCTGTGCGCGCTTTTAGCAATATTCCAGCAATATCACTGCGAGGGACACCAGAAATGGTCTTCACACCCGGGTCTTCAGCGTGACGAGCGAACGCTTTAACCATTAGGCTATAGCTACTCCACCGCCCCCACTACCTTCAGTTTTATGTGGAACGTGTCATATACGGTGTTTCTCTCAGATATTCACAAGCATGACTGTTTATAATAAAATTTAAGATCACTTCAATTTGGTTCTTTAGTACTACGTTGTTTTGAATTTGTGTTATAATTATATATATATACTGTATATTGTGTGTGAATAACTGGCCGCTTGGGTAATTTATTGGTTAGAGTGTGTCGGGTGTGCTTTATTTAAGCACATATTCCTCGAGTGTCATGTTGGAAGCAAAAGCACTGTAAGTCTGGCTTTGGTCGCTGGTGGTCTATAGCCCAGGTTGAATCTATACTAGATAATAGTCTGAGAAAGTAATAGTTTTAGTAAAGTGAGTGAGTGAATGATTCAAAACATTTCTATTGTTGACTAATCATAATTTATATAAGATCGCTCAGTGGATGACTAATAAACACATACATTTAATTTATTTACTCAGGTCTTGTGTGAGATGGTAGTGACACTGCTGCCAAGCGAGCTGATTCCCAAATCCTTGTTTTAATGTAATTAAAGAAAAATGGTTTGAGAAACAAATTTGTTTCGGGGTCAGTTTTAACGCCTCGGACCAACCATTTTGTAGTTGACACAGCAAACTTAAATATGCCACAGAGCTTGTGATGAATCTCGGTGTCCGACTTATGCGCCTTCTTTATTACAACATGAGTGAGTGAGTTTAGTTTTACGCCGCACCCAGCAATCATCACAACATGCATGATAATAAGTCTCGTCATGATCAGACATATAGTATGACCAGAAATTATTGAGAATATTAGGAATATGTTTAATTGGATTTCTAGTATAAACAACCTTGATCAGCTATCAAGTGTTCATTCAAGAGAGACAACTCCGTTAATCCTTTTTCATTAGTTTGTGAAGAATTATCCCCCTTTGTTTACTTGCTAGCAGACGGCATTTTCAGTGATCCTCAGTATGGATGATTTAGAGAAGAGGAAGTTGATTTTAGAGTATTATAACAAGGACATCAGATCAGCTAAAGTGATTTCAAGTAGAACAGGCATCCCTTTGTCCACTGTTTATGGTGTTTTGAAAAATATTGCAAATGGATATGGCATTGAATATCAGGAAGGCGCAGGTAGGCCCAGAAAATTGACTGTCGGTGACAGGAGGCGGCTTGGTATTCTAGTTTCTAAAAACAAACGAAGGAGTTTAGAAAACGTAAGGCTGGATATGATTGACAGAGGAACTGTGGCTGTCTGTAAGTAGACAATTAGAACTGAGCTGCATGCAATGGATTAGCAGAAAAGTCGAGGAATTCCATCACCGATTATGAAACCTGAACAAAAGGAGCGGAGGTTGGTGCTTACAGCATAGACATTTTAACTAGGACAATGTGATTTTCTCAGATGAAAGTTCTGTGTGGCTGTTTCTTAATACACTGAAATACTGGACCAAACAAACTGAAAAACCTTTGTATCAGCGCCCATAGTACAGTCCGAAATTTAACGTGTGGGGTGGCATATCTGTATTAGGGGCAACGCCCCTCTGTGTATTTGAAGGGAATATGAACAGTGAGCGGTACACAGATATTCTCGAGGGACATTTACGACCATCTGCTCACGTGTTCTATGGAATTTGTTTTGATTTTCCAGCAGGACAACGACCGAAAAAAACATCGTTCAAAGCATTCACAGGCCTGGTTTCGGACCCAAAATATGACATTATTAGATTGGCAAAGCTATAGCCCTGACCTAAATCCAATAGAAAATGTTTGGAGACTACATTGCTGCCCATGGTGACTTGACAAAATACTAACTGTTCACCTGTCTTTGAATCTGGAGTTATGTTCTGCTAATATTCACATTTAATACGTGAGTAATGAGTGAAATTTTTTTTTACAATCTTTAAATACTTAATAATTTCTGGTTGTACTGTAATACAAGACGGTGTTCTTCCTGACGTATTACGCAATAATTCTAGTTTGAGCGGTTATAACCGGATTCAGATCTTGTCACTACTGAGACAAAAGTAAATTTTCCAGGTCCATAAATAGCTACACATTTACACTAAATGTACAGAGGTCACAAATTCAGTAACGATCAGCCACGAGAATGACTTTTTGTATACGTAGTTTTTCTTTCCTGACAAAAGAAATGTCGTAAAGGAAATTTGTCATTTCGGTCATCAAAATTATACACAAAAACGACTGTGGAGGGAGCCAAGCCCCGAAAGATAAAACTATTTAAGAAAATTCTCTTAAACTCTGTTTAGTACATTTAGGGACCAATATTGGTAATCAATTTATGAGGATTTTAGAATATTACAATTGAGAATATCATAGTACACAGACAATAGTTACTAATAGAAAGCTACTAGGCTATCACTTTGTCACCGTTCCGTCCTCAAAGACGCAACCATGACGATCACCTGCAAAGAGTTCCGTCCTCAAACGACAGGGTCATGCTTTGATCAGAATTATGGCGGCCACCTACAAAGAGATCCGTCTTAATGAAAACGACAGGGTCATGCTTCGATCAGAATTACGGCGGCAACCTACGAGGAGAGCAGTCCTATTTAAAACGACAGGGTCATGCTTCAATCAGAACTATGGCGGCCACCTACAAAGAGATGCGTCCTGAAACGTCAAAGGCTACCCAGTCGACTTCAGAATTATTCAGATGATGACATGTCTGATTCAAAATAAGACACCAAACACACGACCCAATGGCTGGCAAAGGTGTCCAAGTCGGATGGACGATAGAAGTTTGGAGGCTTGGTAATACGGCCTTTTAACCCAGGCCTAGTGGTTAAAGCGTTTGCTCGTAATGCCGAAGACCCGGGTTCAATACCCCTCATGGGTACAATGTGTGAAACCCATTTCTGGTGTCCCCCGCCGTGATATTGCTGGAATATTGCTAAAAGCGGCGTAAATCTTAACTCACTCCTACAGTTCTATCAGTGTAAAGTTCATGGAAACGCCATGCACTGTATTTCTAATAAATGATGCTGCATTCATTTTAACCCTATGTATTGTTGCTAGGTTGTTAGTCGTACATATATTTCATATTTATGGAATATTTATATATACTATTAAAAATTAGAAACACATACCCCAGAAATCTGTTGCGAAAATGTTGTATTTTCAAACATGTATAACTCGTCCACAAATAGACTTTTGTGCATGAATTTTTGCATCGGTTTAGAAGAAGGAAATGTCTATACAACCAAGTCGATAACTTTAGATATAACGGAGACGTTGAGCGCGATGGTGACGACGTAGCGCGAACCCGACGTCGGATCTCCTGGCTCTCAGTCCAATCTCTTTCAACCAGTTCCATACAGTGTGACCGGATATTCTCTGAAGTCCAGGCACTCTGGCTGCTGTGCTCTCACCCGTGGCAGTACGATCACGCAAATGTAGTACCCGGATGTACCGATCTTGGGCTACAGTGGTGACTCTAGGCCTGCCTGTACGGGGACGGTCATTTGTTATGCCTGTTTGGTTGTAACGAGTTGTAAGCCGTGATATCGTGCTCAGACTAACATGTAGACGATTGGCAACAGAAGACTGGTAATCTTGAGCGTGAATTATTTCAATGGCGATGTTCCGTGTCGCAGCGCCAAGTCGTGGCGTAGTGATTTGACCTTGAAACTCCTTCAAAACGAATGCCGATTTCCGAAAGTAATCTGGACTTTTATAGCCAGACAGTGCATGCTCTTTGCTGCACAATTTCAACTGGAAGGTTTTTTCTGTTGCATTGTGGGTGATGCCTTTTTAATCCTTGTAAGAAATCTAATCAAAATCAACATTTTCAGGTAAAGTCGATTTCTTACTTGTGCAATTATGTAAAATCATGTTACATATTTTGACGATTGTGTGAACACAATAGGTAATTAATAGATTTCTTAAAATACAAAAGTCCTATGCGTTTCTTTTTTGGGGATAGTATATAATATGTATATTGGAAGACACAAGATTGTACCTGATTTTTGCTAACTTACGTCACCTTAGACGAACGTGTAGCTGAAATGTAAAGAAGTAATTTAATAATAATATCATTGACATATTCAAACACGGACATTTAATCCTTGTGTGTAATTCTAGTTTACAACGAGAATATAAAATAAGACATTTGTTTTGATGTGCTCGTTAAAATAAAATGATTTTGCTCCTTTGACGATAGACTCAAGCAGTTATGAACATAATTTTCAATATTTCCATTTAAAGCAACATTATACAAAATAATCCGATTATAAAGAAGGTGTAATTAGAAGATAAAGCTACTCGGTTTTCAATTTTGAGGTCCTTTATCGTTGATTTAAGACCGCTAAATGTAATTTAAAAACCGAACGCGTCAGCGTGATGTTTTAAATTAAACATTTAGCGGTGAATAGGTCACTTTCATTAGCGGTCTTAAACTGCCATTTAGTACGGTTTTGGTGAACTCTCAGCCAATCAGAATCGAGTATCACACCATGTCGTGCTAGAATATAAGTTATAACCTCAAGAGGCATAAGACTTGGGATGTACAGTTGATTAGCTGTCATTTGTCTGGTCACTATAGGTTCCGTGTATGTATACATATGTCGAATATGACATTGAAAAGCAACCACACGAGTAAATAGATTTCTTGTCTCTATTGAGAGGGTTTGTCGCTTCTATTTGACTAACTGCACGGTGAGTTTACATTTGAGAGCACGTGACTCAATTTGCAATGACAACTTTTGATAATAATGCTAATTAGCAAGTTTGCTCTAATTGTTCTACTGTTTTCATTATTTGTGGAAATAACCAGCCTTGATTGTTCACGGAATCATAACTTACTGAGCGTGAGACGTTAAAAAAGGTGAAAATTGTATGAACGGATGCCATAGATCGAAGATGGCACAAAGTGCTGAAGTACAGATTTTATGATTTTATGACGAAAGCTCTTTAACTGCTGAACATAGAATGCAAAACGAGTAAAAGCAAAATTGTTCCAGGAGGGAAATAAACTTGGCTTGAAAAGGGAAAGCGTTTTGTATCTTATTACCATTTCTATTAATGTTTAAATAACGTCAAAATGCGTTCTCTACATAAGAAGCTAAATGTGTAGCAAGTTCAACCAGATCCCTATATGAATGCATTACAGGTAAACGATCATATCATTTTGAAGTAAAATAACATTTTATGTTCATGTGTATAAGTTCCTACAATTAACAAATATTTATTCCATACTTAAATATTTCACCATTTTGAAAATCTATCGCTTGTTATGTCGGGTTGGTAACGGTCTCAACATAGATCAGTCTACAGATTTCCAGCTGGTCGTCAAACAGTGACGAAACAGTGACCACCCATACCTGTGATATTACTGCGCTTAAAGCACCCCACATAAACATCGCCCAGGCATCGTCACAGCATAATAAAATGACGTCACAATGACCATTAAGTTCTTAGATATATCTAGAGTGCTATGAGTTTCAAACAGGAGAAGCAGCTCTCACACAATATCAGTGCTACCCCTAAAACATTCAAGACGCAAGAAAGCTAATGCTGATGAAAAATCCACCATCCAAAGGAATGCGTGGGGCTCTTTTTGTTTGTTTTTCTTGTTTGAATCCTGCTCAAAAAATATATCCGGTGAAGCTCATATGCAAGTCTATAGAGTTTAGCTCGTCTAGGTTGCCGCAGTCTCTGGAAATGAGTCTCTTCGGAGTCTCTTGTTTGAATCCTGCTCAAGGTGATCGTCCAGGCAAACATATAAACATATCATGCAAAATGGCGAGTATTGTTCAAACTGGGGTAAAGCACACATATATACGCAGTAGATTCTCTGTCTGAGATCCCACATTTGATGGAATGGTTCAGATGATGGCTGATCGTAGACGACTAACAAGGAGGAATTGTGTCGCTGAGAAAGGGGAGATAACCATGCCCCTAGGCGTTCCCAGCGCTTACTACCAGTGTCATTATGTGAAAGGGTAAACAACTCCCTTGACAAAGACTTGTTTCATCATTGCAGCCACCGGGTGACAAAGTCTGATATAATTGATGGATAACTATACCTGACTTTATAATATTCTCGGCCTTGCTGTATCCCTTTAGGTGGTCTAGCTTTGGTTCCTGCATGTCTGTGACCGCCTCCGTGGTGTTGTGGTTAGAGCGTCCGCCCGGAGAGCGGGAGGTCGCGGGTTCGATCCCCGACCGCGTCATACCAAAAGACGTTAAAATATGGTACTTGTTGGTCCTTGCCTGGCGCTCGGCATTAATGGGTACAACAAGGACTGGTCGGCTCGGAGTATAATGTGTCTGAGTGGGGTATTCATGCTTCACTGCGGCATGGTATCTCAGTGGGTTAGCACTATAAAACCAGCTTAAGTCTGGGCTAGTACAAGCAGCCGCACATACACATACACGCATGCACGTCGTCATATGAGCGAAATATTCTCAAGCACGACGTAAAACCCAATTTCACCTCACCTCACCTCACCCCCTGCATGTCTGTAGCCTGGACTTAATACACTGTATATCAGGTTTTTCTATTCTACAACTGTGACGGTGCTATTTTATTGGCCTTTTGATTAATGTTTAGTGTTCTTTTTGCCATGTGTCTGTAATTAAGTCCGCCGACGTGGCGTTAAGTTTCAACTTAAAATTGACTCAACCTATTAGCACTGAAAATGATATCTAAGTCTGTTTTCTCCTGGCAAACGTAACATGATGGAGACCTTTTGTAACACCAAGTACTAAGAGAGATGTAATAGTAAAGTGACATAACAACGTATGGTATGGATTTACAACTTTTTTATTATTTACAACACGACGTTTCTGGCTACTTCTTTCGAAGGACAGAATATGATACAAGCAACATTAATACTACCTACAGGAGGACAGTGAGATGGGATTAAAGACTGATGTGTACATAGATCATGTACAGAGCTCAAGGGGCAAAGTGATGAGATTATGTCACAGAGACAACCTTCTACTGCCCTTGAGGTTGCAGCTGCAGCCACAGTGGTATTGCCAGCACAAAGCAACCAATGAGAATGACACACACGATCATCAGTGTGTATGCACTGACAGGTGTATGTAACGGGGCGTAGAGCATACAGCCTGCTGTCTTGAGCCCAGACCAGAGAGGAAGCAGAATGCTGATTGTCTGAACACTCACGGAGCAGATGCACCGAAGGTCCTCCAGCCTCGGTACCAAGAGGCTGCAAGTGATGCCCTTGGAGTAAGACACAATAATTTGAAAAACATATTGTAGAGAGAGGTCTGTGGCAATTCGATTGTTGTATGTTTCGAACGAGACTTCCATAAAACGGGACTTGCAGTTCTCAATAGGGCGGTGTCGATGTCTGAGATTGTCTACAAATCCCTTCTGAAGATTTAAAAAATAAGATTGTTCTCTGAAAGTAAGGCCCCAAGATATTAGGTTCGCATACTAGTGAGTGAGTGAGTTTAGTTTTACGCTGCACTCAGCTATATGGCGGCGATCTGTAAATAATCGAGTCAGGACCAGACAATCCAGTGATCAACAACATGAACATCGATCTACGTCATTGGGAACCATTGGGAACTTGATGACGTCACAATGCTATGACATCGCTTCACTGCAAGCCAGTACCATGTTCAGAGATGTACATTTTTCATTGAAACCCAATGAAGAGTGATTTTGGATGATAAATAGAATCTCACCCTCGTGTCTTCTGATATCAAATATATCAACACTCGTTGATCCTCGGCAAGCCTCGGATATTTGTAACTTTATCAACTCGTGTTGATATAATTGATATCAGAAGACACTTGGGTGAGATTCTCTATACATGTATATTCAATAACTTATTCGGTAATTAGGAAGCTAGTAAATTAAACTTAGCATTGAGATAAGTACCAATATACTATCAACATAGCGCATCTTCCAATGTTCATGTCGTTGAAATATTAACCGTCGCAATTTTGAAACAAACGAAAATCCATATCCCAGAACTCTGCTTATCTGATACTCTTATCTTAATGGCATGATATCAAGAGACGTTTCCTAGAATAACCATCAATGCACAAAGCCAACCACGCGCTGAGATCCATCGATGAGGATCAATTTGGATCTGCTGATGTTATTGTCCGGAAAACTGATCTTACTCTGAATTATTCAGTTAATCTATGGTTGCCTTCAGCCGGTCTAAAGAAAACATGAATGTAACCCAACTGTACTTCCATTGAAGGAATTAAAGCTAGAACATGATACTGGCTCGCAATTGGATAGTTTAACTGTAAAAAGAAAGTTACTCAAAACAGATTTTCTCAGCATTTATATCATAAGGCATGTGTTTGTATAATACTAAGCAACACGAAACAGGTACCTTAATAATATATTACGTTTGATTTAAAGACCACGTATTACCAAGACTGTCGTTAGGTTCGGATCAAATTTGTTTAATAGATTCTATGAAATAGGAGATAATCTTGTATTATAGGTAGGACTGGCCATCGACATAGACCATGGAGATCGATCATCGTTAACTAAATATCGATCGATTATTGATACAGTGAGGGGAATGTATCTTTAATATTCCTACTAAACTCACTCACTCAGGGTAGCTAATATTATAATTCACTGATTACTTGCCATCGCAGACGAAGAAGATAATTTATTGTTTGGATGTCAGCTGCTGTTCTTTTCGAGTTGCTTCATTTAACACATTTCAATAGGGGACAGCACCCAGTCTAGTGGGTCAATGAGACATCAATTCTCATAAATATTCATTTAAATGTTGTAAAATACCAGCAGCAAACACACAATATAACAGTTAAATTAACACAAACTACAGTAGCACATGTATATTTCATTCACACGCTTATGTGACGTAATGTGAGTTAGTATGTACTATACCCGTCGTATCCACCCCACCCCTTCTCCACAGGCCCATACCAATACAACCCTAATACATATATACAGATATCTTTCCTCACCCACACAGAGCTTCCCGACATAAGTGTCATGATCCGCCCCCTCTTATCCACCTCAGCTGCTCCACTACCCGCCAACCCCCACGAACACAATCCCTAATCCAGGTTAAGGCATATCCGTTCATCAGCGTCCACATATATTCACACTTCCTTCTCTGACTCTACACTAACATACAGGTACTAACTACAGTTTCACTGACATAAAATAATAATGTTTAAAACATTAGCATGTACTTGACATTACTATTACAGAATCGAAACCAACATAGTGGTACTATAGATATTGTCGGTGGGAAGTGTAACCGGGTGAGTGAGTGAGTGAGTGAGTGAATTCCACGAGCTTTTACCAAACCCTGAAATAATCTATAATTCAATAAATACAGTGTCACACTATATACATGAGATGTTAAAATAGCCCAAGGTGAATAGTTCAGATGAAATATTAATCAGATTCTAAAACAATAAATTCCAAGGGGAGATAACTCCTTGGTGTATTTCATACATTCAAATCGAATAAGTGTGGTGTGAATGTAATACACATGCCAAAATAGAATAAATAAATTACATAGACATGTATAATCAATACAAAGTAATTCATACCCGATGTGTGACAGTAGGATTCAGTAGTACAGTGCCACCATGCCAGATGATAAGCGTACCTATAATCCGAATAGACAGTATCCTTCGTTAAAGGTATAGTAACTACAACAGAGGTGCTTTAGTACATGCTCGTCTTTCTTATACTCAGGGTAGCTAGGGGCGGTGGGGTAGCCTAGTGGTTAAAGCGTTCGCTCGTCACGCCGAAGACCCGGGTTCGATTCCTCACATTGGTACAATGTGTGAAGCCCATTCCTGGTGTCCCCCACTGTGATGTTGCTAGAATATTGCTTATAGCGGCGTAAAACCTTACTCACTCACTCATTCAGTCGCTCACTCACAAACAGATATTATCATTTATCATTGATAAATATAAACCACAGCTCATGTTAGTATCACATTCATACTTACATACATGAAATCAATCTCTCAAACGTTCAAACATCAAACATTCCTAGGAATCTAAAAACACTTTAACGAAAAATATAATTATTTGGATGCATTTAGAATGAATTCTATCAATTGAAATTCATTCAAACCTGATTGATTTATTATTTACACTTGGTATGCTGTTAAAGTTAACCTGTTTATTTACACACTGACATTAGAAATGTAACATTAAAGATATACACTCAGTAATTAATATAACAGATTAAACTGACACGCGAGGTATGAGCAGGTGGTAATTTCAAACTCACGACAGACAAACGTCTTGCTTGTGTAAAAGGTTAATGTGACGTGCAGAATTGATTTAAGACAAGGGACACGAGTTCAAATCATACAGTCAGCTTTCAATGTGGTAACCCTACCTAACCACCCTCAATTAAACTAAAATGATACTGGCTATATAGCTAATAATAGAACTTTGTCATGATGAATATAGTGAATAAAGCTGAAAGCAGCTGTTAATATTCAAATATACATAAAACTATTAAATGACTTAAAACTAATGTGTACATTACTGAATAATACAATATACTGTATCTGGCACACCTATTTACACAAACAAATGTTTACATTACAGTGGCTGCGAAATCTAACCATGTTTGACATCAATGCGGCCACGGCCTTTAACACAGTATAATAGACCATTAAATGTACAGTTTGTTCTAAATGAGAAATCGATAGAAAGGTGGGAATATATTTCACGAACAGCTGGTGTCACCACGGATTTTCAGTAATCCATACATATAGCATTCAATGTAATTCTTTTTTTAAAAACCAATATCAGTGTCACAAACACAGCATACATTGATCACAGTAGTTCCAAATATTCCACACCTATGAATATGCCTCTTACATCTGTATCTTCAATCACATGAAATTCTGAATAAACATTGGAAATCAAAACAGGCTGGTAACACAACCTTGTCTGACCCCACTTAAAGTAAAACCAGTTATAATGGTGTCTTCACTGATTTTCACACTCAGCTATTTTCCCCTTTACACCGAGAGGATTTGTTTCAGAGGATAGTCAAGACGTAGTATTCTCTTGCACTGACGTTCTATATCTATATCTGTTAGTTCTTTCCATAAAATGTAGCCGATTTCCTAGTAAAATGTACAGCTAACAAGGCAAGGGGTTTCGTCTTTGATTTCGTAGCTACAACAATGTAGAAACTGTCATGCAGAGGGTTTAGGCCGTTCGACCCATGCTTGTCTTAGGAGGCGACTGACGGGATCACGTGGTCAGATTTGTTGACTTGGTTGACACAACAGCGTATCCCATTGAGTAGATCGATGCTGGTGATGTCAATCACTGGATTGTTTGGCCCAGACGCGATTATTTACAGACGGCCGTCAAATAGCTGGAGAATTGTGGAGTTAAACAATATACAAACTGACTGACCAGAACGCACGTTTCCAAAATGATATGGCAGAATATACATTTGATGTTGGATGTGGTTGCCTGACATTTAAAGGAATTGGTTCCATACTCACAAAGCAGTGCCACGTCTTCTCGTGTCTGTGACAACGCCTTACCCGCTATGATCGATTTCGGCAGAGTGATCAAGTTCGAAGACATTATCCAGCACAAAACCACCACATCAAGATACCACTGAAATGTTGTTTAAACTTTTAACTTTATAGTTCAATGGTTAAATGTTTGTTACTAGAATATGAAGCTGTTACTGGTATTTTATGATCATATCACATTTAATGAACAAGTATTGCAATACAGTAATTCATACAAATATACAATATCGGGCCATCCAGCCCACGAGACATAAAGCAGACTATAGACACACAGATCTATATACATTTACTATATTGAGAACTTACCCTCCCAAGTAACCTACCCCCGGAGTATTAACCTTCCAAGAAAATTGATTAGACTGTAGTTGTCGGTGCCTACCCCCTCGTCAGTACAACATTATATGAGATTATCCCGAATTTTCATTGTGTATTTTCACGTTTCCTCTATTTGAAGTTACAGATTGATTTTAGATGTTGATGAATAGTCAAAGCAAGAGTATGCTTGACAACAGTTTAAAAACCGAAACCGACACGTCCCATCATAATATATATAGTAAAGAACTTGTCAGGCATAAAGTATCATGCCTTTCTTATTCACTTTCCCTCGTCGAAACATTAAGGATAGAAACTCATCTCGAGGTTTTCACAAGGAATTAGGCCCACAGTGAAATGTGCGACATAACTAAAAATTAATGATCAAACATTTGACATTTGGAGTAATATAAGACTGCCCATGTATGAACGTGATACAGTCTATAACATAATACATTAAGGATAGAAACTCATCTCGAGGTTTGCTCTAGGAATTAGGCCCACAGTGAAATGTGCGACATAACTAAACATTAATGATCAAACATTTGACATTTGGAGTAATATAAGACTGCCTATAAATATGTATGAATGTGATACAGTCTATAACATAATGCTCTGATGAATATTGCAAACACTGGAAATTTGATATGAAGGTAAATTAATCTAGAATAATAGTATCTGTATTTTGAAACATCAGTAAAATAGTGATATAAGTAATAATATTTCACGCAGCAGATCAGTTCGGGTTTTTTGTTCATTTTTGTAATTGAGTTTTTATTACATGTTTGAATAACGAAAACCTGCAAAGTTTGCAAAATCTCCATGGCACTGAAGAGAAAACAACGCCGGTCGACATGTACCACCGATAACCAGGCAGTGTTTTTATGTGTTAGAGACCCAATAACTCAGAACACAATCACAGACATACTGCTTGTTGATGTGTGTTGCATGAGAATAAGGATCTGAAAACATCATTTAATATTTAAATGCCTCTTAATAGCTAAACCTTTTAAGAATTTTTATATAACGTATGTTATATTTGGGATTACACTTTCTTAGTAAAGTACAGATTCTAGTACTTTTGGGGGATTGAGTCCCATCCAGGAATCGAACCCACACCCTCAGAGTCAGGCACCTAATCGCCAGCACACAAATTCAGACGCCTAGACCGCTCAGCCACCGCGGCTTCCAGAAAACAAACATTTTAAGAATTTGCTATTTAGTTTTGTCATAAGATATACAAATGTCTGTCTTCATTGATCTCCGTGACGTCTCCATTTCGCTGTACGTTTTAGCATCTTTAAATGAGATAAACATCGGAATTTGGCTAAAACTCTGTTAAGAGCTTTCTCAAAATTTGAAAGATGTAAATCGAGTGTTAGTAATGATTTACAAGATCCATAACGTCTAAGAAATACAGAAGAATACATATTTGTTATACCAAGTTTGGATTTGGATATCAATCCATCTTCTACAAAACATGTTCTTGGGATATCCATGTAAAATAAAGTTAAAGTAATAACTCTTTAACACGTGTCACCCAATGTATAACGTATAAACTTAGCATGCCACAGCAAGTCCAAGGATAACGTTTCTCGTCCACACAAGTGAGTGAGTCAGTTTGGTTTTACGCCGCACTCAGCAATATTCCAGCTATATGGCGGCGGTTCGTTCACACGAAGCAACCTACACATATTGAATATCGATTCTCTGACAGTGTAACATATGTTCCTACCTCAGAAAGGTTTGCTTTTAGAGAACTTCTTGCTGGTGACTAACATGACGTTGACACACGTAATGGTTCTCAAAGTCTTGAGGTCAAAACATTTATTAACGAGATAATGAGATGTTTATTAATTAATGAAATATGACTTCGTCTTCATTAGTAAGGCATTTTCGGATGAAAAAATTGGTTCCAAGAACAAGAATGTTCAAAATCTTTAAAATCCCCAAAATATTAGCACAACTTTAATTTTCTGTGTTATTTGAAAATTATTAGCTGAGTATTAGCAATGACTTGATTTTTCAATATGGCTGCCAGGAATTTCCAGCGCGGATGGCACTATACAAGTGTAGCTATTATTTATACCGAATTCCATCTCAATGGGTTTGAAATGTAATACCCATTAGAATGGAACTCGATATACACAATAGCTACACTTTTATAGTGTCATCGTCACTGAGACTACGAGTGTTGCTATTTGTTTATATCGAACTCCATTCTAATGGGTTTCAACTACACGGGTATTATATTCCATGTACATTAGGGTCCCACGTGTGAGCGCTTTGCGACAAACTGGGCTGGTTGTATAGCAATAAGTCAAGATTCTCATTACTGAAATATTTAACTGAGGGAGGATGTAAAACTCATTTGTATCCAAGATTATGTCCCGCTGAAATATGTGATGAATACCTGACCTTTTGTATTCTTAACAACTTCTTTCTTGTCAGGTGAATGCTGTGTAAGTGCAGAGAGTTAATGACATTGACTTTGCCGTCCTATTGTTCTCTTACCCGTGAACATTCGGGTTTCAATTGGTCTTCAACAATCCATGCTTGTTGTAAAAGGCGACTAACGGGATCGGTTGGTCAGACTCGCTGACTTGTTGACGCCGGAACCGAATTTTCATTCCCACATGAAATGAAGGAAAAGTTGTCTTGTCTTATTTCCCCGCCCCTGCAGTGGAAATTGATGTGCTGGTGTAATAAAAAACCCATTCTATTATCCAGGCACATTCATAAGAAAACATGTCAACTTGATCTTTCTTCATATACATTATTAAAAAGTCGCTAACCAAGCAAAGTGCCTTGATCTACATTGTGTATATATAATTCAAGGACTATTGCCAAGTGATCTAGATTTTAAAATTTCATGTGACACAATTAGTCATAATCTTTTTCCCTCGTCCGCCTGTTGCTAATCTTCCTGAACTCGCTTATTTTCGGTCACTACAAAATTCATTTAAGTTTTAGAATCCACATGGTGTATAACCCACTTGTTTCAAATATATACAAAGAACTTAGTTAAGTACTCCCTGACATATCTCACAATAGAATGAGCCCTGATCTCAACCCTTTGGTGCATATCTGGGACATGAATGGTCGTCATGTGCAACAAGGGGATCTTCCTGTACAGAACCTGGCCCAGTTGGAAGCTGCTTTACACGAGGAATGGCGTAGACTGCCCCTTCAGAGGATCAGGAGACTGACGGGGGTATGAGGAGGAGAGTGCTGGCTGTCATACAGTCACATGGAGGTTACACTCGGTATTGACCTTGAATCGTGTAAGATACGCAAAATAAAATTTTGAATGTTCACATTCACCAATAAATTCAACATTAAACATTCAGGGGCCACACTTGTATAGACATGGTTTTGTATGAAAATCAGTGTGTGTGCGTGTGTTTAAATGAGCAATTATCATCATAAAATCAACATGAAATCTAACCATACGGGTCAGAAAAATGTTTTTCCATCATAATCCCCATTAGAAGATTTATGTATGTGCAGAAAAACTATCATTGCAAAAATACAGGGGGTGCTTAATTAAGTTCTTTGTGTATAGTATCTCAGAGTGTAAAACCGTCATTCTGCACTGAGAATGCGTTGGATGACCTGTGGAAATGCAACCTCTTCCGGTAAGGGAGATAACCAATTAGCAGTGCAGTGTTACGGCCCACGTTTATATTTAAAAGTGTCAGAAATCTGTGATTCTGAATTTATAATAAAAAAACAAACTGGCCCTGATTATAGCTAGAGGTTAGTCCGCGCCATTCACGTGTGAGTGGGTTTCACCAAAGTGATGAAGCTCTGAGTCCTGACCTGAGATCCGAGAACTTCAGTCGTTCATTCAGCATGAATCTTATGCAACTAAAACGCTGATCATACCAATACACAGACTACTGCTGATTACCTTATTGACACTTGTAATCGTATCCCAACTGTGTAGATCGATGATCATGATATTGATCAGTGGATTGTCTGGTCCAGACTGGATTATTTACAGCCCGCCGCCATGTAGCTTGAATATTGTTGAGTGCGGTGAAAAACAAACAAACAAACAAACAAATCAACGACTTACTGACCGTCATGGCACAAAACAAAGAGACCATTGTTTATTGCAACATAATGCGTCAAGCATAATACAAATAAACCTAAGGCCCACACAGTTATTGGTGTTGTTTTTGTTTTTCATAATTGTCTTTATTCGTGTTAATTTACACGGGGCGTATTACACTACACCAGTGTATGAAATAAGGCCCCTCCGACCGCCGGAGGCGGGATAGAGTTCTGACGGACGGTCTAGATTTACTAGGGGCGTAGCTACCATTATAAAAAAATGCCCAGGCTTACACATGATTGTTGCTAAAGCCCTCAAATAGTATCTAAATAAAAAGCTTTGCAACCTATCGGGCTTACACGAAATAAATCCCTTGCTACGCGCCTGTAAATTACAGCTAGCCAGCCCGATAGTCTCGTAATATTCCATACATCTGAGTAAATTCACCATATCTTGGTGTCAGGTCTGGTTAAATCCATTTTGGGCTGGTGTCTGGCTGGGTTTGGGGCTTATTTCATACACTGCTATATACGATTTCGTTGTCAAGAAAAGTCAGGATATAAAGTGCGGGCACTAATTTGTCTTAATAATCATTTTGTAAAGTTGCCTCTTGAAAACTATTAACCTTCAGCTAAATAGTTCACAAAGATCACATCATGTATAATGAAAAGACGTCATAGTGTTATGTATTGTGCTAACAATACTTCAACCAGATAAATGTTTTGGTAAAAGTGATTAGTGTTGTGTTTCCTTATTAATACTAGAAATGTAGATTAATGTTCTCCTTGAATACTACAGATAATTAATTTAAAGTTGTTGTGACTGATGGCCAACAGTTTCTGGTTTTCTTCAAACTTGACTTCAAATGGCAAAGTGTCATAAAGATATTTTTCTAGCTGTGTTCAAAATGATTTTACATGACCTCATCCTATATACACATGCATCAAGATTCTGGATCCTTTTCACAATATAAAACAAACATAGTCTACTTGGGACCCATTAGGCCCGGAATCCCCACGAAAGGGCAAATATTTGTGATACATGTGTGCATGTGTAAATAAAAGCGACAAAACCCTTTCCATATTCATAAGAAATTGCTGCTAAAATTAGAGTCGACTGTACAATTGTGACTATATCATGAGTATATATTTGTTTCAGAAACATTACAGCTGTGCGATGTTGTTTGTAAACAAATCAAGTCTGGACCAGATAATCCAGTGATACGCCAAAGGTAACAACATGATCACAATGCAGGTGAAACCTACCAGGTAAGCATTGCGCATGTACACACATTAACAATGCAAGTGAACCTCGTGGGAGACCAAGCCATGGAAGGTTTACGCACATGAAGCAGACTTCTAGCTTTGCGAGGGACAAATTAGGTCTGTGTCATGTGCTTTTGGCCAGTAGGGTTAAGCCAGTTTTCATTATGTTTTTTTCTTCTCAACTTACATTATATTCACAAGCAAAAATTCTTATAGTTCATGCCACAATGTATTTATATTCGAATATATTTGATATTATAGAACTTGTAAAATGCCTTACCTTAATTTCATTGTGTACAGGTGGGTGGTTGTGGTTATAGCTAACCATTGTGATGATGTCATTCGACGTCGAAGCTGGTGATCCACAGTTCTTGTCAAGGCAGCGCCAGGAAATCTATTCTCTTGTTCGGTCTGTACATAAATCCCCACACACATTAATATCATATTATTATGATTAAGTGACAGGTGTCATTTTGAACACGGTTCAATGTTGGTGAAAACCTACTCAGATAGGTGATACCTGATTGATCAGTATTCACTAAGTTAATTAGTCACTCATCTTTAAGCCACTAAACAAACACCAGTCAGCTGCAAGACCAGATCGGTGAACATCAAAGGAAAAAAAGGTCTGCCTCATGTGCATAGTTTAAAATTTGAAGGTCTGCCTCATGTGCATAGTTTGAAATCTAAAGGTCTGCCTCATGTGCATAGTTTGAAATCTGAAGGTCTGCCTAATGTGCATAGTTTGAAATTTGAAGGTCTGTGTCATGTGCATAGTTTGGAATCTAAAGGTCTGCCTCATGTGCATAGTTTGAAATCTAAAGGTCTGCGTCATGTGCATAGTTTGAAACCTAAAGGTCAGCGTCATGTGCATAGTTTGAAATTTGAAGGTCTGCGTCATGTGCATAGTTTGAAATCTAAAGGTCTGCCTCATGTGCATAGTTTGAAATCTGAAGGTCTGCGTCATGTGCATAGTTTGAAATCTAAAGGTCTGCGTCATGTGCATAGTTTGAAATCTAAAGGTCTGCCTTATGTGCATAGTTTGAAATCTAAAGGTCTGCGTCATGTGCATAGTTAGAAATCTAAAGGTCTGCCTCATGTGCATAGTTTGAAATCTAAAGGTCAGCGTCATGTGCATAGTTTGAAACCTAAAGGTCTGCGTCATGTGCATAGTTTGAAATTTGAAGGTCTGCGTCATGTGCATAGTTTGAAATCTAAAGGTCTGCGTCATGTGCATAGTTTGAAATTTTGAAGGTCTGCCTCATGTGCATAGTTTGAAATTTGAAGGTCTGCCTCATGTGCATAGTTTGAAATCTAAAGGTCTGCGTCATGTGCATAGTTTGAAATCTAAAGGTCTGCGTCATGTGCATAGTTTGAAATTTGAAGGTCTGCGTCATGTGCATAGTTTGAAATTTGAAGGTCTGTGTCATGTGCATAGTTTGAAATTTGAAGGTCTGCCTCATGTGCATAGTTTGAAATCTAAAGGTCAGCGTCATGTGCATAGTTTGAAATCTAAAGGTCTGCGTCATGTGCATAGTTTGAAATTTGAAGGTCAGTGTCATGTGCATAGTTTGAAATTTGAAGGTCTGCGTCATGTGCATAGTTTGAAATCTAAAGGTCTGCGTCATGTGCATAGTTTGAAATTTGAAGGTCTGCGTCATGTGCATAGTTTGAAATTTGAAGGTCTGCGTCATGTGCATAGTTTGAAATCTAAAGGTCTGCGTCATGTGCATAGTTTGAAATCTGAAGGTCTGCGTCATGTGCATAGTTTGAAATCTAAAGGTCTGCGTCATGTGCATAGTTTGAAATTTGAAGGTCAGCGTCATGTGCATAGTTTGAAATCTAAAGGTCTGCCTCATGTGCATAGTTTGGAATCTAAAGGTCTGCCTCATGTGCATAGTTTGAAATCTAAAGGTCAGCGTCATGTGCATAGTTTGAAATTTGAAGGTCTGCCTCATGTGCATAGTTTGAAATCTAAAGGTCAGGGTCATGTGCATAGTTTGAAATCTAAAGGTCTGCGTCATGTGCATAGTTTGAAATCTGAAGGTCTGCGTCATGTGCATATTTTGAAATCTAAAGGTCTGTATCATGTGCATATTTTGAAACCTAAAGGTCTGCGTAATGTGCATAGTTTGAAATCTAAAGGTCTGCGTCACATGCAGAGTTTGAAACCTAAGGTCTGCGTCATGTGCATAGTTTGAAATTTAAAGGTCTGCGTCATGTGCATAGTTTGAAACCTAAAGGTCTGCGTCATGTGCATAGTTTGAAACCTAAAGGTCTGCGTCATGTGCATAGTTTGGAACCTAAAGGTCTGCCTCATGTACATAGTTTGGAACCTAAAGGTTTGCGTCATGTGCATATTTTGGAACCTAAAGGTCTGCGTTATGTGCATAGTTTGGAACCTAAAGGTCTGCGTCATGTGCATAGTTTGGAACCTAAAGGTCAGCGTCATGTGCATAGTTTGGAACCTAAAGGTCTGCGTCATGTGCATAGTTTGGAACCTAAAGGTCTGCGTCATGTGCATAGTTTGGAACCTAAAGGTCTGCGTCATGTGCATAGTTTGGAACCTAAAGGTCTGCGTCATGTGCAGACACCCCATGGAAATGCCACAGTCAAGCTTCTTTTCTCAACTATGTAGCAGATAATTTCAGTAAACAAAGAAAAGGTTCCAAGTGGATGAAAGTATCTTTTTCACAGATTCAAATATCATTCAAGTAGACTCAATTATATATTATGCATTTATGTTATACCGTGACACTGATACGCTTCCATAAACTGCCTGGCATTTCAAGACTAGGCTGATATAATGCAGCTGTAGGCGTATCTTTCCAATTCGACAGAGACACAAATTTCCCAAATGCGAAATCGGATCAGCATGAGGACCTGGTTAAATGCCAAGCCGTGAACTTCCTGTACATTTTTCAAACGAGCCACGATCAACTGATCCGTTACCATGCCTCGAAAATAAAGTATTTGTTTTAACTTTGCAATAAATGCTGAGTAAGAATCCCGTCTTTATCCATATTTAATGTTAATTAATGAAATCCATGTTAATCTGTTGTAAATGTCATGTCTCAAACTTTTGACTCATTTTTCTCTCATCACAATATATTTGGTGAAACAACATTCTTTCATTAACGCTGGCCGATGCAGATGTGCAGAGTACATATGTACCAGAAGACACTGTACAAAGTGATAAAACATGAATCTGTCAAACAATGATCACACACGGTGTATTCTTTCAACCTGTGGAGACCCGTGAAGATCCGGGTTAGAATTGATCTTCAGCAGCCCATGTTTGTTGTAAGAGGCTACTAACGGGATCAGGGGGTCAGGCTTGGTTGACATATATCATCGTATCCCAATTGCGTAGATCGATGCTCATAATGTTGATCCCTGGATTGTCCGGTCCAGACTCGATTATTTACAGATCACCGCCACATAGCTGGAATATTGCTGAGTGTGGCGTAACACTAAACTCATTCACTCCAACCGGTGGCACCAGGCACAAATGCATGCAAAAGGCAATGGAATGTTCAAGTGGACAAACATGGGAACTTATGGTATAATCAAACTGGGTCAGTCTGGTCGCTGATGCGTCATCTTTGTAAATATCCTCCACATGGCCACCATAAAATGTTTTGAAACATGTACTAATGCATAAATTAATGTCAATTTATCATAGGTCTGGGGAAAGTTTCTTTTATCACAACCACAAAACAGGAAAAACGTAAACTAGCATCCAAAAACCCGCCACCAAATATTTTTCTGGTCTAAAACAAAACAAAAGCACATTATGGTAACATTAAATGTTTTATTGTAAAAAGCAATCATTCAGCAAACAGTATTTAATGGGTAACAAGAAGGAAAACGACGCAGCTCGTGATCTAATGGCACATGAATGACATTTGGGTGCATTGTCCAGTGTTCGATCACCAATGCAGAATCGACTGGGAGCTTTTACAACTTTCTGGCAAGCACATATTGTTCAATACTCTAGCAGTTGTGCAGGCCCGAACCAGGCGTCGAAATGAGAAGGTGAGTCTTCTGACGTCTTGATTAGGAATCCGACGCCATTCATCTTGCAGGTCATCATTATGGCACACAGATGTTTAAAACTGACAGTTTATCTTTATGTTTTGGTTAGTTGTTGTCTGGTTATACACCCCAACTAGAACTCTTCGCTCCCAGTACCAACTCCTGTTA
The DNA here is from genome assembly GCF_003918875.1 of Haliotis rubra. Lineage (NCBI taxonomy): Eukaryota > Metazoa > Mollusca > Gastropoda > Lepetellida > Haliotidae > Haliotis > Haliotis rubra. The sequence goes on from NW_025767499.1 coordinate 200,674, forward strand.
ACGCTAAACAGTCCCAAAGATCCGCTTAGCTTCGTTCGGCAACTGATCTTTCCGACATGCAGGCCCATGTCTGTGGAACTCTCTACCCGACAATATTGAACTTTCTGATTCTCTCACATGTTTCAAATCTCTCTGAAAATCTATGTCTTCAAGGGTACTTATTACTAACTCTTCAAACCCACCATGCAAATTTATTGTACATTATCCTCGGATTGTATTGTAGTGTCACGAGCATGCACAAGTGCGTGGTACAGAGGCATTATAAATGCCAATTATTATTATTATTTGTATTTGTAGTCCACCAATATTGCCGAGTGCGGCGTTAAACAACCAATTAACCAACCAACCAACCAACCAACCCAAATCCTATTACTCGCCCGCCTTAAATTTTCATTCCAACGTGAAATAAGTTTTCTTATTTCTGCATTTCCCCGCCCTGTGGAAATGTATGCCCTGATGTTTTAAAAAAATATATTTACCCGTGAACACTTACTGAACAACCCAGGTCAGCGTGATTTTTCTTTATATTCACTTATTAGAAAGCGAACAAAGCGAAGCGACTCGATCTACATTATAAATCTGTTTACCAACGATCACCAAGCGAAGAAGGATATAGAGATTAATACCGAGCGTAGATGGCATATAGTATTTACAACACGAGTGACTGAAGAATGATATTTCCCTAGCGAGACTGACAACGCGTTCGGAATGAATGAGCCGATGACGTCAGTACTGTCTTAATGTCTAACTGAAGAGTAGATTTCCTTGAAACCAAGGCATTCGGTGTCGAATTGAAATTAGGGTAATCTAATCTGCAGTTTGACTACCTATAATAGCAAGTTTATCTCAGATCTACCAACCGTGAAGATCCGGGTTAGAATTGGTCTTCAGCAAACCATGCTTGTCATTAGAGGCGACTAACGAGATCAGATGGTCAGGCTCGCTGACTTGGTCGACACATGTCATCGTAACCCAATTGCGTGGATCGATGCTCATGATGTCAATCACTGGATTGTATGGTCCAGATTCGATTATTTACAGCCCGCCATATAGCTTAAATACAGCTGAGTGCGGCGTTAACAACAAACAAATACAAATACAAGTTCTCATTATCTGAACCTTAAAAGGCCATCACTGCAGATCCACAACCCAATAGGGAAGGAAAGATTGTGTTTGAACGAGTTTTGTTTTACACACTAAAACCATACCCCCTTGCCTACTCAAGTATCAACAAGTGAGCTCTCTCGAAACAGAAGCATCGTGGAACCAGCTTGAGAAGAACTTGTCTTTTCATGAAACACAGAACAAGACTGGGGAATATTTCACCGAAACCTGTTCAGATACAAACTTGTAGTTTGTCATTTCTTACAAACGAAATACAACTGATTAGAACTTGTTTTAAACAGTTCAGGTGAGGTATAAACATTATCGTGAAAACAATGTCTTTACGATTTTATAAAAAGCAACAAATCCATGCAAAATGTGTTTGATCATTATTGGCTTATTGCAGGGGACGCATTTGAGGCAGATTCTCAATTTTCAGTACAAAGGAAAGTGTAAAGCAGCTTCGTCAACAACTAGTGTGCACCGTGTTTGGTTTGAATCCAAGAAGCTTATTGGATACTTGATTATTCCAAGTCTGCTGCCTCCGCTCTGTTACAACCTGGCGGATATTAGCTCTGAGGTCATTAAATTTGACAGTAGTATTGGAAACTGATTTTTGAAGGGCAGCTTTAGCTTCAGAATCAGCTATAGAGTTACCTCTTACGGCAGTGTGACCGGGAAGCCAACGAAACACAGTAACCTTAGAAGCCAGATATAAGACTCATGGTGACTTAAAACTTCAGGTAAAGAGATGATTAATGTATTTACGACCGTTGATTGAGTATAAACAGAACAACTGTCTGAATAAAAGATGGAATAGCTCTCCTTAGATTTGTCAATATATTGCAGGGCAAGTAAAATCGCCATAGATTCAGCTACAAATTTAGAAATTCCATCAGTTAATGATATAGAAAAGGTGATACCATATTCCTGTCCATTTCTGTTTTACACATTTGTAGGATGAATGTTTATGGGCTGATGGTATACAGTACACTTGGTCTCTATTGGTCAAAGGTATGTGGTGGCGGATTTCACCAGCAAAATTCACCGATCATCTACTCCAATTTGACAAAGTTGAAATCCTATCCACCAAGAATCAGGATTTCACGAAAAGAAAACATTTGAAAGCCACTGAAATCCGCCGCCGCAAGCCTTGGTTTGTTTAGAGACAGTCATCACCTATTGATTTGTTTTGTATATTTTTCGTTCATCGCCACTGTAAATATTGTATTTTCATTCTTTTTATTTATGTTTTTGTTTGTTAAAGGGACAAATTTGCCCCTGACATGACATATACAAAAAAGAGAAAAATTGACGTCCTTCATATTATCATTCCATAGAGATAATGTATACATTACAATATTCAATGTAATGCTGCTTCCGAACATGTATGGATGCGTATTAGAGTCACATATAATTAGCATTTTCCTAGGCTGTGGCACTCATGCGCTTCCATATAAATCTACCGAGATTCATTACAATGATAATGGAACGATCTATCTATACGCGTTTCAACTTTATCATCATAATATTCTCTCTCTCTCTCTCTCTCTCTCTCTCTCTCTCTCTCTCTCTCTCTCTCTCTCTCTCTCTCTCTCTCTCTCTCTCTCTCTCTCTCTCTCTCTCTCTCTCTCTCTCTCTCTCTCTCTCTCTCTCTCTCTCTCTCTCTCATCTGAAATATATGTGAATCTGGTAAACGAGTGTGGTATTTTCACTCAATTAAACATTCAGTAATAACTTGTTGGTGACGTCTTGCTTTCAAGTTTATACAATCAGCCCTTCTTCCCATGTTCTCTTGTAAAGTAAACGGAAATTAATATTCATATTAAATCCGTGGAATTCCAATGAATTTCGGTAGAAGTAAGGCAATTTGAAAAGCTGAAGCTAAAGATTGGGTTTGACAATGTCAAGGCACACATATTGAACAGTGAGTGAGCGAGTGAGTCTAGTTTTACGCCGCTTTTAGCAATATTCCAACAATATCGCGGTGGTAGCACACCAGAAATGGGCTTAACATATTGTACCCATGTGGGAATCACCCTTGTCTTCGGCGTGCTTTAACCACTATACCCCACCATTGTACTTGAAACTGTTGACTACTTGGAGCAATGTTTTCAAGTGGATGTTCGCCAACTTGTTATTTTATCACATTATGGTAGACCAAATAACCAGGATCCACATGCACAGCTGATATCCACAACTGGAAGTCAACCGATAATTTTGATCTTTTACTCAGTTGTATTTTGTCGACATTTTGCAATCCATTGACGTCATACCAATTGTTTTGGGGTAATGTGATAAGGTGTGATAATATTTATAAAAACACTAAATTCCAGCATTTATTACCGTTATCTGATGGGTCTACGCCAGAATATGTATGTCGTTGTACCCATGAAAAATTTGTTTAACCTCGCCGTAAACCCTCCTTGGATTGTAGGGTATATAGGTGTTGCCACCAAACAGCAAATGCTTCTCACGTGTATACTAACATAAAGCGGACGCGCCATGGTATAATTGTAGTAATTGCCACCGGAGATTTCTTACAAGGAAAGAGTATAATCGCTGATATTTAACCAACTCACAGACTCAAATTATCATGATACACAATATTATATATGTATAATATTATATTATACACAATAGTATATAAGTCCTGTTCACGGCAATCTATGATTAAACTGCAATTACTTTGCCAATACAATGGCAATTTCCCTTTACGGAAATAGTTTTGTTGCTTACATTAGTAACATCAAGATACAATGTTCCTTGTTATAGAACTCGGGTTAACGACAGTCTATGGTTAAACTACAAATATCTTTGCCAGTATAAATCAACAGAAGTAGTTTTGTCGCTTACACGGGTTATGCCAGATACTTATAGCCATGACACGACGTGTCAGCGAGCATGACCAACCGATCCCGTTAGTCCCCTCTCACGACATGACTGACTGGCTGAGTTTGGTTTTACGCCGCTTTTAGCAATATTCCAGCAAAATCACGGCGGGGGTTGCCAGACAGGCCACACATTGTAACCAGGGTCGGGTTCGTGACGAGCCAAGGCTACCCCACCGCCCCCTCACGACATGAAGGGGTTGCTAAGACCAATTCTAACCCGGGTCGTTCCATAGTATACAATCCAATCTGCCTTATGAGTCATTAAGGTTGACAGTCACAACAATATCATCCTACCGGGTACCCATTTACTACCGTAAAACTAAAATTAGGAAGAATGTTTTGGGAAATGCCAAGTTACAGGGTTACATCGTGCAACCTACTTGCGTACTTTCGATGATTCTGCTAAATACAAATAACTGGATTGTACGAAAATAGACATTTCTCAGAAGGCTATTCAAATAAAGTTAGTCTGTATGTTAGGTAGTTAAACACTTCACGAATGTCCTCCATGATACAATCACACTATATTAGGTGTGTATTCACAGATGAATCTAAGCAGAGCCCAGCAAGGGTTGTCATTCCACTTGAAGTCATGTGACCGGACCATCTCCACACAGAACTCTGTCGAACTCCGTCCTTCTCCAGGCATCCAGTTGGTGTAGGTTGCCCGCGTCCCATCAGACCAGATGAATATTCCGTTCGCCACGGGCTCAACACTCAGGCCGATCCAGTTGGTGCTCCAGACTACAACACAGGTTACGCCAAAGTGTAAATATCAAATATACATTATGCAATGATTGAAATACTATTAGGATAAATTCTATTATGGATAAAACTATATTTTATAATAACCCATGCTTGTCGTAAGGACTGACTGACGGCATCGGATGGTGATTGAACATTCGTAACTACTCGCCTCTTTCCGTGACCTCGTACCTGTATAGTACGCCATTAGTGCGGAGAATGGTGGGAAACTAATCAAATCGCGCGTAGTAAACTGTGAAATGAGTTAAATAGTTTCTTTGCAATTGTCGATTTTCATTATTATTTCTGTGATTATAAAATTATCTTGTTACTGATATTTGTTAACGACATAAGTCGTGTTGTATCATAAATTTCTAGTAGCCATGTTTGGAAATTCACAGTTATCTTTCCTTGGAAATAGTGCTAGACTATTTTCATCTCCCTGCCCGTTTGCGCTTAGACAAGGCCCAGTCATGAACATGCATTCGTAACTACTCGTGTCATTCCGGCAAGCCGGATGGCGTCTTCTTGTAGGTCACGGAAAGAGGCGAGTAGTTACGAATGATGAACATGGCCACGAGAGGGATACGAGTCGCCATCCGGCTTGCGGGAATGACACAAGTAGTTACGAATGGGATATCGATACGTATGATGCCGAAACAATGGAATGTCTTGTCCTATGGGTGTAATACTGCTGACTACGGCGTAACAGACATACAGACAACCAAATACATGTCCTGTCACATCTGTTTCGGTTTTAACCAGCTTAAGCATTTGTTTCATTACAACAAATGTTTACACGGAGTCACGTGAAGATCCGGATTATAAATGGTCTGGTAACTGTCTTGGTTGACGCATGATATCGTATTCCAGTTGGGAAGATTGATGTTTATGTTTTTGATCACTGGATTGTCTGGTCCGGACTCGATTATTTACACACCATAGAGCGGCGTTAAACAAACAAACATGGAGGAGTTAGTGGTTTGGGCAATGGTGGATAGATCATCATCCTCGTGCTCAACACTTGATCACTCACTCACTCACTCACTCACTCACTCACTCACTCACTCACTCACTCACTCACTCACTACACTACCAGCTGATCCTTGCAGCGTTGTCTTAAAGAAGTTGAACTTTCCTTTACTGCTCGCTACTACCAGTCGACCACCTCGGTTCTTACACGTGCTGTCAGCTTTATACCAATTTATTTGGGTTGTCATGACCTCAATGCACATGTCCTCTATGGGACTGTGGATCCTGTTGGCACCTGAACAATCTGTAGAATTAGAAATCAGGAATGAATTGGAGCAAGAATAATGAATATAACTGATACATGAATTTGGTTTGGTTACTAAAGGCCCGACCTCCAGGTCACTTGTTTTTGAAAACGAGGGAGAAAACCTTTTTGTTTTCATGTTTGTGGATAATTGCTTGTGGTTTAATGAAAAATGTTTGGACCCTTCTTGCAGAAAGTCAACTTAAATAATGTGAAGACATGGGTACATCCGGAATATATTACACGGTACCCTATTAGGATGTCAAACTCCCTTTATACCAAGAAATCAGCTGTACAACATGCAAATACAGCGAAAGAAAGACAGATTGATCGTGGGTGGGTAATGTTTTCCTCCAATGGCTGAGGGCACACTCCCTCTTTAGTATGTAACTATGGAATACTGTAAGGGACATTCTCGCGATCTCGCATTCTCGCGTTCTCGCGATTTCGTAAGTTTTGTGGCCATATTTGACAAGTCGAGATTGCGAGAATGCGAGATTTGACAGCATGTACAAATGTCGCATTCTCGCGATCTCGACTTTTGACAAAAGTGCTATGTACCAAAAACACGAGAATGCGAGAACGCGACGATTTCGGCCACTTTGCCATTTTAGCTTGTTTCTAAAGGACGATATCGCGAGAATGCGAGATCGCGAGAATGTCCCTTACATTATTCCATATGTAACAGTACCAGAAGGTAAACACCGATGTACGTGTAAGGGACACAGTCTACAGACAGTGATGACAAGAGTTGGAAGTATCAAATAAGCAAATGTTATTCCTTTGTTAAGGCCATCGGTACTGGAGACCAAGCGCAACCCAAGGCTGAAATTACTCAAGTGATTTGGGTGCGATTCATGAATACCATAAACTGTAAGATATTTATTGGCGCCCAATGGAAGAGTTTCTGAGTCTTGAAAGAGTATATTGGGCCTGTTTGAGAAAGTGACCTGAGAGTTTACTGAATGCTTTCTGGAGAATAAGAACCTGCTCAAATCACGATAGACTTAAATATTAAAGAATTGATTTAAGCCACTTACACGGATTCAAAATATGTGAGCGGTTTTTGGTTTTATGGTGAGTATTTCACGCCATGTACACTGGATTTAGAAAGAGATAGGGAAGTTATGCAGGTCTCACGCCCAGGTGTACTTTCCCACGTTAAAATGATTTACGTTTATTGTTGACATTATTGCAAAAACAATTATTGTTTAAACCCCAGTGTTTGTCAGTATACCAATAAGTGGTACAGTTACAGAATACCGGATACCTACCAGCCATATTCTTTGGTGTGAAGTGCACTCCTATTATAGGGAGGTGAGGTGAGGTGAGGTGAGGTGAATTTGGGTTGAACGTCGTGCTTGAGAATATTTCGCTCATATGACGACGTGCATGCGTGTGTATGTGTATGTGCGGCTGCTTGTACTAGCCCAGACTGAAGCTGGTTTTCATAGTGCTAGCCTACTGAGATACCATGCCGCAGTGTAGCATGAATACCCCACTCAGACACATTATACTGACTCCGAGCCGACCAGTCCTTGTTGTACCCATTAATGCCGAGACCCAGGCAGGGACCAACAAGTGCCATATTTTAACGTCTTTTGGTATGACGCGGTCGGGGATCGAACCCGCGACCTTCCGCTCTCTGGGCGGACGCTCTAACCACTACACCACGGAGGCGGTCCCTATTATAGGAAAGCATGAGCTCTAAAAATCGAAAAATTAAGGGAGCATCAAAATAAGAAAAAACCCATAAAAATCGGATTATTTGGGAAGAATTCCGGTTAGTGAAACTAACCAATGATTTTGAACATGAAAGATTAGTTATCACAACTTAAAAATGTATGCGGGTTTGAAAAATCGGACCTACGGAATTCTGGGAGTTGGAGCGAATGAGCTTGGGAAAGTTGCCTAACCCTAACCTAAGCCTTAGCCTACACCTAACTCTACCCCTAGCTCTAAACCCCTAACCCTAACCCTATACACCTATATCTACCCCCTAACTCTACCCCTAACTCTACCGCTAACTCTAACCCTAACTCTACCCCTAACTCCTAACCCTAACTCTACTCCTAACTCCCTACCCCTAACTCTAACCCTAACTCCTAACCCTAACCCTAACTCTAACCCTAACTCTGCCGCTAACTCTAACCCTAACTCTACCCCTAACTCTACCCCTAACTCTAACCCTAACTCTAACCCTAAGTCTAACCCCTAACTCTAACCCCTAACTCTAACTCTAACCCTAACTCTAACCCCTAAGTCTAACCCCTAACTCTACCCCTAATTCTACCCCTAACTCTAACCCTAACTCTAACCCTAACTCTGACCCTAACTCTGACCCTAACTCTAACCCTAACTCTAACCCTAACTCTGACCCTAATTCTGACCCTAACTCTAACCCTAACTCTAACCCTAACTCTAACCCTAACTCTAACCCTAACTCTACCCCTAATCGTATTCGTTAAACTGACCCTAAGAAAGATAGTAACGCTAAAACAGTTGGTACACTAAGATAGCGAAGTATTAAAACTCGAGTCGAGTTGCGCACATTTTTTGCGCAGTTCTAAAGTTTTCAAGGATGGAGGAAGGTTTTTGGTCTTCTGTAGTCTTTCCCAATAAGTTACCATCAAGAGGTTTTCAGGAATGTTTTGAGACTATTGGAAACAATATCATATGGATTCGCACAAGCTCAAAGGATTTACTTAAACTTTGTCAATCTCAAAAAAGAACCATGTTCAATTCTGATATCACATGTATACTCTCCCAAAAAATAAAAAAAAAATAAAGGAATTTCAACTGTATTTTTATGTTTATTTTGAAACATCTTGTAGGCTTTATGAGTCAATGAAATATAGCGAAATTGCACACTGGGAATGCAGACCTATCCGTCTTTGGCACCAACTCGATGAAAGTCAGTTTGAGCTTCCAGGGCATTCCACAGATGTTCGATCGGGTTTAAGTCTGGTGATCTTGAGGGCCAGGGGAGCACATTGATGTTTTGGTTCTGGAGGAAGTCTCTAGTGTGACGTGCTGTGTGGGGCCTTGAAACGACTCCCTCTGGCGATCAATGATTGGAAGGAGGTGTGGCCGTAGGATTTCGTCACAGTACCGTTGAGCTTTCAGGTTGCCCTGGATCATCACCAAATCCCTTCTCCTACGGCAGGTGATCGTTCCCCACATCATAACACTGCCCCGGCCGAATCTGTCCACCTGGGAAATGCAAACGTCGGCGAAACGTTCACGTCGACGTCTGTACACCCGCATTCTTCAATCGCGTCGTACCAATAGAAATCGTGATTCATCACTGAACCGGATTCTACGCCAATTCGGTAGGTCCCAGGCCTGAACGTTGGTGCACCATTGAACTCGATGTCGACGATGTTGTTGTCGAAGCACAGGGCCAAACTAAGGTCTTCTGGCACGTAAACCAGCCTCTCTCAACCTGTTCCTGACGGTCTGTGCAGAAAGCCTCCTCAATCCGGGTATTTGTCGAGCGGTAGTGGTCGCCGTAGCTGTTCGATGACTCAGGTGATGTACCCGGATGTAGCGATCCTGCGCCGCAGTGGTCGCTCGAGGTCGCCCACTACGAGAGGCATCTGCTACCGCATTCTGCCGGCGATATCTCTCCCAGAGCCGTGAAATGGTGCTTTGGTGAACATTCACTCGTCGGGCAACTGCACGTTGAGACTGGCCAGCTTCAAGCAAACCAATGGCGATATGACGGTTGGCTTCACTTAGACGTGGCATTTTGCGTTCGTCAACAATATTCCAAATACAGTGAATAATCGACAGACAGCGATCAACCTTTTATACCCATCATTGAGACTATCTGATCCCAAACTTTCACGTGCATTGCATGTGAATTGTGTATTCTGTGACACTACACACCGAAATTGAAAATCATGCTGTTAAATACGGGTATTCTACGGATGGTGCGTTTTGTTGTGATGTTTCAAAACATAAATACCACAGGACTCATAAACAAAGCAAAACCTTTTGTAAAATGAATCACGTTTTAATTCATTGCTACATGAAATTGCTATTTTCATTGATGCGTTTCCTTTTTTGCATTTTTCGAGTTTCGCACATTTTTGCGAGTAAATATTTTGTCCATGGTAATCTTTAAGTTACTCCATCAGCTGAATGAAGCATACAACTTTATTTATCACAACTTTCGTGTATTACATAGAGCGACGTTTCGGTGTAAATTCTTACAACGTTATCAAGCTATAGAGCGACGTTTCGGTGTAAAAAAATCAAACAGCCCACCGGAGTGATCTACAAGAGTGAGTGAGTGAGTTTAGTTTTACGCCGCACTCAGCAATATTCCAGCTATATAGCGGCGGACTGTAATTAACCGAGTCTGGACCACACAATCCAGTGATCAACAGCATGAGCATCGATCGGCGCAACTGGGAACCGATGACATGTGTCAACCAAGTCAGCGAGCCTGACCACCCGATCCCGTTAGTTGCCTCTTACGACAAGCATGGGTTACTGGAAATCAATATTGTAACACGGACCTTCACGGGTCGATCTACAAGAGTAACTGTGATATTTTTATAGGTGAAACCCCCCGTCCCGGTGATGCAGGCATGAAAGAACATAAAACCTCAACAGTCATGGCAGACAGTAAATCAGCCATCACAGATCACCAACAAAAACACTCTCCCTAATCCATGACCGTAGCCATACAAACGGTTTCCCGTAGGACAAAACAAGTATTCTATTTTTAGATCACACCTTCTTAGTGTGTGTGTGTGTGCGTGTGCGTGCGCGTGCGTGCGTGCGTGCGTGCGTGCGTGCGTGCGTGTGTGTGAAGTTGAAGTTAAGCGAGTTTCTAGGACTTCAGTCTTCGCCCCACAACGAAGCACATGTGATACACGTGGTCTCACCTTGTGCAAGTGAGTTTGTTCACCCAACTAGTGACTATAACCTTCTAGGGCCTAACAGGCAGCTTGGGTTTTCCGGGGTAATAATGAACTGTGGAACTCTGTTAGCGCTTTAAACACGCTTTGGTGCGGAGGTTACCGCAATATAAGTATCCATATTAGTATGTTTTACAGATTAACATGAAAATGCAGCAGAGAGGGTTCGAGTGATCCTGGCACAGTCGGGCTGGTAAGGGTAGGGTAGCCTGATGGTTAAAGCGTTGGCTCGTCACACCGAAGACCCGGGTTCGAATCACACATGGGCACAATGTGTGAAGCCCATTTCTGGTGTCCCCGACGTGATGTTGCTGGAATATTGCTAAAAGCGGCGTAAAACCCAACTCAGTCAGTCAGTCAGTCAACAGCTCTGGGCCCTTGTCCCCTCTACACGCAGCCCAGACAGCGAATGTGACTTCTACCAGGAAACGCTGCCTAGTCGAACCCACCAAGAACTTTCCGGAGAATATGTAGACTCCCCAACACTGCAGCCTTCTGCATTACCCAGAGTGTCAGAAGGGCTGTGTGGAGAACCCGGGCACTCCTGATCTGCGCCAAGAGATCAGGAGGTACCAAACCAAGGGCATCGAGAACAATGGGCAGATCTCCAGATCTTCACCTGGTGTACCTGGTTTACTCCCATCGCTGTACCGTCCAGCAGTACATTGTTATCAACAAAATCAATCTCAAATTTCAGATTCTGTCAAACAAGCTTGGCACGCTTGAAATAGCTATGGAATTCCTTGTTTTGATCATGAGAGGATCATCCGATAAATAAATATGTGCAAAAGGACACCATCAAATTATATCATGAAGACCCTCTACATTAATCAAACCCAGAATTGACTGGCGTATATAAACGATTAGGAGAGGAACGAGGGTGGTGAGCTCTGTTATCAGACATGACCCTTCTGGTCAGGCGGTCAAAACTCTGGATATCTTGTTTTGTGCAATCAACTGCTCCAAAGGAATAGGACTGGCACAGCAAAAGTATTGGTGGCCTTGACATTTTTTCGAGCATTTAGCTCTGAGCTCCAGAGTTTCTTTAAGCGAGTTTTATACTCGGCAAGAAGTTTGTCTTGGATCTGGGCATTCTGGAGCTAGTCTCGAACTTGCATTCCAAGAGGCCCGATCTTCAACAAGATGCTCAATAACTCCTCCCCCTTGTAACTTGACCGATCAATGATTTATTACCTTGCCACGTTTCAAATAAAGCGTATTACATTTGTCGAGTCCAAATGTCATGCTTATATCATAAGAAAAGGACTCGACAAGGAGAACTGTTCTTTCAAATTGGTATCTCCTTTGACAAGAATCTCAATGTCATCCACATAAAGGAGATGAGTAAGCGGTGTTGGGGATCTGTGCTGAGGAGGTCCGGGATGGTAACCCTCCTTTTTAGTGAGTAGAAAGCTCAAAGGATTTAAAGACAAGCAAAAAAGCAAAGGACTAAAAGAATCCACCTGGAATATTCCCCTTCTGATTGGAATAGATTCCCGAAGTCTGCACTTGCCCTTGTGAGTACATGTCAAGTTGAGTCGACCAGCAATTCGTTAAAGACTTGAGTAAATCAAGTAGTCGCTCAGGGAGGTCAGTCATTATTGTTATGTTTTACAGATTAAAGATAATATGCAGCAAAGAGGGTTCGGGTGATCCTAGGACAGTCAGGCTGGTAAGGCTCATCATCAGCTCAGGGCCCTTGCCCCTCTATAGTCGAACCCACCAAGAACTTTCCGGAGAATATGTAGACGCTGCAGCCTTCTGCTTTACCCAGAGTGTCAGAAGGTGGTTGGGGGTCGTAATTCAAACATGTTGTGATGAAGATAATGTAAGAAACATTTATTCATCTACATGTACTGTCGAATTATAATTGATCTTCCAAGATCCGGATATTATTACGTAGTGTATCTTGGTATAATCTACTCAAACACCTCATTTCTGATGTTAACAACATTTATCATTTATAACTATTCTATTAATAATAATATCGTAATAGTTCTTTCAAATAAGAAACCGTTCTTCTAACTTAGTATGATCACGGATAATTTTCAATTTCCAACTTTCAAAATATTCATTAGTATTAAATAATAACAGTGTCGTAATATTCTCTTCAGATAACAAAACGGTTAAACATTCTTTTTGCCGACTAGACATTATTCCTGATGTGGGACAATACATTTGTTTGCCTCTGCTGCGTTGCCTTTGAAAATATTTTGACAATAAATGTAAATACTTTTTATGTATACATCAGAACAGTTCTGGGTATTCTCGCATAATTACTTTAATAGTAGATCTATGCGCTTTCACGCACAAGGGCAGGGTCCCGTCAGTGACGTGATGCCATTTTTTTGCGTTACAACCCAGTGCCTATATTTGGGATCACACTTTCTCACTAAAGTACAGATTCTAGTACTATGTTTGGGTTGAGTCCCAGCACACAAAGTCAGCAATCTAATCCACAAAAATTGAAGTCGGATCACTGGTAGTCTAGATTTGTGTACCCCTCTGATAAGTGTAAATTACCGGTGGCATGTGTCAGTCAAGTCAGCGAGCCTGACCACCCAATCTCAACAAGCAACAAGCATGGGTTACTGAAGACCAATTCTAACCCGGAAGTTCACGGGTTCCGACGGATACATTAGGTTGGCGGATCAGAAGACTGGTCAGCAGAGCATACTGACCATCCAGTGCCAGTGCCAGTGGACAGATGTTGACCGCTGAACATCGACGCTTTAGACTATGATGGGTCCGTACAACAGCAGAAGCGTCGGGATTGACAACGGCGTAGCGTTCGTGCGTGTAAGGGGTGACGCTACAATTGAGTGAGTGAGTGTGTATATTTTTACACCGCTGTTAGCAATATTCCAGCAATATCACGGCGGGTGACACCAGAAATGGGCTTCACACATTGTACTCATGAGGGGAATCGAACCCAGGCCGTCGGCGTGACGAGCGAACGCTTTAACCACTAGGCTACCCAACCGCCCCTGTGACCATACAAGGTAGTAAAGTGACACATTTTGTAGACTGGAAGGACTATCTGGTTTTGAATGAGTTGTGATGAAAATGTGGACAGCCGAAAGTTACACACACCCCAAGTGAATTTGGATGTGATGCAGTATTTGACTGTCCGAACCCAATTTTCAGTTGGTCAGTATTTAATGAAACTGTCGATTATCAAACATACTTGACCTCAAACCTTTGCTGTTGCTAGTTGTATTTTGTTCATATTTAAGTCATTGTAATGTTTTGACGTTCAAGTTGTACTAATTCAAGGATTTAAATCAATGTAAAATTCCGTTCCCTGTGTGTACTATTTGTCCATGCACCTTCTCTTTTAACATACATGTATTTCTACTGTGATATTATGTAAGGCTCGTGTTAATGTTTCCGGGAGAGGGCTATCTACGTTTTGAAATTTGTACCCTGTCCTTTTCTTTGTGAATATGATATGTCAAAATCAAAAAAGTCTGTTTATACAGATTTGGCAAAACTGTTTTGGTGTATTGTCGAACACGAGTCGAGTGACATCAACACTACTTGACCTTTGGCCTTACCGTTCCGTGAAGATCCGGGTTGGAATTGATCTTCAGTAGCTTATGCTTGTTGTAAGCGGCGACTAACGGGATCGGGTGGTCAGACTCGCTGATTTGGTTGACAAATGTCATGGTATCCTAATCGCGTAGATCTATGCTCATGCTGTTGATGACTGGATTGTCTGGCTTACACTTGGCTATTTACAGACCGCATGGCTGTAATATTGCTCATTTGGCCTTAATTTTAACGAATGAAGCATGAATTCGGAATGAATCAGCAGATGACTTAAGTAATTTTAAATCAGGGTAGTCTAACTGTAGGTAGAGTAGATACCCTTTAAACAAAGTCGTTCGGTGTCAAATTGAAATTAGGGTAATCGAATCTGAGGTTAGACTACCTAATATTGCAACACACAGAAGGGTTATTTACCATCCCGTGAAGATCCGGGTTAGAATTGGTCTTCAGCAACCAATGCTTGTCGTAAGAGACGACTAACAGGATCGAGGGTCAGGTTGACTTGGTTGACACTTGTCATCGTATCCCAAATGCGTAGATCGATGGTCATGCTGTCGATCACTGGATTGTGTGGTCCAGACTCGTTTATTTACAGACCGCTGCTTTATGGCTGTAATATTGCTGTAATATTGCTGAGTGTGGCGTTAAACAACAAACAAACAAACCAATCAAATCAACCACGTATTGCCAAAAGACAGAGCGGGCAGCTCTTATAGTTTGGCATGAAATGCATATGGACCCGGTTTTTGTAAATATCTCTTCATCCAATGACCCAATCGATCTCAAACTGTGCAAGTGGATGTTTTGTCCGACAACCTAATCACATTGTAAATCACCGATTTTATGCATTTGTATTAAAGAATCTGTCTATGTAACTGTCAACAAAATATACAGCAGAACGCAAACTGCTTGCAGAGGGAGAGCCAATGACCTGTTTACAAAAGACCGGGTCCCCATAGACATACCGACAGACGGATAGAAGATGTGACAAATATGTTCTACTCTAGATTAATTACGTATATTCCTTACCTGTCCAAAAACTGGTTACATAAATATTTATCTTACCTTCATATAAAATACTTAGTTTAAATTCATTGTTCAATGACGTTTTAACAAGTTTCCGTGTCACCCCTCCCAGGAGGGTGACATGTGGTAAAAATGTTACCCGCTGCCACGGTAACCGCCAAACTCTCCGCCGAGAAGCTGTATGGCTAACAATCGTATGATGTCATAATAATATGACGCATGCAGTGCACGGTGTTCGAAAACAGTTTGATTAGCTGTTTTTGAGTTCAGATTTATTTTAGCGACTTTCACTGCTTTTGAATCGTTTGCACACTCAACATAATTCACCATTTTTACTGCAGTTTTAAGCTTGTCAGAATATGTTTTCCTGATTTCTAAAATCTAGTCGAGAGGCAGACGTAATTTTATTTACATGCCATATAGTCGGTAGCGATCTTCAAAATAAAATGTAATGATATTTTTACAGTTAAAGGTCACATGCAACGTAAAACACAACTTTGCAGATTCCGATAACCTTTTTCGGCATGGACTTACGGAAACAAATCATCAAAATGCAAATTCAACTTATAAAGTTGAAAAATAACGCGATGAAAAAACCCTTCGAAATCGTAGTTCAAACGATTCCCTAATTTTCCCCAGCGCTTGGGGAATTGAAGTGGTTTCAACAGCTGGGCTGCGCTCATAGCACGTGCGCAGTGAAATAGGTTCGCGCAGCTTGGAAGTGGGTTGTCCGGTGAATACTCGGTGAAGGCTTTGGTGTGAGCTATTTTTCTAATGTTTTGTTGATATTTCACAGGCGCGAGCTTTTTATATGTTATGACAGTAGATTAACTGTTTATATAATTTCATTTGTCTATTTCACCACACGTTCTTCTTACCGAGTCACTTTCTCAGTTCGATACTTAAAAGCAATGTCATTATTTAGCGTTGACAGAATTTCTAACTGTGATATAGATATGTCGTTGTCGCAGACAAAACTCAATGTCTGTTTTATTGACACCTATGTGTCTGCCTGCCTGTCTGCTAATGACCATATTCAATACACAACTGCGATCACTGACCATATGCAATTTGAACTTAACACCAATCAGGCTATACACCATAAACAAAATGCATTGATTTATGGCCCGAGTTCGGTCTCTGTCACATTATGTAATTACACAGACAGGCAGGTGTGATACTTGTACACATGACATGTTATGATGTCTGTTGATTGCAAAATGTTATACACAAAAATGAGCATGTATTTACAAAACCCAACATCTCTATATATACTCACACAATGAGCCGTGAGGGCATCTGCAAATGAACCAGCCGTTACACTTGAGTGCACACCCACCCGCTCTGACTGGGTTCGGTATCCTGGGTGCTTCGTTTCTTGGGAAGTAAAACCCAAGTACAAAATATTGCACTTTGATTTGCGATTGTACGCTTATAATTTTGTTTATATGTTTTTTCATAATCAGCAATGTATATTATATGTCATGAATAAGTGATAATTGTGTTTTAATTATGTTTGATTTTTGGTTGCATGTGACCTTTAACATGGCGGTAAGATAAATACCGTAGCAATGTTATCCCTCGCCTACCGGCTTGGGTGACACTACTATGTACAAAGAGGCGTACATCAGATCGTATTACTCTCGAGAGACGCATGCAACTTATAGAATGTTATTCCAAGTGAATTAACGAAACACATCTCCATACATTCTATTTCTATGGCAACATTTTACATATCTGCACTGCACGGATTTATCATGACACATGACACAATAGTGACGAAAATAATTATTTATTTCTCAAGTAATTTTGTTCACCTGTTGTACTTGTGTACCAACTGGTTTGAAATAAAATCTCTGCATCCCGAACATCGAATTGCGATCTGTCTGACCTTGACCTAACTCTACGACCCTTCAGTTCCCATAGCTGGCAAAATAGTTGTTCACAGTGATAGGGCTATTTATAAAATGCATAAACGATATATAATACAGGGGCGTAGGAACGGTTTTCAGAGTGTGTGTGTGTGGGGTGGGGTTGGGGGTGGTGTGTGGAGGGCTAATTTATGAAAAGAATTGAAAATCAAAATGAAATTGTAGTTATGGTAAGGTAGATATGGTTTCGTCTTGACACAGACACACACAGACACACACACACACACACCGTTCTGTTCCTACGCACCTGTAATAATGATGGCGATTAACGCGATTTTGTACTTGAAAGTTAGTGAGTATGGCTTTACGCCGCTTTTTAGCAATATTCCAGCAATATCACGGTGGGGAAGACCAGAAATGGGCTTCACACATTGCACCCATGTTGGAAATCGAACCCGGATCTAACACTTTAACCGTTAGGCTGCCCTGACGCCCCGATTTACTTGTAAGAATGAACCTGTCGGCTCATCGTTATTGCAAACGGAGGTAGAGCAGTTGATTAAAGCATTTTTAGCTGAAGACGAGGGAGATTGTACGACAGTGGAGCGTCTGCGTGAGTGAGTGAGTATGGTTTTAAGCCGCTTTCAGCGATATTCCAGCAATATCACGGCGGGGACACCAGAAATGGGCTTCACACATTGTACCCATGGGAATCGAACACGGGTCTTCGTCGTGACGAGCGAACGCTTAATCATTAGGCATTTTCCATCAGCTTACACACCACCCTTACGCAAAATAACAATCGCGTCTATATGAATCGAATCGGCTGTTGTTGGTACAGGGTAAATCCAGCAAATGTCTGTGATGACGAAAGAGTCTGCAGTCTTGAAAGACTTGAGAGTAACTAAATCCGCCACATAGGAATGAAGTGAACTTTACACAAAGATCTCCGCAAATATTTACGTTCCGGGTCTTCTTGGGGATATGTTGCTGAAGAAACCTGCACTTTGGAGTCTTGTGGAAGTTATTGCTGCAGTGTTGGGTGTCTGGAAGAAAGAAACAGTACCAGAAAATACAAAAGAAAGTACAAGAAACTAGTATGATCTTGCACGTATCTAATCGTAGAATATTTTATTTTGTAATCTACAGACAAAATATCAGTGATACAAATGTGACCGAAATGAAATATAGGTGTGGAGCTTGCGATTGCGATACAACAATATTAAAGCATTGGACAAGGCAAACTCTATAGCAACGCCATAAGATGCCAAGGGAAACCACACCCATTATGGTAGGTAGGTAGGTAGGTAGGTAGGTAGGCAGGTAGGTAGGTGGGCAGGTGGGTAGGCAGGCAGGCAGGCAGGTAGGCAGGTAGGTAGGTAGGTAGGCAGGCAGGTAGGTAGGTAGGTAGGTAGGTAGGTACATAAGGTTTTAGGGCCGACCTTGGGCCTTAAAAGGCCATATATATGCGCCCAACACTTAACAAACTGTTATATTTTTTGTTCAGTTAAATTACGTCGTACTTACCCGTTTTAACGAGGAAGTCTAAAACAGCTCTTTATATGCAACCATGCATTAAATTATCGCCAAGTATTGCGTTCATTGTAAAAGTATTTTGGGTTTTGTTAAGCACAGTTTCTTTAAAAGCCTTACGTGGGTTTTCATGAGCTGGACATTCAATGAGGTAGTGTTGAACTGTTTCCTGAGCAGTGTAAGTTACAGCTTTCACACAGAGGGAGATGGGTCTTTATCTAAAATACTAAGTCTTCTATATGCCTTTAATCCACAATGTCCCAACCTGAGGCGAGTTAAAACAACTTCATCTCTGCGACAGCGCCGACGAATTTTAAAATGTTTGTTTACTACAGGACAAGTAGAGTACATGTGTCTACCTGTAGTTTCATTGTTTTGCCAAGATGCAGTTATTGAAGATGAAATGACAAACCAGTAATCTCTTGGAATGGGTTTAATTGAATGAATATCTGGCTGTGGTCTGTTGCAAGCCATCTTAGAAAGTGTGTCAACTACTTCGTTTCCAGCTACACCAACATGTGCAGGAATCCAAACAATATCACAGCTGATGTACATGGAGACTCCCATTTTGCCTATAAACTAAGATTATCTGCTCTTGAGTTATGGAAAAGGTCACGGCCATTACTCCACTCTTCGTTATTATCCTTCCATGGATTATAGAAAAAATCTTTCTGACATTGATTTGGGTGGGAATAGTACTTTTAGATAGCCACTGGATTGGTTGGTTGGCTGTTGTTTAACGCCGGACTCAGCAGTATTCCAGCTATATCTGTAAATAATCGAGTCAGGACCTGACAGTCATGACCATCGATCTACGCAATTGGAATACGATGACATGAATGAATCAATCAATGAATCAATCAATGAATCAATCAATCAATCAATCAATCAATCAATCAATCAATCAATCAATCAATACTCTATATTGCCCCCATGGTTTGGTGAGTACATACCACTGATCAGCAGCATGAGCATCAATCTACGCAATTGGGATATGACAACATGTGTCAACCAAGTCAACGAGCCTGACCACCCGATCCCGCTAGTCGCCTATTACGACAAGCATGGGTTGTCTGGTCCAGACTCGATATGTTTACAATCACGTTTATCGTGATATTGCGTTTTCCAATACATTTTCAAGATGCGCCAAACTCCTTAGTGACTGGATTTAGAACCGTAAATATGACATTGTGTATTCATGGAGGGTCACATTCTTAATCTTTATCCCTGGTGCCATGACTGTTTGTTGTTTAGCCTTGTGGTTAAAGCGTTGGCTCGTCACGCCGAAGACTTCCGGGTTGGATTCCCCACATGGGTACATTGTGTGAAATCCATTTCTGGTGTCCCCCGCCGTGGCATTGCTGGAATATTGCTAAAAGCGGCGTAAAACTATACTGACACACTCACTCACTCGCTATTTCTTGACGATCAAAGATAATATAGAATAGTGACAAGACAATGAAAATGTGGCAAGTAGGCGGAGAACACACAAATTGATATATAACTATGAACAGCAGATTTAGATTTCAGAGCTTCTTAAACTAAATCGCCACATTTATTGATTATTAGCGTATCGTTAGAAGCCAATGCTTTGATATATTTATATTTGATGACAAATTTCTGGTTCTTCCTTACCCCTAAAAAAATCCCTCCCATAATTACCTCCCACAATAAAATGTCAAATTGAATTTAACTCTAACGCTTTTAAGTATTTGTAAAATCGATTTACAGTTATATAGCTTTGCATATCTACTATCACAAGGCAGCATATGTACATTATGTATGTGTCTGTATTTTGTGTGTTCATGTGGGTGGGTGTGCAGAAAAGTTACACAGGGTCAAGACATTAGAGATAAATTACATACAATATTCAAAACTCAAATGCCTCAAATGCCTCAAATGTCTTGATTAAGAGGCGACTAAAACGGGATCGGGTGGTCAGACTCGCTGACTTGGCTGACCACATGTAATCGCATCCAGTTACGTAGATTGATGCTCATGATGTTGATCACTGGATTGTATGGCCCAACTCGATTATGTACAGACCGCCGCCATATAAATTTAGTTGGAATACTGCTGAGTGTGGCGTTCAACAAACAAAACACGTGTTCATGGTACAGTTGTAATTGTACAATCAGCTTTACTTTTAGCACATATTTCTTACCGATGCGGAAAGGGTTTTGCTGCATACATTTCTTTCCAGATTCTAAATTTTTAATGAGTAGACAACATTCCTTTGGAGTGAGACGTTCTTCTCAGTTTGGTTGCATACTTCACACATGTTTGTGAACTGTACAGACTGTACATCCACTGTACATCCACTGTACATCCACGACAATCAGCTAACGTCACACTCCTCGATACTGTCTTGGCTATTATATTATTGAACCTCCAAACCATATAAACAAGATGTCAGCTAACGTCACACTCCTCGATACAGTCTTGGCTATTATATTATTGAACCTCCAAACCATATAAACAAGATGTCAGCTAACGTCACACTCCTCGATACAGTCTAAGCTATTATATTATTGAACCTCCAAACCATATACATAAGGTGCCAATTAAAAGTCACACTCCTCGATACAGTCTTGGCTATTATATTATTGAACCTCCAAACCATATAAACAAGATGTCAGCTAACGTCACACTCCTCGATACAGTCTTGGCTATTATATTATTGAACCTCCAAACCATATAAACAAGATGTCAGCTAACGTCACACTCCTCGATACAGTCTTGGCTATTATATTATTGAACCTCCAAACCATATAAACAAGATGTCTGCTAACGTCACACTCCTCCATACAGTCTTGGCCACTTTATCATTGAACCTCAAATCATATAAACATGATGTCAGCTAACGTCACACTCCTCGATACAGTCTTGGCTATTATATTATTGGACCTCCAAACCATATAAACAAGATGTCAGCTAACGTCACACTCCTCGATACAGTCTTGGCTATTATATTATTGAACCTACAAACCATATGAACAAGATGTCAGCTAACGTCACACTCCTCGATACAGTCTAGGCTATTATATTATTGGACCTACAAACCATATAAACAAGATGTCAGCTAACGTCACACTCCTCGATACAGTCTTGGCTATTATATTATTGAACCTACAAACCATATGAACAAGATGTCAGCTAACGTCACACTCCTCGATACAGTCTAGGCTATTATATTATTGGACCTCCAAACCATATAAACAAGATGTCAGCTAACGTCACCCTCCTCGATACAGTCTTGGCTATTATATTATTGAACCTCCAAACCATATAAACAAGATGTCAGCTAACGTCACACTCCTCAATACAGTCTTGGCTATTATATTATTGAACCTCCAAACCATATAAACAAGATGTCAGCTAACGTCACCCACCTCGATACAGTCTTAGCCATGTTATTATTGAACCTCCAAACCATATAAACAAGATGTCAGCTAACGTCACACTCCTCGATACAGTACTGGGCCTACTGGCAATATTATTATTATTGAACCTCAAACCATATAAACAAGATGTCAGCTAACGTAACCAACCTCGATACAGTCTTGGCTATTATATTATTGAACCTCCAAACCATATAAACAAGATGTCAGCTAACGTCACACTCCTCGATACAGTCTTAGCCATGTTATGATTGAACCTCCAAACCATATTAACAAGATGTCAGCTAACGTCACACTCCTCAATACAGTCTTGGCTATTATATTATTGAACCTCCAAACCATATAAACAAGATGTCAGCTAACGTCACCCTCCTCGATACAGTCTTAGCCATTTTATTATTGAACCTCCAAACCATATAAACAAGATGTCAGCTAACGTCACACTCCTCGATACAGTACTGGGCCTACTGGCAATATTATTATGATTGGACCTCCAAACCATATAAACAAGATGTCAGCTAACGTCACACTCCTCGATACAGTACTGGGCCTACTGGCAATATTATTATGATTGGACCTCCAAACCATATAAACAAGAAATCAGCTAACGTCACACTCCTCGATACAGTACTGGGCCTACTGGCAATATTATTATTATTATTAAACCTCCAAACCTTATAAACAAGATTGGTTTTATGTATCAATCCAATAGGAAAAATAATATATTTACAGGAATACTTCGGATATTTCAGCTGTAAGTCTTTGGCATGACTTTCATTCCTTCAGATAGAAAAACAGTGAAAACATAGTAGGACACATAATACACATGCGCCCTAAATATCTATAGTCCGTTTTCATAATGTATCGTTACCAATACTATATCATTCTTATGGTTTCATCCTAGTTCTGTATGAACTCTGTAACGTTCGAGTTATTGTAGTGTCCTTTGTTAAAAGGCCTTTATGTGGTTTATATATACGCGTTTGATTAATACTTAGCCTCTATAGTCACGATATCGGTGAAGGACTTACCCAATACCTGCATAGATACAATAAGTATTTGTTTAGCGACCCTCCATGAAATTAACGCTTGTCACACTGTCATAAATGGGCCACCATTTCGAAGTACTAGAATAACTCTTTCATCCATATTCTTCTGTAATCAGTATGATGTACATAAGATATTCATTTAATGTCATTCTTTTTAAAACCCCATAGCGGTGTCACAATCACAGCACACAATGATTCCAAATATTCCATCCCTATAAATATACCTCTTACATCTATTGTCTTCAATCACATGAAATTCTGAATAGACATTGAAAATCAACACAGGCTGATAACACAACCTTGTCTGACCCCCACTTAAACTTTTAGAGTTTGAGTTTAATTCAAGTCACGTCGGCAGCATTTCAGCCACATTGTGACCCACTTAATATCAATCAGTTATAGTGGTATTGGATGATGCTTAATTGTTCGCGAACACGTGTTGTGTTCACTGATTTTCATTCAGACAATTTTCCCATCTATTTCCCCTTTACACCAGATTGACTTTGTTTATGAGGATAGTCAAGACTGAGTATTCTTTTGCACTGACTGAACTATCCCAAATGTTTAATACACTAAACGCCAAAAGAAACGTTACCCTCCTACTTTTATTAATTACTTAAAAAGTATCAAAGATATGTTAGAAGGTATTAGTTTACAGGAAAGCTTAGCAACACAGTTTTATGCAAATCACGTTAAAAATTCTCAAATGCATTCATATTTAGGTGAAATGCATCTTTTTCAGAAGAGTTAAATTGTCTTATTTTCGACCATGCCGAAATAAACCAATAACAGAGATTTAGAAGTCCAAAAGAAAGATTGAAGACAAAGATAAAACATTTAAAGTCACCATTTTTTGTAAAATAATCATTCCTATGATCTCAGTCTTTTATACCATTTTCTGCTGATTTGCATTAGTGAAAATAAGTAAAACGTGTCTTTGATATTGTGAAAAAGCGTTTAGAAACATCTAAAATTATCTTTATTAACATTTTTGCTTGCAAAGTAACATTTTTCCATTTTCTGTTTACACATAATAATATGAATCGCCAAAACGGAGCAATATTCAAGCAGTATTTGCATCAATTTCCAACAGAGAGAAAAATTACCAGTCTGTCAATATGCGAGCGAAGCGAGCGAAGGTTGGCAACGTACTTCCCTCGCTTTGGTTCGAGAATAAAATCTCGCCACCATCAAAGGTAGACACCCATTTCCTCACAGGGTTGTGCTCACAGATTTCCAACCTCACATTTAAAACTTAATCACGTACAATATATTTAATTCAGCATTTTAATCGTCACTTATGGCATATCAAACCGTTCTTCGCCCCATTACCCCTGCCAGCTTCCGGTTGAACGGAGTGAAAAGAAACAGGGGAGTTAAATATAAATTTAAATCTAAATGTAAATTCTTGTTGAATTACATGTCCGTCATATGAAATACTTGCGGGGTTACACCCTCTGCTTCATTTGCCCACTGCGCCAGAAGTGTTTGTTGTTTTTTATTTTGTAGATTAAATGATAGAAACATTATAACAATAACGACGACAGATAAGAAAATTAACTCCAACAGTCTAATGGTAAATTTAGGCAGTATATTTCGTTTTAATTTCTGCTTGTTCTTGTTCCTTCATTCCGTTGCACCGGAAGCTGGCAGGGGTAATGGAGGCGAAGAACGATTTGACATGCCACGAGTGGCGCTTAAAATGTTGAATTAAATATATTGTATGTGAGTAATTATTATATATGAGGTCTGACAGCACAACCCTGTGAGGTATGGATGTCTACCTTAAATGGTGGCGAGATTGTATTGAGTGAGTCTAGTTTTACGCTGCACTCAGCAATATTCCAGTTATATGGCGGCGGTCTGTAAATAATCGAGTCTGGACCAGACAATCCAGTGATCAACAGCATGAGCATCGATCTGTGCAATTGGGAACCGATGCCATGTGTCAACCAAGTCGGCGAGCCTGACCACCTGGTCCCGTTCGTGGCCTCTTACGACAAGCATGGGTTGCTGAAGACCAATTCTAACCCGCATCTTCACGGGTCTGTACCACCAAGACTAAGTTTGTTAACTATTGCTACCTCTAAATCCAATCATCCAATCATCATGGTTTTGCGAAACTTACCATTCCTCTTCTGCAACTGTATGATCCGTTGGCACTTGGTTTACAACGTCGTGCCGGGTTTGCAGGAATGATCTTGACAAGCCCCAGCCAGTCGCTGAAAGTCAAATTACAACGTTAACCCTTCGACTTCCAATGGGCCCATATTAATCAGGGGCGATGTAGCCTAGTTGTTAAAGCATCCGCTCGTCAAGCCGAAGACCCTGTTCGATTCCCAGCATGGGTGAAATGTATGAAGCCCTTTTCTGATGCCACCCGCCGTGATATTGCTGCAATATTGGTAAAAAGCGGCGTAAAACAATACTCACTCCATAATAATAATATTTCAGTGTTGACTGGGTGAATCTAGTTGTACGCCGCTTTTAGCACCATTTCCGCGATTCTCTGAAATGCCCTTCACAGGGGAATCGAACACAGCGCGAGGAGCGAAGTGGTTAACCACGAGGCTATTCTCACCACCCCAACCGATCCCATCTACACCAACCCCTAGCCTATCTATAGATTATGTGTGAAACATGAAAAATAGAAGCTTTATAATCTGACACCACTGCATTTTTAAAAATAAATTACAGTTCGATAGAAAGTCGTTAATACGTTCACTCAGGCAGTGTTGTGGACAGTTCAAAGAGTGTACATCAGGGGGTGAATGTTTAGGCAGTAGTGTAGACCTGTCAACACCTCTACAAGGGAATGCATTTTTTAGGCAGTAGTGTAGATCTGTCAACACGTGTAAGGGGAATGGATGTTTAGACAGTAGTGAAGGTCTCTCAACACATGTACGGGGAATGGATGTTTTAGACAGTAGTGTAGTAGTCTCTCAACACGTGTAAGGGGATGAATGTTTAGGCAGTAGTGTAGACCTCTCAACACCTGTAAGGGGAATGAATGCTTGGATAGTACAGTAGACCACTCAGCACGTGTAAGGGAAATGAAGGTTTAGACAGTAGTGTAGGTCTCTCAACACGTGTAAAGGGAATGAATGTTTATACAGTAGTGTAGATCTCTCAACACGTGTACAAGGGGAATGCATTTTTAGGCAGTAGTGTAGATCTGTCAACACCTGTACAAGGGGAATGCATTTTTAGGCAGTAGTGTAGATCTGTCAACACCTGTACAAGGGGAATGCATTTTTAGACAGTAGTGTAGATCTCTCAACACGTGTAAGGGGAATGGATGTTTAGACAGTACTATAGATCTCTCAACACGTGTAATGGGAATGGATGTTTAGACAGTACTATAGACCTCTGAACACGTGTAAGGGGAATGGATGTTTAGACAGTAGAATAGACCTCTCAACACGTGTAAGGGGAATGGATGTTTAGACAGTAGAATAGACCTCTCAACTCTTGTAAAGGGAATGGATGTTTAGACAGTAGTGTAGGATTTGTCAACACGTCTAAGGGGAATGGATGTTTAGACAGTAGTGTAGATCTCTCAACTAACGTAAGGGGAATGAATGTTTAGAAAGTAGTGTAGATATCGCAACGCGTGTAAGGGAAATGAATTTTTAGACAGTAGTATAGATCTCTCAACACGTGTACAAGGGGAATGCATTTTTAGGCAGTAGTGTAGATCTCTCAACACCTGTACAAGGGGAATGCATTTTTAGGCAGTAGTGTAGATCTGTCAACACGTGTAAGGGGAATGAATGTTTAGACAGTAGTGTAGATCTCTCAACACGTGTACAAGGGGAATGCATTTTTAGACAGTAGTGTAGATCTCTCAACACGTGTAAGGGGAATGGATGTTTAGACAGTACTATAGATCTCTCAACACGTGTAATGGGAATGGATGTTTAGACAGTACTATAGACCTCTCAACACGTGTAAGGGGAATGGATGTTTAGACAGTACTCATAGACCCTCTCAGCACGTGTAAGGGAATAGATGTTTAGACAGTAGAACAGACCTCCCAACACGTGTAAGTGGAATGGATGTTTAGACAGTAGTGTAGGTCTCTCAACACGTGTAAGGGGAATGGATGTTTAGACAGTAGTGTAGATCTCAACACGTGTAAGGGAAAAGGATGTGTAGACAGTAGCGTAGACCTCTCAACACGTGTAAGGGGAATGGATGTTTAGACAGTAGTGTAAATCTCTCAACACGTGTAATGAGAGTGAATGTTTAGACAGTAGTGTAGATCTCTCTCAACACGTGTACAATGGGAATGGATGTTTACACAGTAGTGTAGATCTCTCAACACGTGTAATGGGAGTGAATGTTTACACAGTAGTGTTGGTCTCAACACGTGTACAAGGGGAATGCATTTTAGGCAGTAGTGTAGGTCTTTCAACACATGTAAGGGTAGTGAATGTTAAGTGAGTACTATAGACCTCTAAGCAGGTGTAAGGGGAATCGATGTTTAGACAGTACTTTAGATCTCTCAACGCGTGTAATGGGAATGGATGTTTAGACAGTACTATATACCTCTCAACACGTGTAAGGGCAATGGATGTTTAGACAGTACTATAGACTTCAGCACGTAAGGGGAATGGATGTTTAGACAGTAGAATAGACCTCTCAACGCGTGTAAGGGGAATGGATGTTTATACAGTAGTGTAGGTCTCTCAACACGTGTAAGGGGAATGGATGTTTAGACAGTAGTGTAGATCTCTCAACACGTGTAATGGGAGTGAATGTTTACACAGTAGTGTTGGTCTCTCAACACGTGTACAGGGGCACTGCATTTTTAGGCAGTAGTGTAGGTCTTTCAACACATGTAAGGGGAGTGAATGTTTAGTGAGTACTATAGACCTTTCAACACGTGTAAGGGAATGGATGTTTAGACAGTACTTTAGATCTCTCAACGCGTGTAATGGGAAAGGATGTTTAGACAGTACTCATTGACCTCTCAACACGCGTAAGGGCAATGGATGTTTAGACAGTAACTATAGACTTCTAAGCACGTGTAAGGGGAATGGATGTTTAGACAGAAGAATAGACCTCTCAACACGTGTAAGGGGAATGCATTTTAGGCAGTAGTGTAGATCTGTCAACACGTGTACAAGGGGAATGCATTTTTAGGCAGTAGTGTAGGTCTCTCAACACGTATAAGGGGAATGGATGTTTAGACAGCAGTGTAGGTCTCTCAATACGTAAGGGAATGGATTTTAGACAGTAGCGTAGGTCTCTCAACACGTACAAGGGAATGGATGTTTAGACAGTGTAGGTCTCTCAACACGTGTAAGGGGAATGGATGTTTAGACAGTAGTGTAGATCTCTCAACACATGTAAGGGGAATGAATGTTTAGACAGTAGTGTAGATATCGCAACCTCGTGTAAGGTAAAATGAATTTTAGACAGCATTGTAGGTCTCTCAACACGTGTATGGGGAAAGGGAGGTTGAGACAGTACCATAGATCTCTCAACGCGTGTAATGGGAAAGGATGTTTAGACAGTACTATTGACCTCTCAACACGTGTAAGGGGAATGGATGTTTAGACAGTAGTGTAGGTCTCTCAACACGTGTAAGGGGAAGGAAAGTTGAGACAGTACTATAGATCTCTCAACACGTGTAAGGGGAATGGATGTTTAGACAGTAGTGTAGATCTCTCAACACGTGTAAGGGGAATGGATGTTTAGAGAGTAGTGTAGATCTCAACACATGTAAGGGGAATGAATGTTTAGACAGTAGTGTAGATATCGCAACCTCGTGTAAGGTAAATGAACTTTTAGACAGCATTGTAGGTCTCTCAACACGTGTAGGGGAAGGGAGGTTGAGACAGTACTATAGATCTCTCAACGCGTGTAATGGGAATGCATTTTTAGGCAGGAGTGTAGATCCGTCAACACTTGTAATGGGAATGGATGTTTAGATAGTAGTGTAGATCTCTCAACATGTAAGGGGAATGGATGTTTCACGACAGTAGTGTAGATCTCTCAACACATGTAAGGGGAATGGATGTTTAGACAGTAGTGTAGATATCTCAACACGTGTACAAAGGGAATGGATGTTTAGACAGTAGTGTCGATCTCAACACGAGTAATGGGAGGGAGGTTTACATAGTAGTGTTGTTGTCTCAACACGTGTTCAAGGGGAATGCATTTTAGACAGCACTGTAGACCCTCAACACGTAAGGGGAATGGATGTTTAGACAGTAGAATAGACCTCTGAACGCGTTTAAGGGAATGGATGTTTAGACAGTATTGTAGATCTCAACACATGTAAAGGGAATGAATATTTATGACAGTAGTGTAGGATCTCGCCATGTAAGGGGAATGAATGTTTAGACAGTAGTGTAGATATCGCAACTCGTGTAAGGAAATGATTTTTAGACAGTATTGTGAAGTCTCAACACGTGTAAGGGGAATGGATGTTTAGACAGTAGAATAGACCTCAACACGTGTAAGGGGAATGGATGTTTAGACAGTAGTGTGGATCTCTCAACACGTGTAAGGGGAATGAATGTTTAGACAGTAGTGTAGATATCGCAACTCGTGTAAGGTAAATGAATTTTTAGACAGTATTGTAGTCTCTCAACACGTGGTAAGGAAAGCGGAGGTTGAGACAGTACCATAGATCTCAACGCGTGTAATGGAAAGGATGTTTAGACAGTACCATTGACCTCCTCAACACGTGTAAGGGAATGGATGTTTAGACAGTAGTGTAGGTCTCTCAACACGTGTAAGGGGAAGGAAAGTTGAGACAGTACCATAGATCTCAACACGTGTAAGGGGAATGGATGTTTAGACAGTAGTGTAGATCTCAACACGTGTAAGGGGAATGGATGTTTAGGAGAGTAAGTGTAGATCTCCAACACATGTAAGGGGAATGAATGTTTAGACAGTAGTGTAGATATCGCAACCTCGTGTAAGGTAAATGAATCCTTTTTAGACAGCATTGTAGGTCTCAACACGTGTAAGGGGAAGGAGGCTTGAGGACAGTACTATAGATCTCTCAACGCGTGTAATGGGAATGCATTTTAGGCAGGAGTGTAGATCTGCCAACACTTGTAATGGGAATGGATGTGTTTAGATAGTAGTGTAGATCTCAACACATGTAAGGGGAATGGATGTTTGGACAGTAGTGTAGATCTCTCAACACATGTGTAAGGAATAGGACAGTAGTGTGTAGATATCCTCAACACGTGTACAAGGGGAATGGATGTTTAGGACAGTAGTGTCGATCTCAACACGAGTAATGGAGGTTTTACATAGCTAGTGTTGTTGTCCTCAACACGTGGGGGAATGCATTTTTAGACAGTACTGTAGGACTCTCAACACGTGTAAGGGGAATGGATGTTTAGACATAGAATAGACCTCTGAACGTTTAAGGGGAATGGATGTTTGGACAGTATTGTAGATCTCAACACATGTAAGGGAATGAATATTTAGACAGTAGTGTAGATCTCTGCCATGTAAGGGGAATGAATGTTTAGACAGTACTGTAGATATCGCAACCTCGTGTAAGGGAAATGATTTTTTAGACAGTATTGTGGGTCTCAACACGTAAGGGGAATGGATGTTTAGACAGTAGAATAGACCTCTCAACACGTGTAAGGGGAATGGATGTTTAGACAGTAGTGTAGATCTCAACACGTGTAAGGAATGGATGTTTAGGGACAGTACTGTAGACCTCTCAGCGTGTAAGTGGAATGGATGTTTAGACAGTAGAATAGACCTCTCAACGTGTGTAAGGAATGGATGTTTAGACAGTAGTGTAGGTCTCTCAACACGTGTAAGAGGAATGGATGTTTAGACAGTAGAATAGGACCTCTCAACACGTGTAAGCGGGGAATGGATGTTTAGACAGTAGTGTAGATCTCCTCAACACGTGTAAGGGGAATGGATGTTTAGACAGTACTGTAGGAACCCTCAGCACGTGTAAGTGGGAAATGGATGTTTTAGACAGTAGAATAGACCTCCCCAACGCGTGTAAGGGGAATGGATGTTTAGACAGTGCAGTGTGGTCTCTCAACACGTGTAAGGAACGGCTGTTTAGACAGTAGTGTAGGTCTCAAAACGTGTAAGGGGAAAAGATGTTTAGACAGTTGTGTAGACCCTCAACACGTGTAAGGCGAATGGATGTTTAGACAGTATTGTAGACCTCTCAACACGTGAAATTGGAAGGGATGTTTAGACAGTAGTGTAGATCTCTCAACACATGTAAGGGGAATGAATGTTTAGACAGTAGTGTAGATATCGCAACTCGTGTAAGGTAAATGAATCTTTAGACAGTATTGTAGGTCTCAACACGTGTAAGGGAAAGGGAGGTTGAGACAGTAATTATAGGATCTCTCAACGCGTGTAATGGGAAAAGGATGTTTAGACAGTACTATTGGACCTCAACACGCGTAAGGGGAATGGATGTTTAGACAGTACTATAGACTTCTAAGCACGTGTAAGGGGAATGGATGTTTAGACAGTAGTGTAGGTCTCTCAACACGTGTAAGGGGAAGGAAAGTTGAGACAGTACTATAGATCTCTCAACACGTAAGGGGAATGGATGTTTAGAGAGTAGTGTAGATCTCTCAACACATGTAAGGGGAATGAATGTTTAGACAGTAGTGTAGATATCTCAAACACGTGTACAAGGGGAATGGATGTTTTAGACAGTAGTGTCGATCTCAACACGAGTAATGGGAGGGAGGTTTACATAGTAGTGTTGTTGTCTCAACACGTGTACAAGGGGAATGCATTTTAGACAGTACTGTAGACCCTCTCAACACGTAAGGGGAATGGATGTTTAGACAGCAGAATAGACCTCTGAACGCGTTTAAGGGAATGGATGTTTAGACAGTAGTGTAGATCTCTCTCAACACATGTAAGGGGAATGAATATTTAGACAGTAGTGTAGATCTCTCAAGCCATGTAAGGGGAATGAATGTTTAGACAGTAGTGTAGATATCGCAACTCGTGTAAGGGAAATGAATTTTTAGACAGTATTGTAGGTCTCTCAACACGTGTAAGGGGAAGGAAAGTTTAGACAGTACTATAGATCTCTCAACACGTGTAATGGGAATGGATGTTTAGACAGTACTATAGACCTCTCAACACGTGTAAGGGGAATGGATGTTTAGACAGTACTATAGACCTCTCAGCACGTGTAAGGGGAATGGATGTTTAGACAGTAGAATAGACCTCTCAACGCGTGTAAGGGGAATGGATGTTTAGACAGTAGTTTAGGTCTCTCAACACGTGTAATGGGAATGGATGTTTAAACAGAACCATAGACCTCTCAACACGTGTAAGGGGAATTGATGGTTAGACAGTACTACAAAGACCTCTCAGCACGTGTAATGGGAGTGGATGTTTAGACAGTAGAAGATACCTCTCAAACGCGTGTAATGGGAATGCATTTTTAGGCAGTACTATAGATCTGTCAACACGTATAATAGGAAAGGATGTTTAGACAGTACTGTAGACCTCTCAACAGGTGTAAGGGGAATGGATGTTTAGACAGTACTATAGTCCTCTCAGCACGTGTAAGGGAAATGCATGTTTAGACAGTAGAATAGACCTCTCAACGCGTGTAAGGGAATGGATGTTTAGACAGTAGTATAGGTCTCTCAACACGTGTAATGGGAAAGGATGTTTAAACAGAACCATAGACCTCTCAACACGTGTAAGGGGAATTGATGGTTAGACAGTACTAAAGACCTCTCAGCACGTGTAATGGGGAGTGGATGTTTAGACAGTAGAAGATACCTCTCAAACGCGTGTAATGGGAATGCATTTTTTAGGCAGTACTATAGATCTGTCAACACGTATAATAGGAAAGGATGTTTAGACAGTACTGTAGACCCCTCAACAGGTGTAAGGGGAATGGATGTTTAGACAGTACTATAGTCCTCTCAGCACGTGTAAGGGAAATGCATGTTTAGACAGCAGAATAGACCTCTCAACGCGTGTAAGGGGGAATGGATGTTTAGACAGTAGTGTAGGTCTCTCAAAACGTGTAAGGGGAATGGATGTTTAGACAGTAGTGTAGGTCTCTCAAAAACGTGTAAGGGGAATGGATGTTTAGACAGTAAAATAGACCTCTCAACGAGTGTAATGAGAATGCATTTTAGGCAGTAGTGTAGATCTGTCAACACGTGTAATGGGAATGGATGTTTAGACAGTAGTGTAGATCTCTCAAGACGTACAAGGGGAATGAATTGTTAGACAGTATTGTAGATCTCTCAACACGTGTACAAGGGGAATGCATTTTAGACAGTACTATAGATCTCTCAACACGTGTAATGGGAATGGATGTTTAGACAGTAATGTAGACCTCTCAACACGTGTAAGGGGAATGGATGTTTAGACAGTAGAATAAACCTCTGAACGCGTGTAAGGGAATGGATGTTTAGACAGTAGTGTAGATCTCTCAACACGTGTAAGGGGAATGGATGTTTAGACAGTAGTGTAGATCTCTCAACACATGAAAGGGGAATGGATGTTTAGACAGTAGTGTAGATCTCTCAAGCCATGTAAGGGGAATGGATGTTTAGACAGTAGTGTAGATATCGCAAACTCGTGTAAGGGAAATGAATTTTAGACAGTATTGTAGGTCTCTCAACACGATTAAGAGGAAGGAAAGTTGAGACAGTACTATATAGACCTCTCAGTACGTGTAATGGGAGTGGATGTTTAGACAGTACTATAGACCTCTCAACGCGTGTAATGGGAATGCATTTTAGGCAGTAGTGTAGATCTGTCAACACGTGTAATGGGGAAGGATGTTTAGACAGTAGTGTAGATCTCTCAACACCTGTACAAGGGGAATGCATTTTAAACAGTAGTGTAGATCTCCCAACACGTGTAATGGGAATGGATGTTTAGTCAGTAGTGTAGACATCTCAACACGTGTACAAGGGGAATGGATGTTTAGACAGTAGTGTAGATCTCTCAACACGTGTGATGGGAGTGAATGTTTACATAGTAGTGTTGTTGTCTCAACACGTGTACAAGGGGAATGCATTTTAGGCAGTAGTGTAGGTCTCTTCAACACATGTAAGGGGAAGGGAATGTTTAGAGAGTACTATAGACCTCCTCAGCACGTGTAAGGGGAATGGATGTTTTGACAGTACTATAGACCTCTCAACGCGTGTAATGGGAATGGATGTTTAGACAGTAGAATAGACCTCTCAACGCGTGTAAGGGGAATGGAGGTTTAAACAACAGTGTAGATCTCTCAACACGTGTAATGGGAGGAATGTTTACATAGTAGTGTTGTTGTCTCAAAACGTGTACAGGGGGGAATGCATTTTTAGGCAGTAGTGTAGGTCCCTCAACACGTTTAAGGGGAATGGATGTTTAGACAGTAGTGTAGGTCTCTCAACACGTGTAAGGGGAATGGATGTTTAGACAGTGTAGGTCTCTCAACACGTGTAAGGGGAATGGATGTTTAGACAGTAGTGTAGATCTCACAACACATGTAAGGGGAATGGATGTTTAGACAGTAGTGTAGATCTCTCAACACGTGTAAGGGGAATGGATGTTTAGACAGTAGTGTAGATCTCTCAACTAATGTAAGGGGAATGAATGTTCAGACAGTAGTGTAGATATCTCAACACGTGTAAGGGAAATGAATTTTTAGACAGTATTGTAGGTCTCTCAACACGTGTAAGGGGAATGAATGTTTAGACAGTACTATAGATCTCTCTCAACACGTGTAAGGGGAATGGATGTTTAAACAGTAGTGTAGACCTCTCAACACATGAAAGGGGAATGAATGTTTAGACAGTAGTGTAGATCTCTCAACCATGTAAGGGGAATGGATGTTTAGACAGTAGTGTAGATATCGCAACACGTGTAAGGGAAATGAATTTTTAGACAGTATTGTAGGTCTCTCAACACGTGTAAAGAGGAAGGAAAGTTGAGACAGTACTATAGAGACCTCTCAGCACGTGTAATGGGAGTGGATGTTTAGACAGTAGAAGAGACCTCTCAACGCGTGTAATGGGGAATGGATGTTTAGACAGTAGTGTAGATCTCTCAACACGTGTACAAATGGGAATGGATGTTTAAACAGTAGTGTAGATCTCTCAACACGTGTAATGGGAATGGATGTTTAGACAGTAGTGTAGACATCTCAACACGTACAAGGGGAATGGATGTTTAGACAGTAGTGTAGATCTCTCAACACGTGTAATGGGAATGGATGTTTAGACAGTAGTGTAGATCTCTCAACACGCGTGTAAGGGGAATGAATGTTTAGACAGTAGTATAGATATCTCAACACGTGTAAGGGAAATGGATGTTTAGACAGTAGAATAGACCTCTCAACGCGTGTAAGGGGAATGGATGTTTATACAGTAGTTTAGATCTCTCAACACGTGTAAGGGGAATGGATGTTTAGACAGTAGTGTAGATCTCTCAACACATGTAAGGGGAATGAATGTTTAGACAGTAGTGTAGATCTCTCAAGCCATGTAAGGGGAATGAATGTTTAGACAGTAGTGTAGATCTCTCAACTCGTGTAAGGGAAATGAATTTTTAGACAGTAGTGTAGGTCTCTCAACACGTGTAAGGGGAATGGATGTTTAGACAGTAGTATAGATCTCTCAACACGTGTAATTGGGGAATGGATGTTTAGACAGTAGTTTAGATCTCTCAACACGTGTAAGGGGAATGGATGTTTAGACAGTACTATAGACCTCTCAACACGTGTAAGGGGAATGGATGTTTAGACAGTAGTGTAGGTCTCTCAACACGTGTAAGGGGAATGGATGTTTAGACAGTAAAATAGACCTCTCAACGAGTGTAATGGGAATGCATTTTTAGACAGTAGAATAGACCTCTCAACACGTGTAAGGGGAATGGATGTTTAGACAGTAGAATAGACCTCTCAACACGTGTAAGGGGAATGGATGTTTAGACAGTAGTGTAGATCTCTCAACAACGTGTAAGGGAATGGATGTTTAGACAGTACTGTAGACCTCTCAGCACGTGTAAGTGGGAATGGATGTTTAGACAGTAGAATAGACCCCAACGCGTGTAAGGGAATGGATGTTTAGACAGTAGAAGGGTCTCTCAACACGTGTAATGGGAATGGATGTTTAGACAGTAGAATGGACTCTCTCAACACGTGTAAAGGGAATGGATGTTTTAGACAGTAGTGTAGATCTCTCAACACGTGTAAGGGGAATGGATGTTTAGACAGTACTATAGACCTCTCAGCACGTGTAAGGGGAATGGATGTTTAGACAGTAGAATAGACCTCTCAACGCGTGTAAGGGGAATGGATGTTTAGACAGTAGTGTAGGTCTCTCAACACGTGTAGGGGAATGGATGTTTAGACAGTAGTGTAGGTCTCTCAACACGTGTAAGGGGAAAGGATGTTTAGACAGTAGTGTAGACCTCTCAACACGTGTAAAGGCGAATGGATGTTTAGACAGTA
The DNA here is from genome assembly GCF_003918875.1 of Haliotis rubra. Lineage (NCBI taxonomy): Eukaryota > Metazoa > Mollusca > Gastropoda > Lepetellida > Haliotidae > Haliotis > Haliotis rubra. The sequence continues at coordinate 237,505 of NW_025767499.1, forward strand.
TTGTAGACCTCTCAACACGTGAAATTGGAAGGGATGTTTAGACAGTAGTGTAGATCTGTCAAAACGTGTAGGGGAATGGATGTTTAGACAGTAGTGTAGATATCTCAACACGTGTAAGGGGAATGGATGTTTAGACAGTAGTGTAGGACCTCTCAACACGTGTAATGGGATGGATGGACAGTAGTGTTGTTGTCTCAACACGTGTACAAGGGGAATGGCATTTTAGACAGTACTGTAGACCTCTTAACACGTGTAAGGGGAATGGATGTTTAGACAGTAGTGTAGGTCTCTGAACACGTGTGTAAGGGCAGTAGAATAGATCAACACGTATAAGATGGATGTTTAGACAGTAGTATAGACCTCTCAACACATGTAAGGGGAATGGATGTTTAGACAGTAGTGTAGACCTCTCAACACGTGTAAATGGGAATGGATGTTTAGACAGTATTGTATACCTCGCAACGAGAAAGAACTTCTACTCAGTAGTGTACATTCAACAATTACCTAGCGCATCGTACGCATGTTTGTTTAAGAAACGTCTACAAGCTGAAACACAAACGCTGTTCTTTAACGGTGAATGTACCTACATGCATAAAATGCCTTCACATAACGCACACCACTGTTATTAAGACAAACAAAATTGACTTCATTAAACATCTAGCAATAACTAGCGTTACTACTTACAGAAGGAACCTGTGCTATAGCAAGTTCTAGAGGATGTGATGTTGAGGCCATCTTGCAGTCTGAAGAGGTCACACTCACAGAGGTACAGGACGCTTGCAGACATTTCTTCAGGCAATTCATGACTAAGTATGACGGCACTGGATCAGTCTTCGTTACACTTCCAATAAAAGGCCAATTACAAACAGTACTGCAGCAGAATCCAAAAGTCGACACCAACAGCAAAATTTGGTTGGCAGTCATGCCTGAAACCCTTTGATCTGGAGCCTGGAACTTTCCTGTTTCTTGAGTCCGCAGCTGCTGCCGTCAAACAGTACAGTACAGCTGCACAATAAACTAAAGAAGTAAGCATTTGTACCTTCTTGTACTTGAAATGTCACTGTCTGAATAATTAAAAGGATCATCGATTTTGACTTCAAGTTCCATGAACGAATCTTCTACAGCAATAATGTCAACAGTGGCAAATTATACAGAGTCAGCACACATTAATACAGACGGTAATTATATAGATATAATCGTTAAAGGTCACATGCAACGTAAAACACAACTTTGCAGATTCTGATTCCTTTCGGTATGGACTTACCGAAAACAATCATCAATAATGCAAATTCAACTTATAAAGTTGAAAAATAACGCGATGAAAGAAACAGCGCGAAATCGTAGTTTAAACGATTCACTAATTTTCCCCCAGCGCTTGGGGGAATTGAAGTGGTTTCAACAGCTGGGCTGCGCTGCGCTCGGCTGCACTCATAGCACATGCGCTCATAGCACATGCGCAGTGAAATAGGTTCACGCAGCTTGGAAGCGGTGAATACTCGGTGAAGGCTTTGATGTGAGCTATTTTTCTAATGTTTTGTTGATATTTCACAGGCGCGAGATTTTTATATGTTATTACAGTAGATTACCGTTTTAACTGTTTATATAATTTTATTTGTCTATGTCACCACACGTTCTTCTTACCGAGTCACTTTCTCAGTTCGATACTTAAAAAGCAATGTCATTATTTAGCGTTGACAGAATTTCTAACTGTGATATAGATATGTCGTTGTCACAGACAAAACTCAATGTCTGTTTATTGACACCTATGTGTCTGCCTGCCTGTCTGCTAATGACAATATTCAATACACAACTTCGATCACTGACCACATGCAATTTGAACTTAACACCTATCAGGCTATACACCATAAAAAACGCATTGATTTATGGCCCGTGTTCGGTCTCTGTCACATTATGTAATTACACAGACAGGCAGGTGTGATACTTGTACACATGACATGTTATGATGTCTGTTGATTGCAAAATGTTATACACAAAAATGAGCATGTATTTACAAAACCCAACATCTCTATATATACACACACAATGACCCGTGAGGGCATCTGCAAATGAGCCAGCCGTTACACTTGAGTGCACACCCACCCGCTCTGACTGGGTTCGGTATCCCGGCTGCTTCGTTTCTTCCAGGAAGTAAACCGAATTACAAAAATTGCACTTTTGATTTGCGATTAGTTACAAAGAGAGAGAGAGAGAGAGTTAGAGAGAGAGAGAGAGAGAGAGAGAGAGAGAGAGAGAGAGAGAGAGAGAGAGAGAGAGAGAGAGAGAGAGAGAGAGAGAGAGTATTATGAAGATAAAGTTGAAACGCGTATAGATAGATCGTTCCATTATCATTGTACTGAACCTCGGTAGATTTATATGGAAACGCATAAGTGCCACAGCCTAGGAAAATGCCAATTATATGTGACACTAATACGCATCCATACATGTTCGGAAACAGCAATACATTGAATATTGTACATGTATGCATTATCTCTATGGAATGATAATATGAAGGACGTCAATTTTCTTTTTTTTGTATATGTCATGTCAGGGTCAAATTTGTCCCTTTTAACCACAAAAACCCCAACAAAATGAAAATACAATATTTACAGATGCAGTGGCGATGAACGAGAAATATACAAAACAAATCAATAGGTGATGACTGTCTCTAAACAAACCAAGGCTTGCGGCGGCGGATTTCAGTGGCTTCCAAATGTTTTCTTTTCGTGAAATCCTGATTCTTGGTGGATAGGATTTCAACTTTGTCAAATTGGAGTAGATGATTGGTGAATTTTTGCTGCTGGTCTAAATCCGCCACCACACACCTTTGACCAATAGAGACCAAGTGTACTGCATACCATTAGTTTGTTACACTAATGAGGTGGCCACCGGTTCATTATACAAGTAGTACAACATATATGCACCATGTATAGAGGGTGCCATGCATATTCTTCTTAACAATTGCAACTGATTATTTCTGTTTTTCATGGTAAGAAATACATACTTTGCTAGACAATTAATATCAAATTGTAAACCAAAAGTCACTGTGTTCTTTAATCTGATTGGTTGAAAAACGTGATCAAATGGTATTCGATTCCCGGAAATTCGCTGCGTATATAGATAATACATACAAACATCGCTCACACCATTGTATTGTTACGTCGTCAGCAGTGATGACGTCATTCAAATCATATTGTGACGAATGACGTCACAAATGAGCAGTTCCAGATGCTACCATGAAAGGCAGCCGAAACGGCCTGTTGATGACATTTCACTGCTGTACGAATACACGATGTCAATGAGTGCAGACAGAAAAACGTGTGTGGACCTTTTGGTTTACTTTTGTGTTTACAATGTCGATAAACATCATGTGTTGGCCAATTTCCGGATGTTATTGAGCATTTGAAGCACGGGAATATTCCATTTGAAACCTCCGGCTGACGCCGTCGGTTCCCAAATGAATTCCCGTGCTTCAAATACTCAATAACACCCGGAAATTGGCCAACACATGATGTTTATCTCCTAATTGACTTATTTCATGCCAATGTTCCCATATGGGAACATGTCATAAAAGGCTTTGTAACTTTTCTATGCGTGAAGATAAATTAATGATTTTTAACCATATTCATTTGTAAGATAATTGCCAATGTTCTAACATTTCTAAATCATGTTTTGAAATATATTTAAAGTCTTGGCGAGGGTCCAAAAATGCCCCAAAAAAGTGTTTTCAACCGAAAACGGTCCATAAAAAATTGACAAATACAACTGCATTATTTTTTCACATGTCCTTATAAACAAATGATGTATGTATATAATGGCAAAAGAAATGTTATCACTGTATCAGGAATTAAGGTCAAAATTTTGAATTGAACTTAAATGTTCCCATATGGAACATTGGCAGGATCATCGTTAAAATCGAATTATTTACATAAACTGCACTAATAGATAAATAAACAACGAATGATCTGTTCAAATCTTTATTTCAAATAATATAATAATAATTATATAATTATTATTCTGTAGCGCCTAACGTCCATCCATACAGGTTGCTCAGTGGCGCTTTGTACAGGAGATAGAAGAAAAAGTCATTCAGAATAGCTAGTCAAAGGTTTGCTTGAAGTTATGTTACATTTGAGATGAATTTAGATCGGGTAATCATAGCATAGTAAATGAACATTGAAATATTTTGTAGAAGAACTGGATTTTTACTACTTAACAGTGAGGAGAATTTTATCACATATGGATGGACATAGTAATATCTTTTAATATATTTTGTTCGCAACCGGTCATAAAATGGACATATTAGGAGGAAATGTAATTCATCTTCTATTTCGTTTAAATTACAAAGTGTACATAATCTATTTTCTCTTTTTACATTCATATATCTGCCTCTTTCAATAAAAATAATAATGAGAAGAACATCTGCATCGTGCCAGTGCTATTCTAATTTTTTTTACATGAACACAGGATAGATATGACTCAAGGACCATGACATTTTAAACAATGAATAATATATGCATTTATCTGATAAGGATATCTTTTCACACCATGTTTGAATATACAGATCTTTTAGTCTTGTCGTTAAGGATTGTATGAATAATGTAGGTGATTCGACATATTGTGTATTCCATGTAACTTTTTTGTCCACTTTTATCATATATTCTATGATGCCGGGCGGTTAGAACAATCGAAAAAAAATATACATTATCAGACATTATAGCTAAAATACATGGAATTATCATGAAACGGCCCTCCCATTATCAGAAATTTGCGGGCCGCTGCAAATGATATTGGACCGCTCAACCTTAACGACGGGCCACTATGAGTTCTGTTGTCAAGTGACGTCATAGTGGGTGCGTGGGCTTACGGTTCATACGATAGATAGATAGATAATTGAAAGTTTGATAGGTGTTCGGGCAACTGGGCCCATTTACACCTTGCCCATCATAAAGGTTTGCTACGTTTATACACTTTTACAAAGTAGTTAAGCTGCCACACGCTTTAATGTAAGCAAGAATGACATTCTGAACATCAGTGCGAGTGATATTACTTGTACACAACAGTCCAGTCAATGAGATGTCAATATTAAGCGCTGTCAAAGATCCCACCATCGCCTTACGAGGAGTTACATATTTTTGACAATGCAGTAAAAAATGAGCCACATCATCTAGCCGATGACACACTGTGCAATTTGCAGGAACATCATTATTAATAATGTTTAGATATGCACCAAGACCACAATGCCCAAGACGAAGTCTGGTTAAAAGAACCTCTTCTCTACGATTGTTTCTGGATAATTTTGCTTTAGCTATAAAAGGCTCAATGCCATAAAGATGGCGTCCTTTTAAGGATGAGGTCCATCTCTGTTGCCATTTCGCTTGAGCATGGGTCTTACTGACGGTGCATAATTCTGCAGGAGAGGGCAATATTGTCTCATCCTGTTCTGAGAACCTCGACATTAATTGGCTTTCGACTGGCAGATATTCTGGGTCAAACAAGTCAAAGCAACCCGAATTCCCGCTTTAAATAGCGGTAATATTGGCTTTCTTGTTGGTGCTAACCTTAACAATTGCACTATTAAGGCTGTTGGTGGACCAAAACCGAACACTGACATAGTTTGACACGTTGCAGGCTATGGTCTTGTCAAAGGCCAAGGTCGAATATCGTCACTTTCTGTTGTGACGTCACTTCAATTGTTCGATGACGTAATTGCATTCGGGCAGTCAACCCCGTCAGATGTTGATTTGGGTAAACTTACAGTCAAGTTGCTTCATTGTTTCCTTTGTCTTTTCAACACAAATTCCATGTATTTTAGCAATAATAACGGTAATGCTATTTTTGTGGGCATTATCATTTGCAGAAGCCCTTAGTCTTTTTCAACTGCCCTCCTTCGTCGTCGGGCAGTTAATGGAAGACCTCGGCTGCTGCAAATGATAATGCCCTCAAAAATAGCATTACCCTTATAATAAAGGTATAGTTTTTTGAACAATTGAATGACGTTATCCCGTCACTGCGCCATTCTAGTGTGCCCCCTCGTAATCGAACCATTTTACATTACGTCACAATGTAAGCGACGTCACGATGCATGTCAGTTGTCATCGCCTCGTACGGCCTCCTACAGTAAACTACTCCGTTGCATCCCGTTTCTTGGTTTGCAGTTGCTTCACGCAGCTAACATCACTGGTGGAAACATTACGTTTATGTTTTACGACGGTTAAAATGTGTCAATTCGACCCACAAGTTTTCAGCGACACGGTAACGTTCGCAATGTTTACATTCCCACAATGCAATCGTGGAATGTCGCTTGACTACTCAGCTTCATCTGGATGTACTGATCTAAACTTACGTTGGTAGTAGAAATGCGACGTTCATATTGCCCCATATGGTTTACGTTAATGACAGATGTAATTAAAATAATTCAGAGAAGATATTTAATCCGAACGTAAACCGTCATCAAACTGTTATCATTTGGTTTTTTCTGGTAACGTTCGTCTTAACGTAGGGGGCAGACACATCAATAGAACAGCGCGCCAGTTAGCCCTGTGCGAGGATTCTTAATTTAGGTCACCGACACCGTCGTTTGTTTTCTGCATTAAATTAATCGTAATTATCCTTAGAAAACATTAAATTTGGCATCTTAGATTTTCGTTTTTTCTCTATTTACAGTTAATTTCCATTTATCGCAGTAACTTTCAAGTTCATTAATTTGATTCTGTAAGCCATTAATCGTGCTTGAGAACAAACCAATGTCATCTGCAAATAGCAATAGGAAAATATTAACTATATCAGGGTGGAGTTGAATCCCGTGTACACAATTAGTTTCGACTTGTCGTGCTAACTTTATGAAAAAGGAAATAGAAATTGGCTTAGTATACAGCCTTGTCTTACACCAAGTTGCAAGTCAAATATTTCTGAAAAATTATGATTACTGTTAATACAGGCTTTAACAGTTTTATACATATTGCATAAAAGTTTACTCATTTTACCACTGAGACCGTGGGTATTAAATAGAAGCCAAAGTTGTTTTCGTTGTACTGAATCAAAAGCTTTTGAAAAATCTACAAATAATGCATAGAATTTCCCCCTTTAGAGTTTAAATACCTCTGAATAATACTTTGTAGTATAAACATATTATCTACTGTCGTATATCCCTGTCTGAAGCCAGCTTGCGCTTCGCTGATCTTATCCATTGAGTCTCCCCAGTTTACAAGTCTTTTATTTATTATAGAGGTGAAAGTTTTACTAAATATGCTCAGTAGTGTTATGCCTCTATAATTATTTGGATTATTTATATTACCTTGTTTATGGATAGGAACTATTATGCCAATAGCCCAACATCCGGGGAACGTACCATTTTCTAGTACGGGACGATAAGATCTGCTGAGTATTTAAAAATTTCAGATATTGTTTTATCAATTCCTGGTGATTTATTACATTTCATTTGGTTAATGCTATCTAAGATTTCATCTCTAGTAATTGGGGAATCAAGTATTACCTTGGTAAGCTCTGAATTCGGATCTGATGGGTTTTCATTGTCGAAATTATCACATGTTACATCGTCATTTTCATTGTGTAAAGAGTTCAACAGTGTCCGAAAGTGTTAATAGCATCTGGGCTTTTGGATGATAATAGCTGATAAAATGTAGGATGTGTTGGATTTACAATATAATATTCAGCTAACAATTGTATCAAATCTGACAAAAAAGGACATATTAAGCTGAAATGGTACTCCGTTTCAATACAGGGAACAACGCAAAGATGACAAAATCGTTGATCTTTAGCAATATGAAGTTTTCTATCTTCTTCTAACAGTGTATGAAATAAGCCAAAAGTCCAGCCAGACTTCAAAATGTTACCAGCCCAAAATGGATTTAACCAGACCAAATATGGTGAATTTACTCAGAACATGTATGGAACATCAAAAACATTTACCATACCATCGGGCTCGCTAGCTGTAAATTTAGACCGTCCGTCAGAAATCTAGACCGTTTCGGCCTTATTGACACACGGCCTTATTTCATACACTGCTTCTAACATTAACCTGTGAATTGAACACCTAAATTTAGTAAGGGCTATTCTATATTAAGTAACATTCACAACTGACAAATATTCTTCAAAAACATAATTCCTTCTTTAGACATTGATATACAATATGTTTGGGAAACGAACATATTAATTCAAACGATGTCTGTTGATCTATTGATACATACCTTTGTTTAAAATCAAACAGGAACTTATTTATACAACTACATCCATATTTATTTAACAATTGTTTTACATTATGGGCTCAACATTGTCTACCAACCTCTGCTAATTTATATTGATAACGGTGTGTGTGTTATAATATTCCATTATCCGTTTGGTATAAGAACCGTGTCCAATATTTTCAATTGATATATATTGTCTAGTTTTGAAGACAAACATCCATAATGTTCGGTGCATTTCTACCAAGAAGCAGAATTTGCTTTAAGAAATTATTGTATACTCTGTCTGCATCTTGTGAGGGATGAAATCCCCATTTTTCTGATCCGCAAACTAAAGCTGGGAATACTGTGTTGTCAAAGATGTTGAGAAGAACAGATAATGTCAATTTTCTGAAATTTGATAGATGGGAACTAAAATATTTAACACTTTCTGGATATGACCAAAAAAAACTATGTGTTATATGCCATGGCCAACTGCATGAGAAATGAAGACTCAAATATGTGTAAGAAGACACAATTTCTAGTTGTGTATCATTAAAATAATGTTTTTCGTATTTCTTTAATCTACCACCTTTCCTGAAAACCATACTTTTATATTTACTAATATTGACGGTTTAAGATAATTTTTTACAATATAATGCAGGAATATTCAATCTGTTTTGTAAACCTAGGACAGCGCTATCAAACAGTAACATATCATCGGCGAGGAGTAACATGAAATGTCGACAGACACCATGCAATCAAAATAAGTGGTGATAGTTGGCAACCCTGTTTTATTCCGCTCACACAGTCAAACAGTTGTGTGTAGCCACCTTGCAATGATATATACGATTGAACATTTGTGTGCATATTACTAATTAATCTAAAACATTACCTTTGACATTGCCAGCCCAAAGTTTACACATCAAACTTGATCTATTGATGGAATCCAATGTAGCTCTAAGATCAACGAAACAACAGTTTAGTCTGCCCTTATATAAAGACAAATATTAGAGACCAGTGTATCTAACACAAATATATTGTGCTTAAATGAGTTTATAGAGTTCATAAATTTAAATTTTTTAAAATGTTATCAAATTAAGATGACACTACTCCCACTTTAAAAGGGATATGAAGGTGATACTTCAAAATAGATCAGAAGTTTGTTTTAGTTTTCGTCTGCAACGCGAGTAGCACGGATCGTGGTGGGTCTGTTGTCAAGGGTCATAACTCTGATAGTTTTTGTGTGTGGTAACAATTTATATGACGAGTCGGTACGTTCTAGGTTCGAGTCGGCGGTGTTGGAATGGAAAAAAAATGTTTGTTTTTTTAATTTTTGGTCGGCAATAGAATTAGGGCCGGTCGGGCGATGAGAAACACAAAAAATAAAAAATTCTGCCCTAATCAACAGCTTGGTAATCAACAAGCGTGTGTAGTGAAATTTCAATCCTACACGTGCAACTCGGACACCGGGCTGCTCTACCATCGGTCTCAAATGAGATCAAAAGGACTGTAAGCATATTGTGCTTGATTGTGTATGTTCTCACTGACAAGGGATATCCATTACCATCCATTTAACTTCTATAGAGGATCTTATGTTTGTCAGTGTTCACTTACTTGTTGGACTTGCATATATACATATATAGCTTACAGATAGATGTATTGTAATCAATGTGTTTTAAAATTAGCTTCACTTACTTGTTGGACTTGCATATATACATATATAGCTTACAGATAGATGTATTGTAATCAATGTGTTTTAAAATTAGCTTCACTTACTTGTTGGACTTGCATATATACATATATAGCTTACAGATAGATGTATTGTAATCAATGTGTTTTAAAATTAGCTTCACTTACTTGTTGGACTTGCATATATACATATATAGCTTACAGATAGATGTATTGTAATCAATGTGTTTTAAAATTAGCTTCACTTACTTGTTGGACTTGCATATATACATATATAGCTTACAGATAGATGTATTGTAATCAATGTGTTTTAAAATTAGCTTCACTTACTTGTTGGACTTGCATATATACATATATAGCTTACAGATAGATGTATTGTAATCAATGTGTTTTAAAATTAGCTTCACTTACTTGTTGGACTTGCATATATACATATATAGCTTACAGATAGATGTATTGTAATCAATGTGTTTTTAAAATTAGCTTCACTTACTTGTTGGACTTGCATATATACATATATAGCTTACAGATAGATGTATTGTAATCAATGTGTTTTAAAATTAGCTTCACTTACTTGTTGGACTTGCATATATACATATATAGCTTACAGATAGATGTATTGTAATCAATGTGTTTTAAAATATAGCTTCACTTACTTGTTGGACTTGCATATATACATATATAGCTTACAGATAGATGTATTGTAATCAATGTGTTTTAAAATTAAAAAGCTTCACTTACTTGTTGGACTTGCATATATACATATATAGCTTACAGATAGATGTATTGTAATCAATGTGTTTTAAAATTAGCTTCACTTACTTGTTGGACTTGCATATATACATATATAGCTTACAGATAGATGTATTGTAATCAATGTGTTTTAAAATTAGCTTCACTTACTTGTTGGACTTGCATATATACATATATAGCTTACAGATAGATGTATTGTAATCAATGTGTGTTTTAAAATTAGCTTCACTTACTTGTTGGACTTGCATATATACATATATAGCTTACAGATAGATGTATTGTAATCAATGTGTTTTAAAATTAGCTTCACTTACTTGTTGGACTTGCATATATACATATATAGCTTACAGATAGATGTATTGTAATCAATGTGTTTTAAAATTAGCTTCACTTACTTGTTGGACTTGCATATATACATATATAGCTTACAGATAGATGTATTGTAATCAATGTGTTTTAAAATTAGCTTCACTTACTTGTTGGACTTGCATATATACATATATAGCTTACAGATAGATGTATTGTAATCAATGTGTTTTAAAATTAGCTTCACTTACTTGTTGGACTTGCATATATACATATATAGCTTACAGATAGATGTATTGTAATCAATGTGTTTTAAAAAAAATAAGCTTCACTTACTTGTTGGACTTGCATATATACATATATAGCTTACAGATAGATGTATTGTAATCAATGTGTTTTAAAATTAGCTTCACTTACTTGTTGGACTTGCATATATACATATATAGCTTACAGATAGATGTATTGTAATCAATGTGTTTTAAAATTAGCTTCACTTACTTGTTGGACTTGCATATATATATATATATATATATATATAGCTTACAGATAGATGTATTGTAATCAATGTGTTTTAAAATTAGCTTCACTTACTTGTTGGACTTGCATATATACATATATAGCTTACAGATAGATGTATTGTAATCAATGTGTTTTAAAATTAGCTTCACTTACTTGTTGGACTTGCATATATACATATATAGCTTACAGATAGATGTATTGTAATCAATGTGTTTTAAAATTAGCTTCACTTACTTGTTGGACTTGCATATATACATATATAGCTTACAGATAGATGTATTGTAATCAATGTGTTTTAAAATTAGCTTCACTTACTTGTTGGACTTGCATATATACATATATAGCTTACAGATAGATGTATTGTAATCAATGTGTTTTAAAATTAGCTTCACTTACTTGTTGGACTTGCATATATACATATATAGCTTACAGATAGATGTATTGTAATCAATGTGTTTTAAAATTAGCTTCACTTACTTGTTGGACTTGCATATATACATATATACTGTAGCTTACAGATAGATGTATTGTAATCAATGTGTTTTAAAATTAGCTTCACTTACTTGTTGGACTTGCATATATACATATATAGCTTACAGATAGATGTATTGTAATCAATGTGTTTTAAAATTAGCTTCACTTACTTGTTGGACTTGCATATATACATATATAGCTTACAGATAGATAGCTTACAGATGTATTGTAATCAATGTGTTTTAAAATTAGCTTCACTTACTTGTTGGACTTGCATATATACATATATAGCTTAGCTTACAGATAGATGTATTGTAATCAATGTGTTTTAAAATTAGCTTCACTTACTTGTTGGACTTGCATATATACATATATAGCTTACAGATAGATGTATTGTAATCAATGTGTTTTAAAATTAGCTTCACTTACTTGTTGGACTTGCATATATACATATATAGCTTACAGATAGATGTATTGTAATCAATGTGTTTTAAAATTAGCTTCACTTACTTGTTGGACTTGCATATATACATATATAGCTTACAGATAGATGTATTGTAATCAATGTGTTTTAAAATTAGCTTCACTTACTTGTTGGACTTGCATATATACATATATAGCTTACAGATAGATGTATTGTAATCAATGTGTTTTAAAATTAGCTTCACTTACTTGTTGGACTTGCATATATACATATATAGCTTACAGATAGATGTATTGTAATCAATGTGTTTTAAAATTAGCTTCACTTACTTGTTGGACTTGCATATATACATATATAGCTTACAGATAGATGTATTGTAATCAATGTGTTTTAAAATTAGCTTCACTTACTTGTTGGACTTGCATATATACATATATAGCTTACAGATAGATGTATTGTAATCAATGTGTTTTAAAATTACCTTCACTTACTTGATGACGGTGGCACCACGGAGGGTTAAATCGGCGTAAAACCATACTCAGTCAGTCAGTCAAGGTCAAAGTGTATAACACTGACTAAATTGAATGGAAAACCAAGTTCTGGATAGTCAACTTCTTTATTGCAATGAGTGCAACGTTTCGGTGTAGGTACTAACACTGTTATCAAGCAAGCGATGAACGAAGCTTGATAACGGTGTTAAAATGCCTCTCATAGAAGAAACTGACTAAATTAATAAAAACTTTTACTGTTTTCAGTGTCTTTTTAATATTCACTAGCACAACATACATCCGGTGACCAAATTAATGGTATAGAAGTAAAGGTACAGTAGGTCCCCAAGACGAACGCTTAGTTTCTGAATATCTCGAATTTGGTTAGAAACAGATCATTCCTGATAAATTGAAAAGGGTCACAGTGAGATCGGATATTGAAGACGCTATGTTGATAAAAACAGATAACTCATTTATGCTGAATGTGATCCCCAGTGAGCTCGGAGATTCAGAACCAGAGGGAGTAAGGGCCTGCTTCTTTTAGGGCTTCAGCATTGCAGAAATAGCTGCGTGGGAGGGACAGTGATGTGATTGATTGATTGTTGTTTAACGCCGCACTCAGCAATATTCCAGTTTTATGGCGGCGGTCTGTAAATAATCGAGTCTGGACCAGACAATCCAGTCATTAACAGCATGAGCACCGTTCTACGCAATTGGGATTCGATGACATATGTCAACCAAGTCGGTGAGCCTGGCCACCCGATCCCGTTAGTCGCCTCTTACGTTAAGCATGGGTTGCTGAAGACCAATTCTAACCAGGACGAAATAGTGCAGTGGCTTAGGTCCGATTTTGAGGTTGATCGTTACATGCCGGACTAAAGCATGAAACTTTGCATAGTGCTGGGGAATATCATGATAAAACATATTTTTGGGGGGTGCCCGAGTTTTGGGGCCAACTTTCCGAAAAATTCAAGATGGCGTCCAAGATGGCCCCCCCAAATCACGGATTTCCAATTTTAACACTATATAACTTTCCTCCGCTGGTTTTATAGCAGAAAACCTTGCACAGTGCTTTGGAACATAATGATAAAACATATTGTTTGAGTGTGCCCGAATTTTTGTGTCCATTTTCCGAAAAATCCAAGATGGCGTCCAAGATGGCCCCTAAAAGCAAGGATTTCCAATTCTAACACTATTGTGACTTTAACCCGCTGGATTAAAAGCAGAAAACCTTCCACAGTGCTAGGGAACATCGTAATAAAGCATATTTTGTGGATGTGCCTGGATGTTTGGGCTAATTTACCCCAAAATCCAAGATGGCCACCAAAAATCAAAGAGTAGTTGAAGTCCACCCAGAATGGTCGCCGACTATAAAACAAATTCATTTTGTTGCAATATGTGAGATATATTCGCCGTTCAAAGGACTATTTTGATACCTTTAAGAAATATAACAAACAGGATTTATCTTTAGTAGTAAAAGATATAATTCATCATCAAATTAATGAAAAAGTTACTGTTTTGATCAGTCACGTGACATCAATTTGTCAAACATCGATCTCTGTGATTCTGAAGTCTCCTTTAACAGTTACCATTGAAGTTACAGAGCGATGTGCATGGAAGTTGAGAGAAGATTTACAAATACACTTCTTTAAACGTAGAAGTTGAGACTTGTAGCCAAATTTGCAACAACTTCGTGAAGCTTCTGGCAGTGTCATCCACACCGGTAGCCATGGGTTGTTGTTCTTTATCCACCCAAATAAATCTGGCTCGGATGCTTTCTGTCTGAGAAGTAAACAAGTAAGCCTTATGCTGGCCTGGTACAAGCTCCTGTTTGGGTGCTGTAGCAGAGCATCCTGAGTGGGAGGAAGGTTCTGCATCAAACTTGATCTTGCGGCTTTGGCAGAACATCTCTTGTCGCAGTTCGTTGGCTGTGTTCACCGATGTAGTTTTGTCAGACAAGATGCATGTGAATCGCTCAACTTATGAAAACACTTCTGAGTCTTTGTCCACAGGTTGGAATGATGCTGTGCAGGAAAAGGAAATCTCTCAGTCACATCCTCCTAGGATATCCAAGTCTTCAAAGCAGTTGCCTTTTTGCCTTTTCCACTGAACTGTGATGTTGTGTCAGAACCAGTGAATGCGTGGAAAAAGGGAAGCACCACTCATCTTCAACAGCCAAGATCTTGGAATATTCTGTTGATGTGATAATATCTGACGTTTTTCCCGTTTCCTAATGAAACTTTTCTTCTACTGCCTTTCTTCGCTTTTCTCGTGTTGTCTCGAGCAGAGTCATACCCATGATGCAAGACAATCTAAGAGCTCTGATTTGCAGTTTGGTAAATGAAGTTTTCGATGAATTGATATGGATGGTGGCCACGGGGGGTTTTCACGAGAAAAGAATTGGTTGACGTACCTGACAATCAATGAACATCTGACTGAAGAGACTGTAGCCATTATTCGGGCCATTCGTTTGCTGTTTGATTTAGACTGAGGGTTTGTTTGTGGTGGCTTGAAAAAAAGTGATTTTTCTTAATGGGGTTGTGAATTGACTCTGTCCTTTACAAACTTCTCATATTTGTCTTTTCCTGTCTTCTCCGTTGATTTCAACCAACATATTGATGATCATCAAGGGTCATCAGTTCAGGAGACTCTTCCAGGAAGCAACTGTGCCACATAAGTTGTTGACTTGAGTCTTAAATGTCTGCTGTGTAGCAAAATCTTGTTCATTGCTTCTAGTATCAACCTTGTCATCTTGCTTCTCAAACTATTGCAGAATTCTTGCTTGTTCTGGTCCAAATATCATCCATCTAGTTAAGGAAACATTTTCTGTTAATCCAACTGCACCACCTGAGTGTTTTACAACTTTGCTGTTTTGCTCATGAGCTTGATCCAAAAGCATGGCAGCAAATGTGTTTGATGTTTTGGGGAAAACCAAACCTCTCTGAATGGACTCTCTTCTGTCAACAGGAAAAGGCTTTCATATCTCTGATGTGAACTGACAGCCTGCGTGCATAGTTGGTGTGATCAAGAGCAAAGAACCAGGGGACAAGTTGTTCCATTACCTGGATGTACAGAGACATGTTTCTTTCGCGATGGGACCTCACACAGATTGGTATCATTGTCTCGAGATGAAGAATCAAATCCCAGTATTTGAATGTTGGAATGTTTTCTGACATCCAATTTTTCCAGGCAGTCTTCAAATGATTGTTGAACAGCGGTTCCAGTGAGAACATGTACGCATCGCTTTGAAGACTTGCTATTTGATACGGCAGCTATTTGATGAGTATGTCTTTGTAACATGAAAGGCTGAAATGAAAGATTCAGCTGTTCCACTTGGGCAATATCCGCTTCTGTTGGTGCTGAAGTCCATCCAGAATCTTCCAACAAGTCTCCAACCATTTTCCATAAGGCTATTTCAATGTGAAGACCTCCAAGCTTGATAGTGTACACGTCTTCACCAAACACATTTGGCCATCTCCATTGAACATATTTTGCTAGCGCAAAATGTGGTTGGGCTATCTCCATGACTGGGAGTTGTCCTGGATTGCAATGTTTTGTGTCTGTCTTGATAATAGACATACCATGCCTAACCATGGCAAGACTTGCGGCTTTGTCCTTAAAGAAGAGGAAGAAGAAAACTTATTCCTGTTGCAACCTGTTCCTGGGATTGACGAGAAGCATGAAATGCACCAGGCAACTCATCATTTTCCAAATGTTCTTCAGCGAGAAGGCCAATGCAGTGCTTGATCCAAGATTCTTCTTAGCTTTGGTGATCTTGTCTTCGACTTGATGATCAGTTATAGGCACATTAACTCTCTCCATATTGCAGGCTACTGCAGGAACTATACAACTGCCTGGAAGTGTAGGTTTGGAAGAGCTTAAAATAGTGTCTATTGAAATAGGCTTTTCGCTGGTACCATTATCAACAACATTATCAAATGTGGCTGCAAGTCTCAACCTCTATGCTCAAAGAAGTGCATTTGTAAATTTTCTCAACTTCTGTGCGCATCGCTCTGTAACTTCAATGGGAACTGTTAAAGGAGACTTCAGAATCACAGAGATCGATGTTTGACAAATTGATGTCACGTGACTGATCAAAACAGTAACTTTTTCATTAATTGGATGATGAATTATATATTTTACTACTACATGTACACATAAATCTTGTTTGTTATATTTCTAGAAAGTATTAGAATAGCCCTTTGAACGGCGAATATATCTCACATATTGCAACAAATGAATATTTTTTTATAGTCGGCGACCATTTTGGGTGGACCTCAGCACTCTTTGATTTTTGGCGGCCATCTTGGATTTGGGGGAAAATAGGCCCAAACATTCAGGCACATCCCCAAAAATATGCTTTATCACGATGTTCCCTAGCACTGTGCAAGGTTTTCTGCTTTAATCCAGCGGGGTAAAGTCACAATAGTGTTAGAATTGGAAATCCTTGCTTTTAGGGGCCCATCTTGCACGCCATCTTGGATGTTTTGGAAAATGGGCCCATAAAACCGGGCACACCAAAACAATATGTTTTATCATTATGTTCCCAAGCATTGTGCAAGGTTTTCTGCTATAATTCAGCGAGGGGAAAGTCATATAGTGTTAAAATTGGAAATCCTTGATTTTTGTCGGCCATCTTGGACGCCATCTTGAATTTTTCGGAAAATATGCCCCAAGAATCGGGCACTCACCCAAAATATGTTTTATCATGATATTCCCCAGCACTATGCAAAGTTTCATGCTTTAGCCAGCCAAGTATCTATTTTCACCCTAAGCCACTGCACTAAAAACAGTTTTTTGACATATGACCGTCAAGCTACAACAAATATGACTTTTAACGAAACAAATAATATATACATATCCATTTTCTGTCATCAACACTTCGTTTGGAGACGTGGGTTGAGGCATTATATCTGTGGCTGCTGTGAATAATGTAAACGGAAGCTGTAATTATCTGAGCGACAAACGCCTTCGCAGCAATAAAGATAACCATTATTGAATGACAGTTTGTGGAAGATTTTTAAAAGAAAACAACTAAATTATCATAACGAGTTTAGTTAAACCATACAAAGTCTCTGTTCCTTTGGGGATTTGCAAAAGTCCCAAACAATTTACAAATTGACACATTTTCACAGAAAATGTAAGTGGTTTTCACAGAATGATCATTAACAATTCAGTATGACGTAAGACACTGGAGCAACTTACAATGTAGTTTATAAAATGAAATGTGATGCAAAAGATTTCAAGTGACGGTTTAATTTGAATCTGAATGACAGTGTGTAGCTTCATAAAAGGTCAATGAGAACCTTTTCTGAAAAATGTGTCTACCATTTACATTGTATCACTCTTTCTTATTGAAACCTCCGGTTTCTTGACGTTTGGAACAGCATTTGTATTGATGTACATACACTCATTTCCAGTAATCCACATGTGTAGGTAATTGACACATGTACGCCTCGGATGGGCATGTTTAGAAATGTTGCAGAAATGCACACCTTTAGTGTCCGTCCAGTATCCTGGCAGGTGATGTCGTATACGCCAGCTGTAGCGACACTGAACCAACCAAATTAATGATATTTCCGTGTGTGCACATAGTGTTTGGAATGATTTGAATAGATGATTAAATTGGGTGACGCATGTTAAACTGTTATTGTTTCAAGCTGGATGTTCATATGTCGGGATATCCAAAGATGTTGGGAATGAGTTAATTTCATTAACATATTATGTAGCAGATGCAAACTTGGTATAAAAAAATAACTACTTTGGCATTTCACAGACTTGGTGCAGAAAAATAAATGCCTCGCCATTTAACAGACTTGATACAAAAAAATAAATACTTCGGCATTTCACAGTTATCACGGATTAGATTAAGCATAACTGGAACCTGAATTATACATTATGTGAAATTTTGAGAAAGATCTTATAAGAATTCTAGCCAAATTCACGTTCAAATCTTTGAAGGGCATTTAGAGGTGGAATGCATAAGAAAAGCAAGATTCATTGATGTCAACTTCTTTATTGTGAATAAAACGGCGTTTCGGAGTGTATGCTTGCTCCTCAATCAGGTGACACATCCATAAATTTTGCTTTTATCAAATTCACGTTGTTTCAAAATACAGGCGAAACATTTTAGTAAAAGGTATGATCCAAAATGCCTTAAATGCGATAAATGTAGTTTGATGGAAATCGAGGATATACTTTTATATTACTGCGTCATCACTGTACGTCAAGCAGAGAGAAGCAGTTACCCATATACTGTCATCGATATCTGACCCGTGAAGGTCCGGGCATTTAGAGGTGGATAACCCATGCTTAATATATAAGCAATATTTATGCTCTACAATGTATTTATCTATCTTTTTATGTATCTATAAATCATTTATGCCATATACCCATCTGTGTGAATGTATAGATTATAATGTTTTAGTATGATTTGTTTGCTTTTAACTGAGGAATGAATGTGTTTATATGGATATGTATTTCTTTTTACTTCATATATCCTAATCTCTATCACTTAACGTATACTTTGTTTTATCGTCTCTCGTGACCCACTCTGGGTGGCGTTTGTACATCATCTCTCACATACTTGTTTAGGTTTCTTTTTACTCTGCACAAATGCTGAGACGCAAATAAAATATTTTGTATTGTATTGTATATTGTAAATCATATGTTGTACCACAGGTGCACTGCAATAACCATGACGAGGAATTATAGCATATTTTATATTTGTATTGTATAAATACAGCACACATATTTGTCACGAGGAGAAGAGTCATTATTGATTAACGCCACATAAGCAGTCTTGTAGCTGTTCGTGGCTATTATTCTCCCAGACATTGTTCCATATTTAAAGTGTGCTACAGTCCGTTTGGCTTAAAAACGGACCGATGAATTGCAATCTAACTCGAAAAATAATAAACATATAATACTTAATGAAACGCTGATCATAATCAAAACATCAGACCAACTCTGTGATTTATTTGCAGAATTTATGTCCTAAAAATCAAAAAGTTATTTAACAAACTATCATTAAAATTTTGACACAGTTCACTATTTGTTACGAGGGAGTAGTGCAAAGAAAGGGACAGCCAGGTGTGCGAGAAAGGATGGAGACGGCACAGCACAGGTTAATGAATCAATAACTTTGTCGGCACTTGTGCACGTGCTTCTCGAACACCTGGCTGTCCCTTTCTTTGCACTTCTCCCTCGTAACAAATAGTGAACTGTGTCAAGATTTTAATGATAGTTTGTTAAACAACTTTTTTGGTGGAGTCCGGAAAATTTTCAAATATAAGAAAGCTGTTGGGTATTAGTAAATGATAAACATGTGTACTATTTATATTTCTTTGGCAATTTTGTACAATGATAAAATTTGCAATTCATCGGTCCGTTTCTGACTCAAACGGACTGTAGTTATGTTGTATGCATATATTAATGTTTTAAATTTGTAATATCGTGTCTCGTAGGCCTGAGGGCCGGATGCTTGTTTTATAATTGTATAATATTGGTTTTATGACGTAAACAGCATGTGACACGTAAATAAAATATATTTCTTCTCTTCTCTTATCTGTATAAAGTTAAATGAATATTGATATCCCGTTATCTTGCAAACTGTTCTCCTTATAGACGAAATGTCACACAACTATATCCTAATCACTTTATTTAACCATGGTTATATTTTTATATGTTTGCGAGGTAAACCGATCAACATACATCTATGATATAGAATAACTGCCTCGTTTGGTCTACAAGGCATCCGATACCACGTCACTATGTCCACCAGCTATCCTTTAAGACGTCCAACTTCTCCCTTTCTTGGCCAGCAGGTACTCATTAAGACGTCCCACTCGACCCCTTATTAGGTTCACTCCAGTTTCTCGCCTTCATAACTACATATAATTCCTATGTGGGTCGACCGCCTCCGTGGTGTAGTGGTTAGAGCGTCCGCCCGGAGAGAGGTGCGGGGTTCGATCCCCGACCGCGTCATACAAAAAGACGTTAAAATATGGTACTTGTTGGTCCCTGCCTGGCGCTCGGCATTAATGGCTCGGAGTCAGTATGATGTGTCTGAGTGGGGTATTCATGCTTCACTGCGGCATGGTATCTCAGTGGGCTAGCACTATAAAAACAGCTTCAGTCTGGGCTAGTACAAGCAGCCGCACATACACGTACACACGCATGCACGTCGTCATATGAGCGAAATATTCTCAAGCACGACGTTAAACCCAATTTCACCTCACCTCCTATGTGGGTCAGCTGGGTTTGAGGCGATATGTGCCGGCGTTTCCTCAGGGAGCAGTTTGGATATTATTGTTGCAGTTGGGGTCGATATATGAATGCGAGAAGAATAACATCACCGAAGTGTGTTGTAAAACAACTTGTTCATCGAGACAGTTCTCAAACGCCAATCATCCTCTCTACAGTACAGTGCAATGCCTCGACCCTGGAGTGAGTGAGTGAGTTGGGTTTTACGCCGCGTTTAGCATATTCCAGTAATATCACGACAGAAGACACCAGAAGTGGACTTCATACATTGTGCACATGTTGGTAATCGAACCCGGGTCTTTGACGTGACTAACCAACGCTTTAACCACTACCCCACCGCCCCACCTCGATCCCGGAAGATTCTCGGGTAATGCAACTGAAGTCGGGGTCATACAACAGAAGACACGTGCATTTGATAAGTTTCGCTTTTATTACCTTTTAATAATCCAGCACACGCACATGATATTAATGTCCTTCCAGTTTACATAAATTAACCCACTGAAGCTGGGACGGAGCCAGCATCAAAATCCCTCTTGGAACATCTGGTCAATGTGTACACCACATATACGGGATATATTTAAAGGGTTAACACAGTGTGCTGTACATGCGACATTCTAACACGTTTGTGACATGTGGTAAATAACAACATTTGGAATGGTGTAATCCTTTGTACCGCCAAGAGCACAACATAATGCCAAAGCTATTAGTAATGAGACATTGTCAGTATCAACACTAAAAATCAACACTTGTAATGGGACCCATGGCCAATATCAACACTTGTAATGGGACCCATGGCCAATATCAACACTTGTAATGGGACCCATGGCCAATATCAACACTTGTAATGGGACCCATGGCCAATATCAACACTTTTAATGGGACCCATGGCCAATATCAACACTTTTAATGGGACCCATGGCCAATATCAACACTTGTAATGGGACCCATGGCCAATATCAACACTTGTAATGGGACCCATGGCCAATATCAACACATCTAATGGGACCCATGGCCAATATCAACACTTTTAATGGGACCCATGGCCAATATCAACACATTTTAATGGGACCCATGACCAAAATCAACATCTAATGGGACCCATGGCCAATATCAACACATCTAATGGGACCCATGGCCAATATCAACACTTTTAATGGGACCCATGGCCAATATCAACACATTTAATGGGACCCATGGCCAATATCAACACATCTTTTTAATTAATGGGACCCATGGCCAATATCAACACTTTTAATGGGACCCATGGCCAATATCAACACTTTTAATGGGACCCATGCCAATAATATCAACACTTTTAATGGGATCATGGCCAAAATCAACACTTCTAATGGGACCCATGGCCAATCATCATCTAATGGGACCCAATATCAACACTTTTAATGGGACCCATGGCCAATATCAACACATCTAATGGACCCTTTAAGGGCCAATTCTCTTTAAACCCATGGACCCATGGCCAATATCAACACTCTTTAATATATCAACACTTTTAATGGGACCCATGGCCAATATCAACACTTCTAATGGACCCAATATCAACACTTTTAATGGGACCCATGGCCAATATCATCAACACATCTAATGGGACCCATGGCCAATATCAACACTCTGTAATGGGACCCATGGCCAATATCAACACTTGTAATGGGACCCATGGCCAATATCAACACTTGTAATGGGACCCATGGCCAATATCAACACATCTTTAATGGGACCCATGGCCAATATCAACACTTTTAATGGGACCCATGGCCAATATCAACACTTGTTATGGGACCCATGGCCAATATCAACACTTGTAATGGGACCCATGGCCAATATCAACACATCTAATGGGACCCATGGCCAATATCAACACTTTTAATGGGACCCATGGCCAATATCAACACTTTTAATGGGACCCATGACCAAAATCAACACATCTAATGGGACCCATGGCCAATATCAACACATCTAATGGGACCCATGGCCAATATCAACACTTTTAATGGGACCCATGGCCAATATCAACACTTTTAATGGGACTCATGGCCAATATCAACACTTTTAATGGGACCCATGACCAATATCAACACATCTAATGGGACCCATGGCCAATATCAACACTTTTAATGGGACCCATGGCCAATATCAACACATCTAATGGGACCCATGGCCAATATCAACACTTTTAATGGGACTCATGGCCAATATCAACACTTTTAATGGGACCCATGGCCAATATCAACACTTGTAATGGGACCCATGGCCAATATCAACACTTTTAATGGGACCCATGGCCAATATCAACACATCTAATGGGACCCATGGCCAATATCAACACTTGTAATGGGACCCATGGCCAATATCAACACTTTTAATGGGACCCATGGCCAATATCAACACTTGTAATGGGACCCATGGCCAATATCAACACTTTAATGGGACCCATGGCCAATATCAACACTTGTAATGGGACCCATGGCCAATATCAACACATTTAATGGGACCCGTGGCCAATATCAACACTCTTTAATGGACCCATGACCAAAATCAACACATCTAATGGGACCCGTGTAATAATATCAACACATCTAATGGGACCCATGGCCAATATCAACACTTGTAATGGGACCCATGGCCAATATCAACACTTGTAATGGGACCCATGGCCAATATCAACACTTGTAATGGGACCCATGGCCAATATCAACACATCTAATGGGACCCATGGCCAGTATCAACACATCTATTGGGACTCATGGCCAATATCAACACTTTTAATGGTTCCCTGATGGACACATGAACACCAGCTGGACAAGGTAATATTTCGAATATCAGCAGGTCGTTGAAGTTCCTGGGAGAGTGAGTGTAGAGGACTGTGACATTGGCGGTGCTGTACGTGCCAGCGTTAACGAGGATGATGCAACGTCTGACACATCGGAATGTCGTCTGCTTTCTAAGCTACCTGCAATATCCTGGACAACCGTCTGTCTCTCTATAAACTTTCAGTTTGTATATTTTCACAGATGAAAGTCGATACTACGAGTGAATCCAAGGTCAGGAGATGGATTCAATTCATATCACGACCCACCCAAACAGACGAGTGAACGGGTTACCCTCCAGTGTCCGCCAAGACCACTCTCGTATCTTCTGCAATTAGAGAAACATGTTTAAAGTACAGTCTAAAAATAATTAGTAAGGGAGTGAGTGAGTTTAGTTTAACGCCGCTTTTAGCAATAATCCAGCAATATCACAGCGGGGAACACTAGACATGGGCTTCACACATTGTATCCATGTGGGGAATCGAACCCGAGTCTTCGTCTTGACGCTTTAACCATTAGGCAACCCCATCGCCCCTCTAAAATTAATAAAACATGTTCCTTGTTTCTTTCTCAGAGAGCATGTCTGAAATCGATCATTGTTCAAATCCCAGACCCGATTATTAATATATTTTAACGCCACGCTCAATGAGTGAGGGGGCGGTGGGGTAGCCTAGTGGTTAAAGCGTTGGCTCGTCACGCCGAAGACCCGGGTTCGAATCCCCACATGGGTACAATGTGTGAAGCCCATTTCTGGTGTCCCCCGCCGTGATGTTGCTGGAATATTGCTAAAAGCGGCGTAAAATCAAAACTCAGTCAGTCAGTCAATGAGTGAGGTAAGTGTGTAAGGTCCAACGTCGCTTTGAATAGCATTGCAGTTATATCAAGTGGTATCACATCCTCGATAATCTCCAGGGTATACGTTCCGATAAATCTCCACTAGTGGAGTGAGTGAGTGAGTTTAGTTTTACGTCCCACTCAGCAATATTCCAGCTATATGGCGGCGGTCTGTAAATAATCGAGTCTGGACCAGACAATCCATTGATCAACAGCAGGGGCATCGATCTACGCAATTGGGATACGATGACATTTGTCAACCAAGTCAGCGAACCTGACCACCCGATCCCGTTAGTTGCCTCTTACAAGCATGGATTGCTGAAACCAATTCTAACCCGGATTTTCACGGGCAGTCAGCAGTATTAAGTAAAGTATGCCTTCCGAAGTTAACTAAGTTAATGGAAAATATGGAAAACAAAAATTATAAAGTTTTTTTATGCCCCTATTTTTGTAATATTGTATCTGTGTACCAATTACCATTCCATTTCTGATATGTACCATACGTACTGTGGAGTCTAGAATACCATAAATGTTGATCCCGAATCCCGCCTTCCGCAACCGGAAGGGGGTTGGGAGGCTCACAGACTAACGTGAGTGAGTGAGTTTAGTTTTACGCCGCACTCAGCAATATTTAAGCTATACGGCGGCGGTCTGTAAATAATCGAGTCTGGACCAGACAATCCAGTGATCAACAGCATGAGCATCGATCTGCGCAATTAGGAACCGATGACATGTGCCAACCAAGCCAGCGAGCCTGACCACCTGATCCCGACAGTCGCCTCTTACAACAAGCAAGGGTTACTGAAGATTCATTCTAACCTGGACCTTCACAGACGAACGCTTAGTCCCGGAATATATATAATTTTGATAGTAACAAACAAACCCATTTAAATTGAAAAGGGGCCCCAGGCCAGTGAGTTGGGAGCTGGGGAAATCTAGGGCTTTAGCATTGCAGGGATGGCCAGGTATTAGGGAAAATAATATGTGGTTCAGGGACTGCCAGACAGACTAGGAGCTTCACTGAATCGGAGCTCCGGCAGATTCTCATCCAATTACCTTGTGTAGTTATAATTGTTACTAGCTACCCTTTGTATCGGCTATCAGTAGATACTATCCTTTGTGAATGCCCAAGAAAAGTATATCCGGCCCTATCGTCCTAATTAAGACTACTATAGCGTCTGTCCAGTCTCGTTTTTACCCTGCATATCGCGTGTGGATGTACTTACCCCTCTCGTCTCACAAACTAGCCTCCTTAAACCTCCCAGTGAGGACTCACCTTGAGTTTATCAGGGTGGATGGAACACCACGTGCAACATCCACCCAAGTGAGGTGGCTGCACATCTGTATCTGCTATTGTTTGCACTTCAATGTTCGTGTTTACGTACAGCGCGTTCCACGCCGAAATGTTGACTGCTATAAATAGACATCCGCTCCCGGCTGAGTGAGTCGTTCCCCCGCCAAAATAGGTCAACGGCATCCCGAGGTCGAGAGAGGCGGGACACCCCGGGTCAAGCCGGGAGGCTGAAGAGCCTGCATGTGGAGTGACCTGACTCTCTCTGTAACTGTGTAACTGCATCAGAGTGAATGAATGTGGTTTTACGCCGCGTTGTGTAATATTCCAGCAATATCTAGGTGCATAGGCGGGACATCAGAAATACAGAAACGGAAAAAATTCTTCCCACATCCGTAAAAAGGTCTCTAACGATATCATGAGTTTGACGCCGCATTCAGCAGTATTCCAGCTGTACGACGCGATCTGTAGACAATTGAGTCTGGACCAGAAATTCCTGTGATTCGCACCACGATATATGATGTCAGAGCATGTGCTATGAATCACTATCAAATACTGTAGTGATGATGCCAGGTGTTTGCGAAGGTGTAAGCCTCAGAATTGTACTCCAAGTAAGCCTCACAACTGTAGATATCAAGTAGGCCTCAATATTGTACTAGAAACTTAGCCTCACGGTTGTACTCATAGGTAGGCCTCACGATTGTATTCGAAGTTGGACTCACGCTAAAACTCCAGACAAGCCTCTCCATTGTACTTCAGGTTGGCCTCACGATTGTACTCCAAGTGGCCTCATGATTTTACGCCGAGTACGCCTCATGGTAGACTAAGGCTTAGTCTCTGAATATATATAATTTTGATAGTAACAAACAACGGCCCATTTAAATTGAAAAGGAGCCCTAGGGAGACCAGAGATTCAGAACCTGGGGAAATCTAGACTTGCTTAGTTTAGGGCTCTAGCATTACAGGGAAGACAAGGCTGTAGGGAAAATAATGTGGTTCAGGGACTGTGAGACAGACTAGCCTCGTGGTTGTACTCCAAGTATAGGAGCTTCACGATTGTACTAAGAGGTAGCCTCACTATCTTAATTTGTGTATAATCACTGCTCTTGTATAGCTTTGAATTTATACTGCCGCTCTATGTTGTATACTGCCGCTCTATGCCATAGTGATACCTTTATATTAATATGTGAACTGAACATTAAATGTTAATTACAACACACTTCTTTGTTGTTAGTTGGTTTCACGCATAATTCTTTAAGGGACTCATTCCCGGTTAATTTGTTAGTTTCAACTTTGGGATTAACGCGTAACATTACTCACTCCCTGGACTAATGCAGTACGTGTTCATAAAAAGTCCAAATGATACAATTCTTAATCTGAATCTGATTGATTACTCTGTATAGGTTCTAAATATATAGGAGTAAGTACAGAGGGAAAGATTACAGTTAGTATTTATAGTTCTCAAGAGCACATTTAAAGCTCTCTAGAGATGCACTTGTCAAACCGGCCGGTAGGTGGTTCCAGTCGTACACAGTTCTCACAGAGAATGATTTCCTCATTTCACGTTTGTGTAGCTTGTTGTGATATTGCTTGAATGGTGGTAGAAACGGCTTAAAACTTATCCTGTGTGAATAATTGATAAACCATAACGAAGTGAAAGTGAAAAAACATTCACATTTCTTGCTGTATTGCAGCCTTTAGTTGATCGATAGCGGGAAACAAATTAAAGCACCACTTACAGGCATTTAATAGTTTATGCATGAGACGTGAAGTCCCGTCGTCTTTAGGAATACGGTCGACCTTTACTCCGCGTCTTCTCCGTTAATAGGGAAAGGCAGATAAAGAGATAGATAAAGTAATCTAACTGATCATCTGTGTTGTACATGGTATACACCATTAACCTATACCCCGTTTAGGGAATACAGAGAGCGGACAGAATGGCAAGCGAAACATGTCATGTGAGAGTCACGTGGTCATTCAGTCAAAATGTCGGCAGCGGTGTTGGGCGTGTGCGCTGTAGCGATCCTGTGTGTCACGGGCGTTGCGGGGGTAGGGATGCTCTACCCCCGGGACTCCGAGAGTCGGGAGGTAAAGAACCTGGATGGAATGTGGAACTTCCGTGCCGACATGTCCCCGACCAGGGATGCTGGACTGACGCAGAGCTGGTTCTCTCAGCCGCTTGCGAAAGTGAGTTCATTTGTGATTTTATGTATTTTTTATAATTGCATTAAGTTTATATTCGGTTTCAGTGATTTGTCTTCAAAACGCTTTTTAGGAGCGACCATTGTGATGGGGATGGGTGAAATATTAGTGAAACCAATGTTTTACGTAAACAAATTTCATATCCGGCAGGAACACTTAATGTGCCCTTTTCATTCATTCATTAAAAAATTAATTGAGCATCGGCATATTTTGGAGAAAGTAATTGACCTCCTCAAAAATATGCTGATCGAAGACAGATGGATGGATGAATAGACAGTTGCTTTATTTTATTGTAAGAAGATTATTTTCACCTAAGGAAGGATAACAATATGGATGGACAACTTCTTTATTGCAGTGAGACCGAACTTTCAGTGTAGGTTCTAACACTGTTATCAACCAAGTGATAGAACCTGCACCAAACCGTCTCTCTCACTGTAATAAAGAAGTTGTTCATCTATATATTGTTATCCTTCGTTAGTGCTCCAACTTCTAAATACCTGTCAACCAAGTTATTTTCACACAGCCACTCATGTTATATATAGAACAAACTTTATGGATAACAACTTCTTTTATTCGTGAGTGCGATGTTTCGATACAGATTCTTGTACCCTTGTCAAGCAGGAATGGAACATGAAGAAGGGGCATGTATATATATATATATATACTGAATATAACAATGTAACAAACAAAACAACATAATTGGCTAGGCAGTGAGCTGATGAAGCCAGGGAGTAGACAAAGGACAGGCGTGGAAGCCAATGATGTACAAATAATATTGAGGTGTTAAACATGATGGATCATGGTGTTAACACCTCATTATTATTTGTACATCATCGGCTTCCACGCCTGTCCTTTGTCTAATCTCAGTGGAAATCAGGTTGAAAAACATTTGTTTGTTATTGAAGTATTCAAATGATGGTGGCATCGTACTGTACACCTGTCCTAATCAATGTATCGTTAATGTCACAGCTGTTATATTTACTGTGACAAAGCTGTCTCGGTGTAGCTGACAAGGGATATCATAGACAAAGTTTTATCAACCATACAATGGCTATCATCAATTTACACAGACACTGCCTATTATCTGATATTCCTGAGTACAGGCAGACTAATACCTGTAATATTGCTAACTACAGGGTGCTCTATATCTGAGATATTGCTGACTAGAGCTGGCTGTGACTAGAACAGGCTGCTGTGATGTGTCTGTAATATTGCTGACTAGAGCTGGCTGTGACTAGAACAGGCTGCTGTGGTGTGTCTGTAATATTGCTGACTAGAGCTGACTGTGACTAGAACAGGCTGCTGTGATGTGTCCGTAATATTGCTGACTAGAGCTGGCTGTGACTAGAACAGGCTGCTGTGATGTGTCTGTAATATTGCTGACTAGAGCTGGCTGTGACTAGAACAGGCTGCTGTGGTGTGTCTGTAATATTGCTGACTAGAGCTGACTGTGACTAGAACAGGCTGCTGTGATGTGTCCGTAATATTGCTGACTAGAGCTGGCTGTGACTAGAACAGGCTGCTGTGATGTGTCTGTAATATTGCTGACTAGAGCTGGCTGTGACTAGAACAGGCTACTGTGGTGTGTCCGTAATATTGCTGACTAGAGCTGGCTGTGACTAGAACAGGCTGCTGTGATGTGTCTGTAATATTGCTGACTAGAGCTGGCTGTGACTAGAACAGGCTGCTGTGATGTGTCTGTAATATTGCTGACTAGAGCTGGCTGTGACTAGAACAGGCTGCTGTGGTGTGTCTGTAATATTGCTGACTAGAGCTGACTGTGACTAGAACAGGCTACTGTGGTGTGTCCGTAATATTGCTGACTAGAGCTGGCTGTGACTAGAACAGGCTGCTGTGATGTGTCTGTAATATTGCTGACTAGAGCTGGCTGTGACTAGAACAGGCTGCTGTGATGTGTCTGTAATATTGCTGACTAGAGCTGGCTGTGACTAGAACAGGCTACTGTGGTGTGTCTCTAATATTGCTGACTAGGGCTGGCTGTGACTAGAACAGGCTGCTGTGATGTGTCTGTAATATTGCTGACTAGAGCTGGCTATGACTAGAACAGGCTGCTGTGGTGTGTCTGTAATATTGCTGACTAGAGCTTGCTCTGACTAGAACAGGCTACTGTGATGTGTCTGTAATATTGCTGACTAGAGCTGGCTTTGTTGAGGTAACCTGCCTGTTACTGATAGGAGGTTTTAAAGTCGGTTTTAAATTTTCATCTCAAATATATCGATGTAACACATCAGAATTTAAGAAAATACAAATTTGAATAAATACTTCCTTTTAACGAAATAATGGATATCCCAGTTCCTGCCAGGGCCCTTAGTTCAAAATCCTAGATGAAACCCTGGCCCCAAGTGTTAATTTCCTGAACCTAGTAAATGATAAACCATGGTCCCAATGGTAGATCTGTGACAGTAAATATCTGTTTCTCATGTCCAGACTGGACCAGTGATTCCGATGCCCGTCCCCTCCAGCTACAATGATGTCACCCAGGATAGGGCCCTTCGAGACTTCGTCGGCTGGGTGTGGTACGACCGCTCATTCTTTGTACCTCAAGACTGGCAAAACCGTCGAGTAGTTCTACGCTTTGGCAGTGCCCATTACTACTCTATGGTGGTAAGTAGTTGTCACCCAACTAGTCTATAGAGATGGCATTCATTAGATTGCATCATTATTCACTGTATTGAATACAGTAGAACCCTTTTAAACAAACTGTCGTCCAGCAGATGGTGGTGCAACATGCCAAAAGAAGTTAATAGTTGGCATGCACGCATGCACGCATGCACAAACACTTGACTTGCAGCACTTTGGTATTTTCTGCCAATCACTACGTGACATACGTTTAAGGCAGTGTTAAACTTTGTATATCCTCTGTATATCACCCCTGAGGGGATTCCAGGTGAGATGACTGTGTGTAACATTCCCCACAGTGTTCATGGTTCAAAAAATTAATACCTGTGAAGATCCGGGTAAAAATTCTTCACTAACCCATGCTTGTCGTAAGAGGCGACTAATGGGATCGGGTGGTCAGGCTCACTGACTTAGTTGACAAATGTCATTGTATCCCAAATTCGTAGAACGATGCTCATGATGTTGATCACTGGATTGTCTCGTCAATACTGGATTATTTACAGACCGCCGCCATACAGCTGGAATATTGCTGAGTGTGGCGTTAAACTAAACTCACTCACTCACCCACTCACTCCACTAGTGGAGATATATCGAAACGTATACCCTGGAGATTATCGAGGATGTGATACCACTTGATATAACTGCAATGCTATGCTACTCATTCACTCATAAAATTAATTGTTTGATTGTTTGGTCCATACTGGATTGAGTAGAGGTCGCATGATATAGTGTGAATATTGCAGTTGTCAGTGTTAAACAACAAACAAACACCTTTTCCAGTGGATCAACTCGCAGATGGTTGTTGAGCATAATGGTGGCCATCTTCCGTTTGAGGCAGAAATCAACAAATACCTCAACTTTGCTGGGAGCAACTTGCTGACAGTTGCTGTCAACAACACCTCACCCCCCACACTCTCCCCCCAGGCACCATCAAATATGAGACCGACACCAAGAAGTGAGTATGATCTTATTCACTGTTATGTCTGTGGGATGGTGCTTGTTGATTGCTTGTTAGTCTGTCGGGGCGGTGGGTTGGCCCAATGGTTAAAGCATTGGCTCGTCACGCCGAAGACCCGGGTTCGAATCCCCACATGGGCACAATGTGTGAAGCCCATTTCTGGTGTCCCCCGCCTTGATGTTGCTGGAATATTGCTAAAAGCGGCGTAAAAACCAAACTCAGTCAGTAAGTGTTAGTGTGTCATTCTTCTTGAAACTGTTTAAGTGCTCAGCCTGAAACCTCAACTCACACCATAATTCTTTATTCTGCTAAATATTTTTTGATTCGTTTTGGAAAAATATTAAAAAAATAAATGATGACATTAAACCACACGTAAACTCTAATCTTTATGAGACCCCAAAGCCTGGATATCTGATGCACTGATATAATTTCTAGCAAAGTGATTTTAAAAATATTTTAAATGTCAATGAATTGTTTTAGAATCATCTTTTCACAAAGCATAAAACAGTTAAACATGATAAAGATGGGAATTGCCATCATGTCAGATGTGGTTTGTTTGTGGAATAAAACTGAATCAGTCATCAGGATAATAGGATTCTGTGAGGCATCAACCTTCGTCCTCAGCTTTTTCTTAGACAAGTAGTATTTATAGATTTAGCATCATGTTTCCTGATAATGGCAAGATGATGCTGTCAGTATATATAGGTTTTCATCATTAACTGTTAGAAACAGTATTTTTAGAAAATCAAAATAGAATCAAGCTTTATACCTTGGCTGAGGCATTGAACCATATTTCTTACTTAATTTTTAATCTTTTCTGAATATTTTAAGGGGTAAGGGGGCGGTATTGTAGTCTAGTGGTTAAAGCATTTGCTCGTCAGACCTGGGTTTGATTCCCCACATGGGTACAATGTGTGAAGCCCATTTCTGGGGTCCCTCTCCGTGATATTGCTGGAACATTGCTAAAAGCAGTGTTAAACCATACTCACTCACTTATGGGGAAAAAGCTAAGAGAATTTTCGGTCTTTATTGCAACTTTTGTTCTTCAAGCTGGTAAGTTGCTTTGAGTGTAGTGACTGAAAGACATTAGGAAGTGAGTGAGTGAGTTTAATTTTACGCCGCACTCAGCAATATTCCAGCTATATGGTGGCGGTCTGTAAATAATCGAGTCTGGACCAGACAATACAGTGATCAACAGCATGATCATCGATCTGTGCAATTGGGAACCGATGACATGTGCCAACCAAGTCAGCGAGCCTGACCACCTGATCCTGTTAGTCGCCTTTTACGACAAGCATGGGTTTCTGAAGATCAATATTCTAACCCGGAAATTCACGGGTCAACATTTGGAAGCCAGGGATAGAAATACTTTTTTTTCTAAATGTGCCTTAGGGCACCAGACAAATATTATAAATGTCCCTTTCAGAAATCAAGTGTGCCCACATGTTTTTAGAATAAATGACTGTAGCAATGATGATCATTGGAAATTTATTGTTAGTAAACAACAAATGTAACCTGTTTTCTGTTATCACTGATATGTCTTCTGTTTAAGATGGCTTTCTTAAGCTTCGTTTGTTCTGCTTTCCCAACACCTTTAATAGCTCAGAATTCACAGGCTCACTCTTCAATAACCGAACTATCAGTACTCCCATCACTATAAATGGAAAAACAACCAGATTTCTTTATATCATCCATCATTGTTCCAGTGATTTCCTGGGCGATGAAGTCAATAAATGTTTTTGCTTGTTTGTCATTTGCGTAAGTGTTTTGTTTGGCGGTTTAAATGACTAAAGGGTCTCTGAAAAAATATGCATGCCATTAGGGCACTGAGAACATTTTTTAGCTGTGCCATTTCAATACTTACCGTGCCATGGCACACTAATATATGGGGTATTTCGAACCCTGGAAGCGATACACATAAGGGCAAGTTTCTGGATGTCAGCTTTTGTGATGTGAGGAACTTATCACCTTCTGAACATAGATGTCATATTTAGAAAGAAGACAACATATCGTTTTGAGGTGTATTTGAGAGGGAGACAACATACTGATTTTGAGGTATGTTTGAGAAAGAAGACAACATATCGTTTTGAGGCGTATTTGAGAGGGAGACAACATACTGATTTTGAGGTATGTTTGAGAAAGAAGACAACATATCGTTTTGAGGTGTATTTGAGAGGGAGACAACATACTGATTTTGAGGTATGTTTGAGAAAGAAGACAACATATCGTTTTGAGGTGTATTTGAGAGGGAGACAACATACTGATTTTGAGGTATGTTTGAGAAAGAAGACAACATATTGTTTTGAGGTGTATTTGAGAGGGAGACAACATACTGATTTTGAGGTATGTTTGAGAAAGAAGACAACATATCGTTTTGAGGTGTATTTGAGAGGGAGACAACACACTGATTTTGAGGTATGTTTGAGAAAGAAGACAACATATCGTTTTCGAGGTATATTGTCATTCAGTTTTCATTTTTGGAGAATATTTATGAAAGGTCTCACCCTTGATTCCTGATTTCGGTACAATGTGTGAAGCCCCATGCTAGTTTTGATGCCTTCATGTTGCACTCACCCACTCACTCACTCACTGTATTTCATTCACTCACTCACTCATCCACCCACTCACTGTGTTTCATTCACTCACTCACTCACCCACTCACTCACTCAACCACTCACTCACTCACTGTATTTCAGATATCCAGAGGGCTACTTTGTTCAGAATCTCCAGATGGATTTCTTCAACTATGCTGGTATTCACCGTCACGTCCGACTGTACACGACCCCAACCACCTACATAGATGATGTAACCGTTACAACTGACATCAATGATGGAAAAGGTGGGACAGTGTCGATCTCCATATCTTTTAACTCTTTGACTTTTTGTGTCTTAGTCTCAAATGACAACAAGAACAAAATGTATTCTTGATAAATACATCCTCATCTTTTACCAAATTACTGGATATGATGAATGTTCACAAAAAACTGTATTTTTGGTTTAGAAAATATATGCAACATCTTTGTAGAGTTGTGGGGCGAAGGGGTAGCCTAGTGGTTAAAGCGTTTGCTCGTCTCGCCGAAGACCCGGGTTCGATTTCCCCACATGGGTACTATGTGTGAAGCCCATTCCTGATGTCCCCCGCCATGATATTGCTGGAATGTTGCTAAAAGCGGCGTAACACTAAACTCACTCACTTTGTAGAGTTGTGTCCCTTAGGCATGCCTTTTGACCTCGACCCCTACTGTTTCAAGCACCATACCCATGCTCTTGGTTTTACTCACTCACTCACTCTTGGGGTAAATGTCTGAGATCTGCTTCACTCCGGGGTTTCCATGCACATGAGCTGACACATCGTGATATGATTGGAAAACTGTTCAGTGCAGTGTAAACACATGCATTCACTCACTTTTGCTGTCTGACTTGAAGGGTTAACTTCAGAAGGTATCCAGCCAAAATCACTGACTCCACCTGTCAGTGATATGAGTTATTTATGTCAACAGTGTTTCATGTACAGGATGTACAGGATGTTATGAGCTGAATGTTGGTATACATTGGTCTAGTGTTGTATGTGAACGTTCAGCTTAGAATGAATCCACTGATGACTCTTATTACTAGTGCTGGATTTAGCATTACATATTCGTAACTCTCAAACTGTCCAGCCTATCTGTACATATTAAAGGTGGATCACTGTGGTAAATGCCTATCTCTGGTACCCCTCCACCATGGCGAATTATTTTGAGTGAAATATGTTTGGTGTAGACCCTTAATGGTCTTTAAAGCATTGGCTCGTCGTCACGAAGACCGGAGGTTCGAATCCCCACATGGGTACAATGTGTGAAGCCCATTTCTGGTGTCCCCCTGCCGTGATGTTGCTGGAATATTGCTAAAAGCGGCGTAAAACCAAACTCAGTCAGTCAGTCAGTCTGGTACCTCTCCACCATGGAGAATTATTTTGGAGTGAAATATTTTGTGTGACAATATCAGACCAAACTTCTGACCTCCAGTGGGTCTATATGATGTCAACAGTGACGTCAGCAACAGATGACATCATATAGAACTCTATGAAATACTTCTTGTTTTTGCAGGTCAACTGACTTACTTGCACAATGACTTGCCAATAAGCTGGATTTTGTAAAAGTTTTGAGAATACTCAATACCTGGCTGATATTTCAGGTGTTGTCAACTACCAGATCGTCCCAGGTGGATCTACCCAGGGCAACAGTATCAAGGTGGAAGTGGAGGACAGGGAGGGGAACGTCGTTGGAACATCGGCCACCTTCAGCCGCTGTGTCCATCGCTAACGCCAACCTCTGGTACCCCTACACCATGATGCCCAACTCTCCAGCCTATCTCTACACATTGAAGGTAGGTGACTATAGTGAATGCCTATCTCTGGTACCCTACACCATGATGCCCAACTCTCCAGCCTATCTCTACACACTGAAGGTAGGTGACTATAGTGAATGCCTATCTCTGGTACCCCTACACTATGATGCCCAACTCTCCAGCCTATCTCTACACACTGAAGGTAGGTGACTATAGTGAATGCCTATCTCTGGTACCCCTACACCATGATGCCCAACTCTCCAGCCTATCTCTACACACTGAAGGTAGGTGACTATAGTGAATGCCTATCTCTGGTACCCCTACACCATGATGCCCAACTCTCCAGCCTATCTCTACACACTGAAGGTAGGTGACTATAGTGAATGCCTATCTCTGGTACCCCTACACCATGATGCCCAACTCTCCAGCCTATTTCCACACATTAAAGGTAGGTGACTATAGTGAATGCCTATCTCTGGTACCCCTACACCATGATGCCCAACTCTCCAGCCTATCTCTACACACACTGAAGGTGGGTGACTATAGTGAATGCCTATCTCTGGTACCCCTACACCATGATGCCCAACTCTCAGCCCTATCTCTACACACTGTGGGTGAGGTGACTATAGTGAATGCTATCTCTGGTACCCCTACACAATGATGCCCAACTCTCTGCCTATCTCTACACACTGAAGGTAGGTGACTATAGTGAATGCCTATCTCTGGCACCCCTACACCATGATGCCCAACTCTCAGCCTATCTCTACACACACTAAAGGTAGGTGACTATGGTGAATGCCTATCTCTGGGTACCCCCTACACCATGATGCCCCTAACTCTCAGCCTATCTCTACACACTGGGGATGGGTGACTAATAGTGAATGCCTATCTCTGGTGCCCCTACACCATGATGCCCCAGCTCTCCAGCCTATCTCTACACACTGGAAGGTAGGTGAGGCTAATAGTGAATGCCTATCTCTGGTACCCCTACACCATGATGCCCAACTCTCCAGCCTATCTCTACACACTGAAGATAGGTGA
The DNA here is from genome assembly GCF_003918875.1 of Haliotis rubra. Taxonomy (NCBI): domain Eukaryota; kingdom Metazoa; phylum Mollusca; class Gastropoda; order Lepetellida; family Haliotidae; genus Haliotis; species Haliotis rubra. The sequence goes on from NW_025767499.1 coordinate 274,723, forward strand.
CTAATAGTGAATGCCTATCTCTGGTACCCCTACACCATGATGCCCAACTCTCCAGCCTATCTCTACACACTGAGATGGGGTGACTAATGAGTGAATGCCTATCTCTGGTGCCCCCTACACCATGATGCCCAACTCTCCAGCCTATCTCTACACACTGAAGGTAGGTGACTATAGTTAATGCCTATCTCTGGTACCCCTACACCATTATGCCCAACTCTCCAGCCTACCTCTACACACTGAAGATAGGTGACTATAGTGAATGCCTATCTCTGGTACCCCTACACCATGATGCCCAACTCTCCAGCCTATCTCTACACACTGGTGATTTGGGTGACTACAGTGAATGCCTATCTCTGGTACCCCTACACCATGATGCCCAACTCTCCAGCCTATCTCTACACACTGAAGGTAGGTGACTATAGTGAATGCCTATCTCTGGTACCCCTACACCATGATGCCCAACTCTCCAGCCTATCTCTACACACTGAAGGTAGGTGACTATAGTGAATGCCTATCTCTGGTACCCCTACACCATGATGCCCAACTCTCCAGCCTATCTCTACACACTGAAGGTAGGTGACTATAGTGAATGCCTATCTCTGGTACCCCTACACCATGATGCCCAACTCTCCAGCCTATCTCTACACACTGAAGGTAGGTGACTATAGTGAATGCCTATCTCTGGTCCCCTACACCATGATGCCCAACTCTCCAGCCTATCTCTACACACTGATGGTAGGTGACTATAGTGAATGCCTATCTCTGGTACCTCTACACCATGATGCCCTACTCTCCAGCCTATCTCTACACACTGACGGTAGGTGACTATAGTGAATGCCTATCTCTGGTACCCCTACACCATGATGCCCAACTCTCCAGCCTATCTCTACACACTGAAGGTAGATAACTGTTTTCATGCCCAATTGTTGCTGTCTCTTGTGCCTGTATATTTTATGCTATTGAATATGTCAACTTACATCACTGCACTTTGGATGTCTTATACCTTGCCTTAGCTTCTGATATCCACAATGACTTCCTCTTTGAATGAAGCGGTGGGGTAGCCTAGTGGTTAAAGCATTCGCTTGTCACTGTGAAGACACGGGTTCGATTCCCCTTATGGGTACATTGTCTGAAGCCCATTTCTGGTGTCCCCCACTATGATATTGTTGGAATATTGATAAAAGCGGCGTGAAACTAAACTCACTCTTCTTTGAACAGATGACCTTGACCTCTGCAGCAGGAACGGATGTGTACAGACTACCAATTGGTATCCGTACTGTACAAGTGACTGAGACCCAGCTCCTGATCAATAACAAGCCCTTCTACTGCCATGGAGCTGCCAAACATGAGGACTCAGATGTAAGGATGCCGTGGTGTCTCCCTGGACATCTGGTTACAAGGACATCCGCCCTGAGGAACGGGTTCAATCGCGTCATACCAAAAGACGTTATAATATGGTACTTGTTGGTCCCTGCCTGGCGCTCGGCATTAATGGGTACAACAAGGACTGGTCGGCTCGGAGTCAGTATTATGTGTCTGAGTGGGGTATTCATGCTTCACTGCGGCATGGTATCTCAGTGGGCTAGCACTATAAAACCAGCTTCAGTCTGGGCTAGTACAAGCAGCAGTAGAAATATTCTCAAGCCCGACGTTAAACCCAATTTCACCTCACCTCACCTCTGGTTGCAAGGAGCTAGGAGTAGCAACTGGATTGGGTCGTCAGATAAAACCACCATTATATATTCTGGGATGGGGGCTTGGAATTTTGTTTGAGAAAGGATATTTTTGTCAATTGTCAGATAGGACCTACCATATTTTATGATCTGGGATGGTTTCTTGGAAGTTTGTTAGAGAAAGGGATATTTTTGTCAATCAGCGTTTCCAAATATAAAATTGTATTCTCTGTAAGGATTAACCAAACAATATTTTTCTCTTCAAAACCTCACAGCATCTAACATAAGTGTCTAATGTAGTGTTTTAACACAGTGATCTAACATTGTGTTTTGAGACATAGTGGTCTTTCATTGTAGATGGTCAGGTCTGAATCAGGCTACCCATGAAGAAAGATCCCGGTTAGAATGCTTCAGTAACCCTAAGAGGCAATTAACAGGATCGGGTGGTCAGGCTCGCTGACTTGGTTGACACATGTCATCGTATCCCAGTTGCATAGATCCATGCTTATGCTGTTGATCACTAGATTGTCTGGTCCAGATTTGATTCTTTACAGACCGCCACCATATAGCTGGAATATTGCTGTGTGTGGCTTTAAACAACAAACCAACCAACCAACTGAATCAGGCAGATTAATATTATGAGCACCAACCAATGCCATCAGGGCAACAAGCCTCACCACCACCCACTCTGTTACATGACTCTATCTAACAGCATAGGTTGGATCCATTTAAACAACGAACAAACAAGAGTGTATGGACAGAAATATGTAATGGTAAGATCAATATGTCTTGCAGCTTCAAGAAAAATCTGTCAAATGCCGTTCCGTTTGCAGATTCGAGGAAAGGGCCTGGATTATGCTCTCATAGCGAAAGACTTCAACATGCTGAAGTGGCTTGGGGTCAACTGTTTCCGGACATCCCACTACCCGTACGCCGAGGAGATCATGGACCAGGCGGACCAGCAGGGCATCATGGTCATTGACGAGAGTCCAGGAGTCGGGATTTCATCGTAGGTGGTCGCCATTAGTAGAGAACTCTCGTATAATGCCAGAAGTCTGAGAAATGTCTGTTCAGCTTTTTGTGCTTGATCTACCCTCAGAGCAGGATTTTCTTCATGAACTTGCTGAGACCTTCCAAAATGTGTTGCTCTCTTTGAGAGTTTGTCAGTTAACTGTATACCTTTTTCAAATGCTTGACTCCACTTTTTATCACACTCATCCTTTCATGTGTGTGCATAGTAGGGCTGGCTAGAAAGATCAATAATCGGAAATATAAAAGATCAATAATCGGAAATGTAAAAGATCAATAATGGGAAATATAAAAGATCAATAATCGGAAATGTAAAAGATCAATAATCGGAAATATAAAAGATCAATAATCGGAAACATAAACGATCAATAATCGGAAATACAAAAGATCAATAATCGGAAATATCATTCATGAAAAATTATTAATGATTATCGATATGAAAATAGTGTCATCGATAACATTGCACATAAGCCTTTGTGATAGAATGAAGTATTGATTTACTCATGCAATACACAAAGTTAGGTTTTACTCATGGGCTGCTTCTAAATTATGTTCAGGATGCTGTTTTGTAAGTAATCCATGCATAAACATGTCACCGCTCACCAGTGGTGTAAAATAAATTCATTTCTTTCAGACAATTTTTGGCATTTTTGCTCAAAGTTACTTGTGATAGTTATTGATTGATCAAGAAGAAGTTGATATTTATTGATAATCGATCAAGAAGAAGTTGATATTTATTGATCTGCCTGATCTATATCAATAGCCAGCCCAGTGAATGGTACAATATAGAACAAACTTTATGGGTATGACAACTTCTTTTATTAAGTGGAGTCGCGGCGTTTTGATACAGATTCTTGTACGTTGTGAAGTGAGCTAATGGAGAGCATAATGGGACATGAAGAAGGGGGAGTATATATATACTGGATGTAACAATGTAACAAAGAAAACAACATAATTAACGTAATTGGCTAGGCAGAAAGCTGATGAAGCCAGAGAGTAGACAAAGGGCAGTCGTGGAAGCCAATGATGTACAAATAATAATGAGAATCTGTATCGAAACGTCGCACTCAAGAATAAAAAGAAGTTGTTATCCATAAAGTTTGTTCTATATTGTACTTCCCAACTTCTAAAATGCCACTCAAAGAAGTTACGAGTGAATGGTGATGATTTAGTGATGACTGGTATGTTATTCAGGGATGAGAACTTCAGCAACGAGTCCCTGTCCCACCACCTGGAGGTGATGGGGGAGCTGGTGCGGAGAGACAAGAACCGCCCCTCTGTCATGATCTGGTCTGTCGCCAACGAACCAGCAACTAGCAAGGACATAGCAGCACCGTACTTCAAGTAAGGGAATTTAATACAACAGGGACCTTTAGGTTCTCTTCATTCACTATCTTGACAAGACAGTACAGAATGAAAGTCTAGAATAGAACATTAGCAGGACGAACAGAGACACCAGGTTGGCATTATTTAATAGCTGAGAACAAGGTACATTACAGGTAACAAAACTTCAAGCTGATGAAACTATACACCTAACAACCGATATCACTCAACACATCCTTCTGCTGAGCACTACAAGCCCTGTTCTTCAAAATGATCTCTGTGCTTTGACTACCCAATTCATATATTTTGACATAGACTTGAAATGATTGTATCTCTAAAATCACATTGTGGAAATGGGACCAGACCAATTAATTTTTTATGCTGAGCATGTGTAAGTTTGTAAATCTGAAACAATGTCTAATGATTTTATTTTTTTTATTTGAAAATATTTGTTTTGTAGCACCTTTCCGAACTTAAAGCCATATTTTGCCTGTTTCTTAGCCATTTCTGCATGTAACATGAAATTAACAGGATGCATATTATTATTTCTTTGTTAAGCTTCAACCTTTAACCTTTATCTGCATGACATTTATGTTGTGACTCCTCCTTCAGATCTGTGATTGGACATACAAAGAACCTTGACCCTACCCGACCTGTGACCTTTGTGTGTAACCATCACTATAATGATGATAAGGCTGTAAGTTAAACATTTGTTTATTACTTGTTTCCAGGTCAGTGATTGGTCACACAAAAGTCCTTGACCCTACCCGACCTGTGACCTTTGTGTGTAGCCAGGACTATGATAGTGATAAGGCTGTAAGTTGAACATGGATTATTTGTTTCCAGGTCAGTGATTGGTCACACAAAAGTCCTTGACTAACTTGACCTGTGACCTTTGTGTCTGATCGGGTCTATGACAGTGATAAGTTGAACATGGATTATTTGTTTCCAGGTCAGTGATTGGTCACACTAAAGTCCTTGACCCAACTCGACCTGTGACCTTTGTGTCTGACCGGGACTATGATAGTGATAAGGCTGTAAGTTGAACATAGATTATTTGTTTCCAGGTCAGTGATTGGTCCCACAAAAGTCCTTGACCCAACTTGACCTGTGACCTTTGTTAGTGATCAATGTAAAGATCTGACAACCCCTCAAATGGAGACTGCATCAGGTCAACATTTTAACCAGCCCACAAAATATCAAGGATTCAGAATTCACAACATGAGTAAACAAAGCATATCCTCTTTCTGTGTCCCGAAAGCAAACTTAAATGGACAGTTCAAGATGTGAACAACAAAGGCCATGCTATTATATTGTTGTGGATATTTTGTTAACCCTGTCATTTCCAAGTGCTGTGGCTTTCACACACCTAAGAGGGAGAACCATCAAAACAATATTTGTGTTCCATGTGTTTTTCAAATGGTAAATTCTAAATCAAGGAAGTAAAGAACAATGCTGAAATCTGATTGGCTCAAGAACCATTGCATCCTTCATATAGACTGGGCAGTCTGTTACCCACAGTGTACAAGATAGAAGATCGATTTCAGGGCTTGTTGTACAGAACCCTAATCCCTATCATTTATAGTCCCTGGTTTCCTATGTAGATATCATCTACATTCCCAGATTCCCCTTGAAGATATCATCCATATTCCCTCATTCACTGTGTGGATATCTATAAAACCAGCTATCCTATGTACCAGAAGATATTGTCTATATTTCCATAGTTTTACTATGTAGAACATATGTATTCCCATAATCTTTATGTAAATATCATCTATATTCCCACATTTCTTGTATGGATATCATCTATATTCGCTATGTGGATATAATCTCTATTCTTTGATTCTCTGTGTAGACATCATGTTTATATTCCCATATTCCCAATCAAGATATCATGTGTAATCCCAGAATTCTCATGTAGACATCATCTGTTATTTCCAGATTCCCTATGTAGATATCATCTATATTCAGGGCTATGGGGTAGCCTAGTGGTTAAAGTGTTCGCTCGTCATGCCAAAGACCCGGGTTCGATTCCCAATATGGCTACTATGTGTGAAGGCCATTTCTGGTGTCCCCTACCGTGATGTTGCTGGAATATTGCTAAAATCATACTCACTCACTCATCTATATTCGCAGATTATCAGTGTGGATATCATCTAATATTCCCAGATTCCCTATGAAAATATCTATATTCCCAGATTATCAGTGTGGATATCACTATTTAATTTTTCCTATATGGATATCATTTATATTCCATTTTTCCCATTAATTGTAGATATCATCTGTATTCCTATATTACCTATGTAGATATCTATATTCCCAGATTTCCTATGTGAATATCATCTATGTCGCCTGATTCTCCTGATTCCATATGTGGATATCATCTATATCCCCAGATTCCATATGTGGATATCATCTGTTTCAACCGATATGTGGCTACTACGGCTGGTACAGTGACACTGGTCACACAGAGGTCATTCAGCTCCAACTAGGAACTGATATGGACGGCTGGAGAAGCAAGTACAACAAGCCTCTCATCATTACTGAATATGGAGCTGACACAGTTGTTGGATTACACAGGGTAAGTACATAATCTCCTGGAGTTCATATTAGGGACTCACCCATACCACTTTACTTTCCATGTCCAATAATCTTCCCTCATTTGGGACAGAGAGGGTAGTCTAGTGGTTAAAGTGTTCGCTCATCTTGCCGAAGACCCAGGTTCGATTCCCAACATGGGTACAATGAGTGAAGCCCATTTCTGATGTCCCTGTTATGATATTGCTGGAATATTGCTAAAAGCAGCATAAAACCAGTCACTCACTCACTCCTCAATTAATCACTGAGTGTGTTTCCAAAAGGGAAGTGACCACCCACGGTTACATTAAGGCTTCAGAAATACATTGAATTGTTCCATCACAGCAGTCATCCAGGTACACACCTTCTCATGCTTTCAACCAATATAGAGATTCGGCTTCATCTGTATGCATGTTTTTCAGGACCCGTCGTCAGTGTTTACAGAAGAATACCAAGTCGATTTTATGACTGAATACCACAAACTGTTCGACACAAGGATTGGAAAATATTTAGTGGGTGAAATGGTGTGGAATTTCGCCGACTTTATGACAGTGCAAGGTAAGATTCTAGTATACTGTGGTAACTATGGTAACAAGGAAATGTCTCAGCACTGTCAGGTCTTCATGATAAGAAGGTCGGTACTGTGAGGATATTTTTCAAATATTTTAAAGTTATTCTACACTATTTTGATGCAATTTTTATTCAGATTAACTCTATCTCAGGTTTGTCGTGATGAAATAGGTAAATTATGGATTTAAGCTTTTATTATTCTTTCAGTGCAGCATTATGGTACAGATGCAATTAACTCTTGTGAACTCAAACATTACATTAAAAGAATGGAAAAATTTAAATTTTAAAATCAGCTCTGTCATCATGGTACTACAGCTTCTGAAACACCACTTGAAGACAGAGGTGTGTAGTATCGGTGTTTCTAAGCTTGTGTCAAACCTTCACATCTTGATGTGTCATTTACTTCTATAATACACAGCGCCTCCGTGGTGTAGTGGTTAAGCTTGTGTCAAACCTTCAGCCGCGGAAGGTCGTGAGTTCAATCCCCGAACACGTCATACCAAAAGACGTTAAAATATGGTACTTGTTGGTCCCTGCCTGGCACTCGGCATTAATGGGTACAACAAGGACTGGTCGGCTAGGAGTCAGTATAATGTGTCTGAGTGGGGTATTCATGCTTCACTGCGGCATGGTATCTCAGTGGGCTAGCACTATAAAACCAGCTTCAGTCTGGGCTAGTACAAGCAGCTGCACATACACATTCACACGCATGCACGTCGTCATATGAGCGAAATATTCTCAAGCACGACGTTAAACCCAATTTCACCTCACCTCTATAATACAGCTACACCTTATATGTTAGGATTCAGTTCTCAATAGGCTGAGAAGTAGAGTTTTCTCCCCAGGCTGCACCAGGATGTGCTGATAGTGATTTGTTCTCATCATGATCCTAGGTTTTACAAACCCATACACATGCTCGTGAATGTCACCCCACGGTAATGTCTTCTACCTCGAACATCACACTGTCATGCTGTTCTTTAACTGAATACAATTTAAAACAGCATGAAATAAAAGTCTCCTAATAGGTCAGTAGTTAAGATGTTCATTGTCCATCATTCTTGTTACATGGCATGACATCGGTGAGATGAAGCAGTGTCACCTAGGAGATATTGCTACTGAGAAACTGCATCACAATGCCATGTGACCAGTGTGACATCAGCTGTTACCATGACATCGGTGAGATGAAGCAGTGTCACCTAGGAGATATTGCTACTGAGAAACTGCATCACAATGCCATGTGACCAGTGTGACATCAGCTGTTACCATGACACGATTGTGAGATGAAGCCAGGTGTCACCTAGGAGATATTGCTACTGAAGAAACTGCATCATAATGCCATGTGACCAGTGTGACATCAGCTGTTACCATGACATCCCGGTGAGATGAAGCAGTGTCACCTAGGAGATATTGCTACTGAGAAACTGCATCACAATGCCATGTGACCAGTGTGACATCAGCTGTTACCCTGACATGTCGGTGAGATGAAGCAGTGTCATCACAATGCCATGTGACCAGTGTGACATCAGCTGTTACCCTGACATCCGGTGAGATGAAGCAGTGTCACCTAGGAGATATTGCTACTGAGAAACTGCATCACAATGCCATGTGACCAGTGTGACATCAGCTGTTACCCTGACATCGGTGAGATGAAGCAGTGTCACCTAGGAGATATTGCTACTGAGAAACTGCATCACAATGCCATGTGACCAGTGTGACATCAGCTGTTACCATGACATCGGTGAGATGAAGCAGTGTCACCTAGGAGATATTGCTACTGAGAAACTGCATCACAATGCCATGTGACCAGTGTGACATCAGCTGTTACCATGACATCGGTGAGATGAAGCAGTGTCACCTAGGAGATATTGCTACTGAAACTGCATCTGGTAAACAATGCCATGTGACCAGTGAGACATCAGCTGTTACCATGACATCCGGTGAGATGAAGCAGTGTCACCCTAGGAGATATTGCTACTGAGAAACTGCATCACAATGCCATGTGACCAGTGTGACATCAGCTGTTACCATGACATCGGTGAGATGAAGCAGTGTCACCTAGGAGATATTGCTACTGAGAAACTGCATCACAATGCCATGTGACCAGTGTGACATCAGCTGTTACCATGACATCGGTGAGATGAAGCAGTGTCACCTAGGAGATATTGCTACTGAGAAACTGCATCACAATGCCATGTGACCAGTGTGACATCAGCTGTTACCATGACATCGGTGAGATGAAGCAGTGTCACCTAGGAGATATTGCTACTGAAACTGCATCCACAATGCCATGTGACCAGTGTGACATCAGCTGTTACCATGACATCGGTTGAGATGAAGCAGTGTCACCTAGGAGATATTGCTACTGAGAAACTGCATCACAATGCCATGTGACCAGTGTGACATCAGCTGTTACCCTGACATAAAGGGTGAGATGAAGCAGTGTCACCTAGGAGATATTGCTACTGAGAAACTGCATCACAATGCCATGTGACCAGTGTGACATCAGCTGTTACCATGACATCCGGTGAGATGAAGCAGTGTCACCTAGGAGATATTGCTACTGAAACTGCATCACAATGCCACTGACCAGTGTGACATCAGCTGTTACCATGACATCGGTGAGATGAAGCAGTGTCACCTAGGAGATATTGCTGCTGAGAAACTGCATCACAATGCCATGTGACCAGTGAGACATCAGCTGTTACCATGACATCGATTGAGATGAAAGTGTCACCTAGGAGATATTGCTACTGAAACTGCATCACAATGCCATGTGACCAGTCTGACATCAGCTGTTACCATGACATCGGTGAGATGAAGCAGTGTCACCTAGGAGATATTGCTACTGAGAAACTGCATCACAATGCCATGTGACCAGTGTGACATCAGCTGTTACCATGACATCGGTGAGATGAAGCAGTGTCACCTAGGAGATATTGCTACTGAGAAACTGCATCACAATGCCATGTGACCAGTGAGACATCAGCTGTTACCATGACATCGGTGAGATGAAACAGTGTCACCTAGGAGATATTGCTACTGAAACTGCATCACAATGCCATGTGACCAGTGTGACATCAGCTGTTACCATGACATCGGTGAGATGAAGCAGTGTCACCTAGGAGATATTTCTACTGAGAAACTGCATCACAATGCCATGTGACCAGTGTGACATCAGCTGTTACCCTGACATCACAATGAAATGACATCACTAATCATCTCTGCAGCTGAAGCTGGTTAGCAGTACTTGCATGTGAATAATGACAAACTGTTCAAGAACCAGTTGATGCGGGTTCCTAGTATTTCCTGGTTGGCTATGTTACGGTTAATAAATTGCCATAACAAAAGAGTCCCCTTTGAACCAGCAAAATATAACACAGACAAGTCTAAAATATTCAATAATATATTGAGCAAACTATGAGCAAGCTACAATGAATGACAACTCAGATATCTAGTACAATGCAATTGAGTCACAAATCTAAAGTAATGGGTCACAAATATAAAATATCAACTCATCAGAGTCTTGACATTTACAGTCAGAGCAGATATACTGAATGAAGGTAGTTTACAATGACAGTAGTCAGGCACGCAGTGTCAGACGATGGTGATGACAGACAGATGTACACAACTCCAGTGATATGAAAAGTCCTGTGTGTTAGTCCGTGTCGCAACACAACAACCAGCCTTTATATAGCTCTTACACAGTTCTAGAGCATGCAAGCAAAGTTAAGCTGTATCATTATTCTCTCAGAACTTTATGGAAATCTGTGGAAAACTCCACGACATGACGAAGTCAACACGATAAACAACCAGTCAAGGGAGGCAACTCTGAAGCGCTATCTCAAAAGGTGTACCACTAAAAAAATACTATTGCCATTGAACATACATGATGCCAGATGTGAACTGCAACCCACACTCAAAACTTTAAACATTGTGACCCATAATAATTATCACTCAATCAATGATATCACAAATTACAAAAAACACACTCTCATAACAGCTATAAATAGCTGAATCTGTACAGTGCCCCCTAGGTTATATTGTTCTCCCGACAATATCCCATCTTTTTAATCTGAATTTGAAAACAAATGATTCTAGTAGTGATTCACTTGCAAAAGGGAGAGAATATGAACTTATGAAATGTAAGCAATGTGTCGGGTTATGAATTGTATCATACCAGTGTATGAATTAATTTTGAAAAGTCACTGGCCAAGAGGGCTAGTAAATATTTTGCTAGCTCACATCATACTTCACTGGCCCTGTTTGGCAGCTTGACTCCTGAGAGTTTCTAGGACTTCAGTTCAGCCCCAAAACGATACACATGCGTGGTCTCACCTTAGGCAAGTGAGTTTGTGCAAACTTGCTTCTGTTCACCCAGCAGAAAGTGGGTACCCGGTGGGATAAGTCATGTGACTATGAACCTTCTAGCACTTCATAAGTATTTAATGTTATCCGGGATAATAATAGTCAGATTGTGATTGTGCGCTTTTAACATGCTTAGGAATGGATATATGCACGGTACAAATATGCAATTATTATTATTTTGTATATTATTAATAGCGATCTTAGGTGTTACAAGATATATATATTAATAGCGATCTTAAACACCTTGTAACAAGAGATAATAAATATCAACAAAACTTGTGCGGACAGACTCTCCAGTTTAACACCTTTAATAATTGGCCCGATTCACGAAATCAGCTAGCATTTGGCTAAAGAACAAATTATTTGAGATTGTTCAGATTCAGCAGAGAAAGGGGGGATAGCTTCAAGGAATATATTATTGGCCTGATTCACATTTAACAGCTTTAGCACATTTGGCTAGTGGGCTCGTAGCTATTTCATATTGTTACACCTCATCGTCAAGCCAAGGAATTTTTAAGTTGTTATGTTGACATGTTTGATGTCAAACCAGGTGAGATTCTCTGTGTATCACAACGATTCTGTCACTGACTGCAGGTGTCAAACGTGTCGTGGGCAACAAGAAGGGTATGCTCACTCGTCAACGGCAACCTAAAGCAGCCGCATTCCTACTCAGGAAAAGATACCATGACCTGATGAATTCCACACGCCACCACTAAGTGACCTTGACTGCTCAATGATGCTTTCAAATAGAACAAATCAAACATAGCAACATGTCGGTGATAGAAACATGCAATCGGGTGATTCATACAAAAATGGCAATATTTACACATTGTTTAGGCAGTTATGTGGTTAAATGTGTTTGATTTTGCGTGAAGTCTTGTAATCTCTGTTAATGTATGTTTATGAAAAAATACTCAGCACAATTTTTGCATGATATTATTTTTTTAGAATATGAAGAACATGAACTCTCGTACTTAACATTCAGATTGCTGTTCTATAAACTTTGTTAAATCTGCTTGACTTTATTGTTATTAAAAATCAAGGAACCATTTAATTGTCATATGCTGATTGTGTTGTAATGAGCAATATCTTTATAAGTGCCAAAGCTTTTTCACAGTTTATGATTAATATTGCGTGAGCTTAATGCAGTTATTTGTCCTTATACTACCAAGGTCATTGTTTTGTTATCAGACAAAGACAGTTCACGATAAGATGACACATATAAATATGATAACACCTTGATGTCCATGACATAGAATTTCAGAAAGTATGTATGCATATTAGATAAATGTATAAATACCTGTCAAGTAGACACATTTACATTTTCTATGCAGACATACTTGCCAAGACTTCGCAGTATTCAACGTCAACTATCACATTCCAAGTGCCATAAATATTCTTATATTCATATTTGTGCAATAAAATCACTGTTTAAACAGTGCTATGTCTGTTGTAATCTGAATGATGATGAGTCAAAATATGAGTTGGGCATCCTTGTTTTGGGGCGGTGGGGTAGCCTTGTGGTTAAAGTGTTCGCTCGTCATATTGAAGACCCGGGATTGATTCCCTACATGAGTACAATGTGTGAAGCCTATTTCTGGTGTTCCACGCCATGATATTGCTAAAAGCAGCATAAATATAAACTCACTCACTCACTCATCCTTGTGTTGACATGTGCAGAGACCACTGAGAGTTAGTTAGGCTGCTCTCTCCAATATTCAACTACATAACTGCAGCCTAGGAGATCTGGTCCCGATTTCTCGAAACAAACTTAAGTCTGAGTTTTGACTTAAGTTAGAGATTTTACTCAAATTTGAGAAAATCCATTTCCCAGAATGAACTGAAATCGACATTAAACGCAAACATAGTAGACTATTTCAGTTTTGTGGCTAGAGTACTTAAGTTATTTGGGCTTTTTCATTTTAAAATTGCAGTTGAGTTAAAAATACAGCTGTTTCAAATTGTCAAACTCAGTTTAAAAATTTGAGTAAAAACTTAAGTTTGTTTCGAGAAATCGGGGCCTGGACCAGACAATCCTGTGTCAGCAGCAATTGTCGTCATAGTACGATGACAACTAAGTAACAAATATACGTCAGAGTGTGACCATGGTGTGACCAGAGCGTGACCAGAGTGTGACCATGGTGCATCTGGTTACCTCTAACAACCATAATCAGTCAGCATTTTAAACCCGTGAAGATCGGGGTTAGATCCGGGTTAGAATTGATCTTCAGCAACCCATGCTTGTCGTAAGATGGGACTAACATGATTGGGTTGTCAGGCTCGCTGATGTATGTCATAGTTTCCCAATTGAGTAGATCGATGCTTATGATGTCAATCACTTGATTGTCTGGTCCAGACTCGATCATTTACAGAATGTTGTCATATAGCTGAAAAATTACTGAGTGCAGCATGAAACAACAGACAAAACAAAAAATAACCCTGTGAAATTACATCACAATGCCATGCAGGCCAGTCTGACATCATCTGTTACCATGACATCACAATGCCATGCAGGCCAGTCTGACATCATCTGTTACCATGACATCACAATGCCATGCAGGCCAGTGTGACATCATCTGTTACCATGACATCACAATGCCATGCAGGCCAGTCTGACATCATCTGTTACCATGACATCACAATGCCATGCAGGCCAGTGTGACATCATCTGTTACCATGACATCACAATGCCATGCAGGCCAGTGTGACATCATCTGTTACCATGACATCACAATGCCATGCAGGCCAGTGTGACATCATCTGTTACCATGACATCACAATGTCATGCAGGCCAGTGTGACATCATCTGTTACCATGACATCACAATGAAATGACATCACTAATCATCTCTGCAGCTGAAGCTGGTTAACAGTACTTTCTCCATTCAACACTCCAGTCATTTGGGTCTACAAAGTGAAAACTTTGAAAGACTGGTTTCTTATGATACGTATGATAAATTGAGTCTCACCGTTACGTCTTTTGATATCAAACATATCAGCACTCTTTGATTACACCAAGCAGTGGTGTAATATGGAAATAAAGTATTGCAATAAGTCAGCAACCCATGGTTGTCGTAAGAGGTGACTAACAGGATCATATGGTGGTCTTTCATTGTAGATGGTCAGGTCTGAATCAGGCTACCCATGAAGATCTGGGTTAGAATCGATCTTCAGTAACCCATGCTTGTCGTAAGAGGCAATTAACAGGATCGGGTGGTCAGGCTCGCTGACTTGGTTGACACATGTCATCGTATCCCAATTGCGTAGATTGATGCTCATGATGTTGATCACTGGATTGTCTGGTCCAGACTCGATTATATACTGACTGCTATCATAAAGCTGGAATATTGCTGAGTGCAGCGTTAAACAACAAACAAACAAATCATGATACAATACATCAATTACAACTGCTGTATCGTAATACATACAATACATTTCATATAAATAACAGAATTTGCACAGTGCCCCTAAGTATATTTTTTCTCCCTTACAATATATCACCTTTGCTATCTAAAACAATTTACGTGGGATCATAGGGGTAGTGTGGCAGCCTAGTGGTTAAGGCCTTCGCTCGTCACGCCGAAGACATGGGTTTGCCTACATGGGCACAATGTGTGGAGCCCATTTCATTGGAGCTAAAAGCGGCGTTAAACTAAACTCACTCACTCACATGTGTTCATACACCTGCACAAGAGAGAATATGAACTTATGAGGTGAGTGATTGAGTTTTGTTTTACTCCGCACTCAGCAATATTCCAGCTATATGGCGGCGGTCTGTAAATAATTGAGTCTGGACCAGACAATCCAGTGATCAACAGCATGATCATCGATCTACGCAACTGGGATACGATGACATTTGTCAACCAAGTCAGCGAGCCTGACCACCCGATCCTGTTAATTGCCTCTTACGACAAGCATGGGTTGCTGAAGATCAATATTCTAACCCGGACCTTCACGGGTATGAACTTATGAAATACAAATGATATCTCGAAATACGAATCATATCACACCGTATTATTGGGATACGTCTTATTGCACTCACTATATTGTTCCACCTCTATTGTCAAACTTAGGAATTTTTAACTTTTATGACTCATGTTGACCTGCTTGATATCAAAACGCTCAGGTGAAATTCTCTGTGTATCACAATGACTCTGTTACTGATTACAGGTGTCACCCGAGTCGTTGGCAACAAGAAGGGCATGCTCACTCGTCAACGGCAACCTAAAGCTGCCGCATTCCTACTCCGGAAAAGATACCATGACCTAATGAATTCCACACGTCACCACTAAGTGACCTTGACTGCTCAACGGTGTTACAAATGTTACATACCTAACTGATAAATCTAGAATAGCAACATAACAGTGACAGAAATATTCACTTGGGGTACTTACACAGGGTGATTCATCTGAAATTTGCATCACAAATTTGGTTAAATGTGTTTGATTATTGTAATTTCTGTTATTTTATGTTTAGTATACTCAGCGCAATGTTTGCATGATATTAATTTATTATTTAAAATGAAGAATATGAAATCAAAATCAAATGTCATTACCACAAAATGTCAAGTTAATACCATAATTAGAATTAATCTAACAAAAGATTTTTGACCAACTACAAAACAGTTCTGACCAAAGTTTTTGTGAAAAAAAGTTATAAAAGGATGAAAAGCCCCAGCATGGAGATCCAGTTGCACATCCAGTATTAGTACTTTGTTTTTGTAAATACTTGACATATCACTGTGTGATACTGAGGGATTCACAGGGTAAGTGTATGTATATATACAGCCATTTGTAACAGTGCGGGCGCATTCAGTAATTATGTATTGGTGTTGATATATATACACATACTTTACTTTTGTCTAGTGTTAGTATGCTTCAAAACTGGGAGAGTACTTGGCATGTCATTGATTTGAAAGTTTAGTGTCAATACAACTCACTTGTATTGCAATATTTTGATACATCAAATAATACCCAAATATGTTTTTGTTTGGGCCACACCAATTCTATTTCTTGTTTTGGCCAAAATGTAATCCTTACAAGCAGGTCTTCATATGTATTTTTCAAGAATAAGAAAAAAAATATTAAAATTAATTTTTCCCTCCCCGCTGGCCTATTGTATACAAAAATAAAATCCTTTCAAGCTAAATTTGTATTGATACAGTATGGATATAACATTTGGTAGATACATCAGTATACATTGCTCACCCCTCCATCCCACTGCAGCTGTGAAGAGCTGCAAAGTTGCTGATGTGGCTTAAAGCAATGTTCACTCACTCAACACCACTGCTTCCCTTCAGCTGTCTGCAAGACTCGTGTAGTTTAGTTGACATATTTAGAACATCAGGATAATGATGAAGACCTTTTTGTTCTTAACACTACTTCATCATTGTCCTAAATATTAATAATTTACATGATTGATGGCATATCAGATTGTTTTCCCTAAAGAACAATGAAAGATAATGTCAAATGTACCATTATGATCTGTGATGATATCAGTGTGAAAAGGGACCCATAAAGTTGTCAGTGAGCGGAGTTAATCACTAGGGATGGCCATGTACATAATATATCAAGGACATATACCAATCAAGTTTCTGTGTCGAGGTCACGTCTCATGCCATCCATTATCTCTCCCTGGCATCCTTGAACTTACTGCTGAATCACACAACTGTCTGACTGTGCTAGACTCTCACTCAGCAGATTGTCCATCTCAGTAGGTCATGAACCTCAGTTGTGTCGGACTCGAATACAGTACATTACAGTATTTTAGTTTATGTGGAACTGTCAATATTTCTGGTTACAGACTCTGTGAAATACTCAGGTATTTTTCATTAAAGCAGGATATTTTTACAGTCAGTGCTACAAGACATTCATTTTTTTCCTGAAAGGAATTCTGTCCCTCAATACTTAATTTTTAAGAACAGATATTTTATTTGGGATAGGGTGGAGTTGGTTGTGAGATATCTGATTGCAAATAATTATTCATCATTTCCAGGACCTGTTTCCCTCCCCAACTTCTATTATCCAATGGTTATCCCTTTAATAATAGCTAGTGGTGTTCCAATGATCGAAAATCGATCAAAAGAAGGATTAAAAATGATTATCGATTGTAAAAGAAATATTTTTGATTAATCAGAATTTTGTTGTTCTTGTATAACACCCTTGAATTAAGTATACTTACCATATAATTTGATGAATATTCACGAACAAACATGCGCTCAACAGCGTAAAGCTATGCGCATTGTAAGATTTTAACCACTTTTATTGTTTAACTACAATTCCAGTGTCTTACTTGCATGCAAGCATTTCATTGCATGACAGTATTAGTTATAAAAAAAAACATTAAGTAGAAAAAACCTGGTGAAAAACCCTTAACATTGGTGATTACATTAAAAATGTATATATTTCGATAATAGTCGATAATCATTCACCACAAGTCCTCCGATAATCGTTAGTGGATTTGGTTTCCGATTCCAACACTAATAATAGCAAAGCCTGTTCTTGGTGTACCCAATAATCAACACCCAAAGAGGAAACGTCATGATTCTGTGTACATGTACATTGTTCTATAAAGGTGTACTGTCCAAACTTTGATAAAGTACGTTTGACCTTATGGTTATCAACATTCAAGGAAATTGTCACATGCTGATTGTGTTCTAATGAGCAATATCTTTACAAGTGCCAATGTTTTGTCACAGTTTATGATTAATGTATGGTTAATACAGTACTTACTCATTATACTACCAAGGTTATTGTTCTGTTATCAGGCCGACAACGCATAAAAAAGTATATGATAACACATAGCTATATGATAACGCATAGCTATATGATAACACATATCTGCTGTCCATGACATAGAATTTCAAACATTCTGTATGCATATCAGATTACGGTTTAAATATTCATGTCAAGTAGATACATTTACAGTTTCTATACAAACATACTTGCCAAGACTCTGCAGTATTCTATATGCGAACTATCACATTCCAAGTGCCTTATATATTCTATATTCATATTTGTGCAATAAAGTTACTGTGTAAACAGTGCTGTCTGTTGAATGATGACTCTTAATTATGAATTGGGAATACTTGTATTCACAGCATGCAATTTTTATGTGCGGAGAGTTAGTAAGGCTGCTCTCACCAATATTCAAGCTACATAACTGCAGCCTAGGAGATCTGGACCAGACGATCCTGTGATCGTTACTGTCAGCAACAATCCTCATTGCATACGATAACAAACAAGTGACAAATCTACATCAGAGTGTGACCATGGTGCATCAGGTCACCTCTAACTACCAGCATGCTTGTCGTAAGAGGCGACTATCGGGATCGGGTGGTCAGGCTTGCTGACTTGGTTGACACGTCATCGGTTCCCAATTGCGCAGATCAATGCTCATGCTGTTGATCACTGGATTGTCTGGTCCAGACTCGATTATTTACAGACTGCCGCCATATAGCTGGAATATTGCTGAGTGCAGCGTAAAACTAAACTCACTCACTCACACACTCACTACCAGCATCAACCAGCAATTCTAACCCAAAAGTTGTTATTACTGGTTAGAACAGGTATGTGAAGTCTGAGCTGGTCCAGTGGTATCTGAGAAGATTATGACAAAGATACAAGACAGATGCTGGACAAACAGGCTGCAACATAAACTCACATAACTTGAAATTAGGTGGACTATAATATTTGCATAACATATTTTTCACGTTTTTTCTTTGTTTTGGGGTGTGAAATGACATGGAAATGCCCTGAAAGTATATTCTGCAGTATGCGAGTAGAAGTCAGCTACTGGGATCTAGAAATGGAGATAAATCATTTAATCTGTGACATTTGGAAAAACAAAACACACATGGTAGTTCAATAGTTTATTTTATCGCAATTCAACACTGGAACACTTTGTAGGTTCAATCTCCTGCTAACATCAATAACACATGCAACTATACCACCAGCTCATCAATGCTTGTGTACAAGGGTGCCAATTCAAGGGAGCTAATTCTTGCCACATATCAAGCCCTGTTTATCCAGAAGTCAATGTGCAGTATGAAGGATGCAAATTAATGTTTAGCTGGTACAGTATGTTATTTTATCTTTTATTTCAAAGACTGACAAATCAATATAATATTTAGTCCTAACCTAATGAGAATGCATGGTCATTCATTAAATGTGAAAATCCCAGTGTCAATTACTTGAACTATCTGTGTACACTGACATTACCCAGTTGTTTTGTTATGTTATGTCATATGGGCATTATAAGTGCTTGTTTATTACATTGTCACATTGTTAGTTGGAAACCTGAGTGTTTTTCTCATAATATTGCAGCTCTGTAAGATCTCTGCACTGGAATCACTCACTTTCATTCACTCACTCATACACACTGGCGACAGTGTTGGCATTTAGACACTGATGAAGTCGTGCACCACAACAATGATACATCAGGCATCATTATGAATTCATTGATCACACGATAACTGTGGAGGCTTCAGTTATGACCGATCCCTCTGTATGACATCAAACAGTGCTCCCAATCTTGACGCTAGATTGTTTATGTCACACCGTTCTACACTGAAGAAGCCTCCAAGGCAGTCAAGTCTGCCAGACTTGGGTTCACTCTGTCGAAGTCGATCTGCAGTGAGTCGGCAAGGCTACCGAGGGGGAGGGGGGACCGGCTGTCGGCAAGTCCCAACTGGTTCTTTAAAGCATCTCTAGCTGCCATCTCCTCTGCTATAGCCAGCGTCTCACCTGGTGCTGAGGACTTTAAACAAAAAACAACGTGAAATTAAATTAACATTATCCAACCCATCTTATTACAAGTGTTGTGATTCACAGTTGTATCATTGCATCATTATTGGTTTTACACCACATAATCTGATCCATGATATGTACAACACACCTAACCTCACTGAAGGATGTGTGGTTTCCACATTGTAGAGTTAACGTGGTAATATGACAATCAGTTACTGATTCTGACCACCCAGTCCATTTGTTTGCTTCATACAACCAGCATACGCTGTGGACCAATTCTAACTCTTCATGTGATAAAGGTGAGAACTGGGGCTTAATGGATACTTAAGGAGGCAGACCATTACCCAGTGGTGACAGGTACAGGTGAGGTGAAATGGGTTTAACGTTGTGCTTGAGAATATTTCGCTTATATGACGACGTGCATGCGTGTGTATGTGTATGTGCGGCTGCTTGTACTAGCCCGGACTGAAGCTGGTTTTATAGTGGTAGGTCACTGAGATACCATGCCGCATTAGACTGACTCCGAGCCGACAAGTCCTTGTACCCATTAATGCCGAGTGCCAGGCAGGGACCAACAAGTACCATATTTTAACGTCTTTTGGTATGACGGGTCGGGGATCGAACCTGCGACCTTCCGCTCTCTGGGCGGACGCTCTAACCACTACACCACGGAGGCGGTCTGACAGGTACAGTGTTTGAAAACAAAACATATCACTGGCACAAAGCTGGGAAAAAATTTGATGACATCACTGGATCAGGATGATCATTTGAATGAGAGATGTCCAAGGTTGTAAGGAGTTTAAACTGAACTTTAACCAGAATGTGGATGTCGCACAGATACTCACACTGGCCCAGGAGACGTCCATCAGAGTATATGCCAACATAGTACAGGGACATCACTGTCTGGGAGGCGGAACTCCATTGTAACCTGAAGCCACATCACAGATTCATATCACTTCATTTTCTAGGACACTAGAGATTTGTTTGCATCCATCCATCCATCCATCCGTCAACCATTCACCCATCCATCCATCCGTCAACCATTCACCCATCCATCCATCCGTCAACCATTCACCCATCCATCCATCAACCATCCATCCATCCATCAATCCGTCAACCAATCACCCATCAATCCGTCAACCAATCATCCATCCATCCATCAACCATTCACCCATCCATCCATCCGTCAACCATTCACCCACAACCATTCCATCCATCCATCAACAATTCACCCATCAACCCATCAACCATCCATCACATCATCCATCCATCAACCAATCACCCATCCATCCATCAACCATTCACCCATCCATCCATCAACCATTCACCCATCCATCCATCAACCATCCATCCACAACCATCCATCCATCAACCATTCACCCATCAACCCGTCAACCATCCATCCATCAACCATTCACCCATCCATCCATCCATCAACCATTCACAATCCATCCATCAACCATCCATCCCCATCCATCCATCCATCCACCCATCAACCATTCACCCATCAATCCCATCCATCCATCCATCAATCCATCCATCTGTCAACCATTCATCCATCCATCAACCATTCACCCATCCATCCATCAACCATCCACCCATCAGTCAACCATCCACCCATCCATCCACAACCATTCACCCATCCATCCATCCATCAACCATTCACCCATCCATTCATCAACCATTCACCCATCCATCCATCCATCAACCATTCACCCATCCATCAACCATCCCACCCATCCATCCATCCCATCAACCATTCACCCATCCATCCATCCACAACCATTCACCCATCCATCCATCCTTTATGCATCTGTCCATCCATTCATCTGGGGGAGGGACAAAATCCCATAGGACAAAATTTCAGTGGACAAAATCCCACACCAAAATAGCCAACATGGGACAAAATCCCATTTTCATATGTTATTGCTACCCTTTTTCACCAGTTTTAATTAGTATGTCTTCATGACAGAAGCCAGTGGGTTTTGTCCGGGTGGGATTCTGTCCTAGACATTCTCATCCATCCATCATCCATCCAGACATCATCCAGACTTACACACACAGAGACTAGCATGGTTACTTGGGAGTATTAGACAATACCATCCATCCTGTTGCACCTACCTGGGTTCTGGAGCTGGCCGCCCCTCCCTTGACAACATGTCCTCCAGGAGCCCCATAGGGTTGGAGATAGTCCACAGCTCTGCAATGTCTGCTTCAATCAGTTGAGGCAGCACAAAGTCCCGAACAAAAAATGAGCTCTGTCTCTGCCCTGAAAATGAAACACACCTTTCCTTTAGAATGGTTTTCATGTAAGTGACTTACACTAATCAATAAAATCATGGCGGAATGTCGTCCATGCGGCATATGGTTACAATGAAAATGCTACTCGTACAATATGAAGAGTGGGTTATGTACCTGGTCATGTTGAAGTGCTCCAATGACTGCTTGGAGCGTTTCAGTCAGAGTCTCCGCACCCACCGGGAACTCCTGCCAACACCAGACACAGTATCATGACTGACTGATATTTACAACATAGCTTACAGTATTTGTAACATGTTGAAGTCAAACATGTATCTACATAACTACATTCTGCACCATTCAGTATTAAGTATTCCTGAAGAGGTTTTAAATTCTTTGAAGAGAGTCGCCCTTTGGGTACATATTATGCATTTTCCGGGCTGAAAATGTCCTGTGACAGTTGTATCAATGTTTTTGAATAAAAATATTGTACAATAAATAAAAATCTTTTTATTTATTATACGGCCCCCACCTCGTGGAGTTACCTCCCGTTGCGCATGCGCACCAACTGGGTAAGCACCTAGGCCCGTATCATCATTCCTTCTGCTGAATAAATCAGTGAACAGAATTGCGGGAGTTGGAGGGTTCTACCCCAAGGACGACTCTCTTCAAAGAATTTAAAACCTCTTCAGGTTTGGTTAATTCTTTTTCATAGAGATCGTCCTTGGGGTACATATTATGCATAAACACAGACTCCCAAAGACCGGAGGCCAGGGAGGAGGGAATTCTGTCAAAGCACACACAAATAGCGATCGTTAATCTGAATGATGGAACAGACGCCATAATCACTCACCTGTCACATGTCCCGGTTTGCGCTTCCGCGAGAGGCATTATGGGAGGGTAACCGACAGGGAGGAAATGTACTCATAGACAACCTCGCAGGTTAGCATAAGAATTCGCACATGGTGCGAATGTAAACAAACCCCACCCACCTTGTGTCGATTAGAGAGCACCGTAGGGGGGAAAAAACGCTCACGACCGACCATAGTCTCCGTAGAGGATCGAAAGGAGGTTATACACCCAGCAGCGGACATGTCAATAAAACACAATATTGAACAGCAGCGTCAACAAAACCAATGAACCAAGACTCACTCGGTCAGGGTGGCAGGACACTGTCCACCGGAGAGAACAGAACGGCCAAAGCTCGCACGATTACGAGAATGTGTATCGAGCTGATAGTGCCGAATAAACGTGCTAGGCCGGCTCCAAATAGCGGCAGAGCAGATCTCTTCAATGGGGAGTGCCGATGCAAAAGCTTTTGACGTGGCTACTGCCCTGACCGAGTGAGCCTTCAACCCCTCAGGGGGAGGCTTGCCCTTAGCCTGATACGCAGCACAAATGACCGAGACGAGCCAGCGAGACAAAGTCTGCTTGCTCGCCGGCACACCAGCCTTCCCGCCACCGTAACAACAGAACAGCTGGGTACCCGTACGGATCCCCTGTGTTCGTTTGATATAGACCTTGAGAGTCTTACGGACATCCAACGGGTGAGTGCTCGTAGGAGAGGTCCCCGATGTGGAAGGCTGGGTAAGAGTAGGAAGTTCGATAGGAGCTGTCACATGGAAAGCTGATCGACCTTCGGGCGTAAGTATCCGGGAGGCTAATACTGACACGATCAGTGTGGAACACAGTCAGCCGGTCGGACGACATAGCATGTAAGTCGCCAACCCTACGCCCAGATGTTACCGCCACCAGAAATACAGCCTTCCAGGTTAACAACTGAATGGAAATAGCCGATAGACGGAGAACGAGGGACCGACAGCCAATCGAAAGCACAATTGACAAATCCTAAGGTGGGCTGGTTCGCCTGACAGCAGGTCGAACCCGATCCACGCCAGCTAAAAAGCGCTGTACGAGAGGGTGCTGCCCCAGAAGAGCACCATCGACAGGGGTGTGAAAAGTGGAAATAGCGGTGGAGTAGCCACTCTAATGGTCGGCCGCCAGGCCTTCTTCCAAACGAGCTTGCAAAACTCCAATACTCGGACTAAATCCGCAGAAAAGGGATCTGCAATCCCCCTATCTGAACACCAGCGCATAGCGGGACCACCTATCCTCCTGACTGAACGCTTGTCGAATCCCACCGGCCAGAATTGTGTCTGCAACTGCTGCAGGAATTCGCGGCTTCGGAGGCTAGACCTGACAGAGGCTGCCACCCACTGAATCTGCGGATTGGGGTGTGGCTACCGCTCTGAGTGAGAATGTCCGGTCGCAAAGGTAATAGAACAGGAGGCTGAGCCAGAAACCTGAGAATTACCGAAACCAGCTCTGTGGACGGCCAAAGCGGTGCCAGTAGCACAAGCAGCCGAGCTGGCTGGGTGGACAGCTGTGAGAGGACACGGGAATGAGTGGTAACGGCGGAACGCCCAGAGCACTTTGCCCGTCCAATCCAGCAGGAAGGCGCCGGCAGCCAACGCCCTCGGTCCGTATTTGAGAGCAGAACACGGTGTCTGATTCGCCCCGCCGACGCAAACAGATCCACCTGGAACGTAATCTCGCATAACTGGGAGATAACTCCAATATCTGCCGGTCGAAAGCATCCACTGCAAGGGCCAGGATCCGCGAGAGAGCGCCTGCTCGCACGCTCTCCAGCCCCGGAGATAAACAGGGAGTACCTGACAATCGCACTGGTCGCACCAGAGGAGAAAGTCCCATGTCTCCCCGGAGGAGCGGGACACCGCGTCGCCTTTGCTTCAGGATGTAACGACATGGCCGCCTGGTTGTCCAACTGAAGACGAACCACCTGGCCCTGGACATGCTCTCGAAGCGCCGAAACCAACCGCGACAGCTCTCAGTTCCAACACGCTGATGTGAAGGTGGGCTTCGGCTTCGGACCAGAGTCCGGACGCCGACAGACTGCCCAGAACACCCCCCCAGCCCGTGAGGGACGCATCGGTCTGAACTGTAAGAGCTGGCGTCGGGATTTCCAAGGGGACCCCCTTGGAGAGATTCCCGACATTGGTCCACCACTGAAGGTGAGGAGACAACCACCCGGGGACTGTGAGACTCGGCCCAGGTCCTCCGAGTGAGCCCACAGACTCGCCAAAGCTTGCTGTATAGGGCGCATCCTCAACCGCGCCCGCCACACTACAGAGATAGTCGCCGCCATATGGCCCAGTAGACGGAGCCAAGTCCGTGCTGGTGCCTGGGGCTGGGAGAGGAACGAAGACACCATCTCCCGTACTCTGGTGACCCGGTCGGGCGACAAGGAAACAAGATCCTTGTGAGTTTGGAACCTCACCGAGAAAACCAAGTCCTGGGTGGGTACCAGGTCGGATTTCTTGAGGTTGATGATCCACCCCAGTCAAACTAGAATGTCTATCACCTTGTGAGTAGAATCTAGGCTCGCTGGTTGTGTTCAGTGCACCGAAAGCAACCAGTCGCCGAGGTAAGGGTAACAACGCCTTCCTTGCTTAACGAGCGAGGGTAGCCGCACTAACATGAGCTTGGTGAACACCCTGGGGCAGTGGATATGCCGAAGGGGAGCACCGTGAATTGGTAACACATCCCGCCGTAAGAGAACCGAAGGTACTGCTTGAACGATGGATGTATGGGCACATGCAGATACGCGATCCTTTGAGGTCGATTGACGTGAGCCAATCGCCGGGCTGAACAGAGGAGATCACCGAAGCGCAGTGTCTCCATCTTGAAGGATGGAACTTCGAGCATGCGATTCAACCCCTTGAGGTTGAGAATGGGACGGAACCCGCCGCCTTTCTTCGAACGAGGAAGTACGCGGAGTAAAAATCCCCGCCTGTTCCTCGCCCGGTGGTATAGGCGCTCTATAGCGGACTTGTCCAGCAAAGCCTGGACTTCGTCCGCGCAGTATGTCCGCCTCGCACCTGACATGACGGCACGGAGGAGGGCGATGCCGGTGAAGTCTGGCGGACCTCTCCACAGTGGTAAATGGCCGACACTGACGGTGGACAGCACCAAGCTGTTGCTTGTAGCCTTCTCCCACCCGCAGGAATAGAGAGAGGCGGCCTCCCACTGGGACGCTGGGTAAGAGCGCGGAGTGGTCCCGAAGTAGCGGAGCTGACTGGGAGTGACACACGCCTACAGCCTGATGGGTTAACGGGAGGTCGGGCAGACCTCCCCGCCGCGCTAAAAGGCTGGGAGCCAGTCAAGAGGACTGCTCCTTGCCCTTACCCTTGGCGGGACGGCTCCTCCGCCTACCCCTGCCGAGCGGCCCAAGCCAGCCAGCAGACTCGGGTGTAGGCTGCACCCCGGAGGAGGAAGCCGGAACGGAGCTGGGGGGCGAAGCCCGCTGGCTGCTCCAACAAGGCCTTGGAGTCCTTGAAGGAGGTAGCTGCAGCGCAGCCTCCCCGGATGACCTGCTGGGCCCCAGGAAACAACGCCGCCCCAGACGGTAGGGGAGGGCCAGCAAGGTCTGCTGTGTAGCCGCCGAAAGTACCGAGACGCCGACAGCCACAGCTTTGCGATCCCCATGACTGCGCGACATCACCGCCGACGCCGCCGACCGCAAGGAGTCGCTACAGGTGGGCCTGCACTCTCGGAAAGTTGACGGAGGAGAACAACATGCTGAGAAACGCCTCCAGCGTGCTCCCTCCGCTTCCAGGGCCGACCTCTGAATCGAGGAGAGGTAGGCCTCGCGGGACCACCACCCGCACCTGCTGCATAGCTGCCCGCAAACCTCCTCGTAGGTCCGGGTAAGCATGCCGCAGGGGATGCCCGCCAGGGCAAAAGGTGGCGCCAAACGCCTTGCCTGGCAGCCGGAGCTGCCCGAGGAAGCCGAGCCTCCCCAGGGCGCACCGGCGAACACACATTCGCCGCACCACTGGCACGAAGAACAGGGAATCTTCCCCCAGCTGGTACCTCCTGACAAGCTCTGGCAAGTCAAAGCGGAGGCGTGACCCAGCCAAGAGGGGATCCACCACGTCCTGCACCAAGGACGGCAGAATGCGGAGCAGCGCCTGCATGGGTTGCCTAGGGCAAACGCCGCCTGGTAAGCGGAACTCAGTCGAATCCGAGCGGCTGGTAGGCACCGCGGCCTGGGGAATGTACTCGGCAATGCGTAGCCGGACTTCCCTCAGAGCCGTCGAGAAACGGAAGGCACCCTCCGGCTCCTCGACCTCCCCAATGTCCATGGACTCGGCGCCCGAGCCCGAGTCCGAGGCTGGGTCTCCTCGCGAAGAGGACCCGAACCCCGACTCGGTGGGCGGCCGCGCACCAGACACAGAGGGAAGGGAAGAACCGAAGCAGCGCCCTGCTTCAGTGCCCGACACCACGCTCGAACTCCGGTCCCGAGACGCAGGAGGAAGACCAGGCAAAACTGGTACCTCCGCTCTCATGGGGCGGGACGGCGCAGGGACCGGAACCCCAGGAATCCTCAACGGACCCTGCGCCAACTCCGAGAGGGGGACTGGGAGCGAAGCCTCCCCCTCCGGGGCAGCCGAGGCGTCCGGACCCGAAGCCAGAGGCAACGGATCAACAGACGCCTCCAGGCCGAGGGATCGAGCCGGCTCGGGCATCCCACCCCCAGACTCTCCGCCCCCGCCCGAAAGTGGCGCAGGAACTCCTGGCGGAGACCTCCAACCGACTCGTGAACAAGGGACTTCACCGAGTCCATGTGCTGCTGGAATAATTGCGTGATTAGAGACATGTCGAAACCGCTAGGAGCAGTGGAAGGCGACTGACTGCGCGATCTAGCCTTTCTGCCTTTACTTTTTGGCTTTTTAGCTTTAGACGGGGACCTGGGTCAGTTCCCCTCCCGCCTCTCTCAATTCCCGATAGAAGAGAAAGTCTGCAGCCCGCCTCTTCTGGGGCTCGGGGAGAAGCCCATACATATCTCGCACGTGTCAGGGGTATGGCCGCCTTTTTCAAGGCACACTAGACACTTATCATGACGGTCTGCACGGGGAATACTCTGCCCGCAGACAGTACAACCCGAAAACGCCTGAAAGCAAACACGCAAGCATGTAGCTAACAGCGGACCAGCAGCATAATATACACGTATAAAACATTGAAAAAATACGCGGAATGCGACCACGGGAAGAAATAGTTGGTTAAAACGCAATATTACAACCACGTGGCACGCAAAACTTCCCGCCATGGAATAGCAACACGTGCGTAAACCACGGGAAAGTTAGCGTAAAATAAGGAATACAAAGTCACAATTATGAGACAACCGACCGCAAAGCTTTACTGTTCCTTTCAAGGACAATATAAAGACCATACATACAGGTGGTGGTGTCCCAGACATCAGTCTCTTAACTTCAAAAGAGTTCAGCTCTGCACGACACATCCGTATACGGCAGTGACAGCAGAAGGAATGATGATACGGGCCTAGGTGCTTACTCCAGTTGGTGCGCATGCTAACGGAGGTAACTCCACGAGGTGGGGGGCCGATAATAAATAAAAGATTTTATTTATTGTACAATATTTTTATTCAAAAACATTGATACAACTGTCACAGGACATTTTCAGCCCGAAAATGCATAATATGTACCCCAAGGACGATCTCTATGAAAAAGAATGGAAACTGACACATAAAACACATGACAAGCAAACACTTTCACAAGGTCATACCATAAAGAGACAAAAGAAGTTCAGCTAAATCTTAGGCCTACCAGCTATAATAGTCTGTGTTTGTAGTGAACGCGATGCCGATGAATTTTCACTTTTAAACAAAAGCGTAAATCAAAATAAAGTGAAATTGCGATCCTCATGATTTTAATTTTGCCAATTGAACATTTAAATCTCAGAATTTTATTCAACTTAGGATATAAAGTTGTTTAACAAATGATCATGAGTTTCAAATAGCTATTATTGGTTTGTATTACAAGGGGGTATGCACATTAAATGAAACCTGGACAGGAGAACACTGGCGCTTACTCCCTTGTAATACAAACCAATAATAGCATTTGAACGCATTTCAGAAATTCAGAAATTTAAATGTTTAATTGGCAAGGTAAAATTATGAGGATTCGCTAACTTAATTTCACTTTATTTGATTTACTTTTTTGTTTAAAGTGGAAATTCATCGATCGGTACGCTTTGACTGCAAACAGACTATAAGCATGTTTTCAAGTTTAACTCCTCTAAAGTGCATACTGTTTTCCATACCTTACTCCTCTCCTCAAACAAGTGGGGATAAACATGGCAACTACAGATAGGCCTTGATGTATATGAAAACCCATAGACTCAGACCCTTATGTGTATGTCCCTAAATAACACACTGTACACGGCTATTTTGCGGGATTATAGGAGTGATTCATTATATGAATACCTTACCTTACTAAGTGCCCACTAGTGTTTAAACTACAGCTTATGTGTATGTCCTACTTGAAACAACATTATTTATTGTTGTTTGTTTGTTGTTTTAACGCAACACTCAGCAATTTTTTAGCCATATGATGGCGGTCTGTAAACGGTATGGTCTGGACCAGACAATCCAGTGATTGACAGCATGAGTAATCCAATCAGCTCCCCAATCAACTGAATTGTGATGTTTGACAGAAAGAAATGAGGTTTTCCTGCCTAACACATGTGCAAGAGCACTGGTCAGTGCAAGACCATCATCCATATGAATGATTATGGATTATTATTTTCTATTATAGGATATTTGTATAGCGCACATATCCATGCAACTAGTACATGCTCAAGGCACCTGAGTGTTCCCTTGACCAACGGATGTCTTTTTTTCTGGCATTCTTTTTAACCAACTCAACTCCCTGGGGAGTATTCAACTCATGCAGCCTGTTAGGCGCAGCGAGTTATCACACAGCCTCATCCTCACAAGGATAACTGGCATTTGAGGACAATTTTTGAAAATCTAATGTTAACCAAAAGCCAAAATACTGTGTTATGGCAAACATGTAACAGAGGTGCAGTATTCACAAGTACTACTCCTATTTAAAACAATGCTAACAACAAGAACATTAATGTGCTTTACGGCTGATGATGTCAAGGGAGGTAACTCTCACCAGTAGCTGCTAATTCTTGGTTATCCGTTAGACCAAGCGGTGCAGCATCAAGGTCAATTCCCAGCTCTTGTCGCCTTTGTTCTTCTTTCTCAATGTATGATCTACACAGATGGAAGAAATCTACATTATATACTAATTTTGCCATGTTCACACAAGGCCGTTCTCGAACACTGACAGTACAAACCATACACTAAGGCTGTAGAAACACTTACAATCGGATTGCTGTGTCTTGAAATATCCACCGGCCTTGTCATTATTAATTAGTCCAGGGATTTACAGGACGCGAATTCCTGCGTCCTATACGCATAAAATTTGACAATGGACGCAACAAAATTTATTAGAGCATCCACAGGGATGCAGAAAAAGTCCAAATACTTTTTGTAAAAATTCCAATCAAGTAACGTTAAGTTATCACTGAGTTTGTAACTAGTTGGGTTATGGTATCATTTGCAATTTAATTACTGTAACAATGTGATGATCATGATACACAATACAATACAATAACAGTATTAGTAATAATATTTAAGTGTCTGGGAGCTCCATTTTGTAGTCCAAGACCCCTGAAAATTAAGAGTATGAGTCCCAGGGGCCCTCAAATACAGGACTCGAGGTAAATCCCTGTTGGTCATATGAAAACAATGTGTGTTCTTTAACTTATTTTGTGTAGTATACTTACTCTTGACATTGCTTTGCCTGTAAACATATCCTCATAGCTTTGTTTGAAAATAATGAATATACAGGTGAGTAATGGTTTCAAGTTTTCACTACCTGTGTGTTAAAGCTCTCCGCAGGGTGCTTTCTTCAAACTCCTCACCCAGTCTTTTACCAAAGGCATAGATTTCAGCATCATAATTCCTGGATAAAAAAAATACTTAGCATTTATAGCTCTGGGAACTAAAACATACATCCTAAAATGTAATGAGTTCTTTAATGAAGATATTGCTGGTGAACATTTTTATCCAAATTACCATCTGTACTCATCAGTTGGTCAGACTCACTGATCTGGTTGACACATGACATTGTATCCCAATTGCATAGATTGATGCTCATGCTGTTGATTCACTGGATTGTCTAGTCCAAACTGGATAATTTACACACTGCCACCATACAGCTGGAATATTGCTATGTGTGGCATTAAACAACAAACAATCATACAAAACCCATCTGTACTAACCAGTTGATCCACTCTGATCGATGTCTCTCCACTTCCGGCCCTGCTGCAAGTCTTTGGTTGTACCATAGGTTGTCAACCTTTGGAACCCAACGCTTGTAGCCTTTATCTGGCACTACAACATCAAGTTCAACACTAAAACATTTGCTTCAATACATTTGGTTTGTACCATGGGTTGTCAACGCTTTGGAACTAGCGGCTTGTAGCCTTTATCTGGCACTACAGCATCAGAGTTCAACACAGGAAACATTTGGTTGTACCGCAGGTTGTCAACCTTTGGAACCAATGCTTGTAGCGCTTTATCTGGCACTTCTGGCATCAAGTTCAACACTAAAACATTTGGTTGTACCGCCAGGTTGTCAACCTTTGGAACCCAACGCTTGTAGCCTTTATCTGGCACTACAACATCAAGTTCAACACTAAAACATTTGGTTGTACCATAGGTTGTCAACCTTTGGAACCCAACGCTTGTAGCCTTTATCTGGCACTACAACATCAAGTTCAACACTAAAACATTTGGTTGTACCATAGGTTGTCAACCTTTGGAACCCAACGGCTTTAGCAGCCTTTGTCACAGCACTACAACATCAAGTTCAACACCTAAAACATTTGGCGGACATGCCATAGGTTGTCAACCTTGGAACCCAACGCTTGTAGCCTTTATCTGGCACTACAACATCAAGTTCAACACTAAAACATTTGGTTGTACCATAGGTTGTCAACCTTTGGAACCCAACGCTTGTAGCCTTTATCTGGCACTACAACATCAAGTTCAACACTAAAACATTTGGTTGTACCATAGGTTGTCAACCTTTGGAACCCAACGCTTGTAGCCTTTATCTGGCACTACAACATCAAGTTCAACACTAAAACATTTGGTTGTACCATAGGTTCAGTAACCTTTGGAACCAGCAGCATGTAGCCTTTATCTGGCACTACAGCATCCAAGTTCAACACTAAAACATTTGGATTTATTACCCATGGGTTTGTCAACCTTTGGAACCGCGCTTGTAGCCTTATCTGGCACTACGCTTTATCAAGTTCAACACCTGAAAAACATTTTGGTTTGTAGGTTGTCAACCTTTACAGGAACCCGCGCTTATGGCCTTTATCTGGCACTACAACATAAGGATTCAACACTAAAACATTTGGTTTGTACCATAGGTTGTCAACGCTGGAACTGGCAGCTTGTAGCCTTTATCTGGCACTACTGGCATCAAGTTCAACACTAAAACATTGGTTTCGCTGCCATGGGTTATCAACCTTTCCGTTGCCCAGCTTATGGCGCATCTGGCTTTTACAACATCAAGTTCAACGCAAAGAACGTTTGGTTTGTGCGATTTAATCAGCCTTTGGAACCAGCAGCTTAGCCTTTATCTGGCACTACGGCGTAGGATCAACCTTACTAAAACGTTTAGGGTTTGTGCCATGGGTTTGTCAACCTTTGGAACCAGCGCTTACGTAGCCTTTAATCTTGGCGCTACTGGCATCGAGTTCAACGCACTAAAACGTTTGGTTATTGCCATAGGTTGTCAACCTTTGGAACCAGCGGCAGCAGCCTTTATCTGGCGCACTACGGCATCGGGTTCAATACTAAAACATTTGGTTGTACCATAAGGTTGTCAACCTTTGGAACCCAAGCTTATGGCCTATCTGCTTTTTCTATCAGGTTCAACCTAAAACGATTTGGTTGTACCATAAGGTTTGTCAACTGGAATAGCGGCTTGTGGCCTTTATCTGGCACTTCTGGCATCAAGTTCAACCACTAAAACATTTGGTTTGTGCCATGGGTTGTCGGCGGAACCAGCGGCCTTTATCTTGACCTGACATCCAGGTTCAACGCCTAAAGAGCATTTGGTTTGACATGGGTTCGTCCCGGCAGCACGGATTAGCGGCTTGTAGCCTTTATCACCGGCGCTTTCACGGCATCAAGGTTCAGCACTAAAACGTTTGGTTGTGCCAGCGGGGTTGTCAGCCTTTGGAACTGGCGGCAGCGGCCTTTATCTGGCACTGCTGGCATGAGTTCAACGCACTGAAACGTTTGGTTGTGCCATGGGTTTGATGACGGCTGGGACCCAGCGTAGCAGGCTTTAATCTGGCGCTTTCTGGCATCAGGTTCAACGCCGAGCGATTTGGTTTGCCATAGGTTGTCAGCCTTTGGGACTAGCGGCTTGTGGCCTTTATCTGGCACTTTCTGACATCCAGAGTTCAACGCTAAAACGTTTGGTTTGTGCCATAGGTTTGTCAGCGGCACAGGACCCAGGCGCTGGCGCTTTATCTGGCACTTTCTGGCAATGGAGTTCAACGCTAAAACGTTTGGTTTGTGCCACCAGGTTTGTCAGCAGCACGGACTTGGCGGCTTGTAGCCTTTTATCTGGCACTGCGGCAATGAGAGTTCGCGCAAAACGTTTGGTTTGTGCCATGGAGTTGTCGGCAGCACGGAACCCAGCGTTGTAACTTTATCTGGCACTACAGCATCAAGTTCAGCACTGAGCGTTTGGTTGTGCCATGTGGGTTTATCAGCCTTTGGAACCCAGCGGCTTGTGGCTGTTTATCTGGCGCCACAACATCAAGTTCAACACTTCGGCATTTGGTTGTACCATAGGTTGTCAACCTTTGGAGACAAACATGGCACTATCTGGCGCAACCATCGGGGTTCAACACTAAAACATTTGGTTGTACCATAGGTTAATCAACCCCCAGAACCAGCAGCAGCAGCCTTTATCCACAGCACTACAACATCAAGTTCAACACACCGAAGCGTTTGGATTTATTACCATAGGTTCATCAACCTTTGGAACCAAACCTTTATCTGCTTTTCAACATCAAGTTCAACACAAAACATTTGGTTTGTACCATGAGTTTATCAACCTTTGGAACCCAGCAGCTTATAGCCTTTATCTGGCACTACAACATCAAGTTCAACACCTAAACATTTGGTTATACCAACAGGTTGATAACCGCTGGAACTAGCGCTTGTAGCCTTTATCTGGCACTACAACATATCAGTTCAACACTAAAACATTTAGTTTGTACCATAGGTTATCAATAACTGGAACCGCAGCTATAGCCTTATCTGGCTTTCACAACATCAGGTTCAACACTAAAACATTTGGTTTGTACCATAGGTTGGTCAACCTTTGGAACAGCGTAGCGCTATCAGCACCACAACGTAAAGTTCAACACTAAAACGATTTTGGGTTGTACCATAGGTTATCCAGCAACGCTGGAACTAGCGGCAGCCTTTGTCGGCCTCACAACATCAAGTTCAACACTAAAACCTTATTAAGTTTGTACCGCCGAGTTTAATCAAGAAACCTTACAAGAGACAACGTAGCCTTTATCTGGCACTACAACATCAAGTTCAACACTGAAACATTTGGTTGTACCATAGGTTGTCAGCCTTTGGAATAGCTTAGCCAGCTATCGCTTTTCACAACATCAAGTTCAACACTAAAACATTTGGTTGTACCATGGGTTGTCAACCTTTGGAACCCAGCGGCTTGTAGCCAACACATCTGGCACTACAACATCAGAGTTCAACACCAAAACATTTGGATTGTACCATAGGTTGTCAACCTTTGGAACGCTGGCATAGCGCTTTATCTGGTACTACAACATCAAGTTCAACACCAAAACATTTGGTTTACGTACCATGGAGTTGTCAACCTTTGGAACTTAGCGGCTTGTAGCCTTTATCTGGCACTACAACATCAGAGAGTTCAACACCAAAACATTTGGTTGTACCATAGGTTGTCGGCAGCGCTGGAACTAGCGGCTTGTGGCCTTTATCTGGCACTTTCTGGCAATCAGGTTCAGCGCAAAACGTTTGGTTTGTGCCATGGGTTGTCAACCTTTGGAATAGCGGCTTGTAGCCTTTATCTGGCGCTACGGCATCAGGTTCAGCACCAAGGCTTGTTTGGTTTACCATGGGTTGTCAACCTTTGGAACCCAGCGGCTTGTGGCTTTATCTGGCACTGGCGTAAGTTCAGCTTACTTCAAAACGTTGGTTGTACCATGGGTTGTCAGCCTTTGGAACTGGCGGCTTGTAGCCTTTATCACGACTTTACAACATCAAGTTCAACACCAAAACGTTTGGTTGTGCCATGGAGTTGTCGGCTTTGGAACTAGCGGCTTGTAGCCTTTATCTGGCACTGCAACATCAGGTTTCAACACTTCACAAAACATTTGGTTGTACCATAGGTTGTCAACGCTGGAACCCGGCATGGCCTTTATCTGGCTGCAACATCAGCAACGCAAAACGTTTGGTTGTACCATGAGTTGTGTAACCGCTGGAATAGCGGCTTGTAGCCAGCATCTGGCTTTTCTGGCATCAAGTTCAACACCGGAAACGTTTAAGTTTGGCGCATGGGTTGTCAGCAGCGCAGATTGGCGTACGGCAGCACATCTGGCGCTACAACATCCAGAGTTCAACGCCAAAACGTTTGGTTGTACCATGGGTTATCGGCAACTGGAACCCAGCGGCTTGTAGCCTTTATCTGGCTTTTCTGACATCAAGTTCAACACCAAAGAGCATTTGAGACTTTACGTACCATAGTTTACATCAACCTTTGGAACTTAGCAGCTTATACAGCGCTTTATCTGGCACTACAACATCAAGTTCAACACTAAAACATTTGGTTGTACCATAGGTTGTCAACCTTTGGAACCCAACGCTTGTAGCCTTTATCTGGCACTACAACATCAAGTTCAACACTAAAACATTTGGTTGTACCATAGGTTGTCAACCTTTGGAACCCAACGCTTGTAGCCTTTATCTGGCACTACAACATCAAGTTCAACACCAGCTTGTTTGGTTGTACCATGGAGTTGTCAACCTTTGGAACTTCGCAGCTTGTAACCTTTATCTGGCACTACAACATCAAGTTCAACACCAAAACATTTGTGTTTGTACCATGGGATTTATCAACCTTTGAGACAGCAGCTTGTAGCCTTTATCTGGCACTACAACATCAAGTTCAACACTAAAACATTTGGTTGTACCATAGGTTGTCAACCTTTGGAACCCAACGCTTGTAGCCTTTATCTGGCACTACAACATCAAGTTCAACACTAAAACATTTGGTTGTACCATAGGTTGTCAACCTTTGGAACCCAGCGGCTTGTAATACTTTATCTGGCACTACAACATCAAGTTCAACGCAAAACATTTGGTTACAGGCTGCCATGGGATTGTCAACCTTTGGACAACCCAGCGGCTTGTAGCCTTTATCTGGCACTACAACATCAAGTTCAACACCAAAACATTTGGTTGTACCATAGGTTGTCAACCTTTGGAACCTAACGGCTTGTAGCCTTTATCTGGCACTACAACATCAAGTTCAACACTAAAACATTTGGTTGTACCATAGGTTGTCAACCTTTGGAACCCAACGCTTGTAGCCTTTATCTGGCACTACAACATCAAGTTCAACACCAAAACATTTGGTTGTACCATAGGTTGTCAACCTTTGGAACCCAACGCTTGTAGCCTTTATCTGGCACTACAACATCAAGTTCAACACCAAAACATTTGCTTCAATACTTCTTATGTTATTCGCTGAATCACTGTTTCCTGTATATTTACACGCCTGCAAAAATGTAATCAGGGTAATAGGCAGTAAATGTTAAGAAACACACACCAGTCATGCTTTAAGTCAGATCAGAAATTTGCTAGCATCATGTTGCAAAGAAACAATAGCCAGGATCACTCATACAAAGGTTTAGCTAGATGAGCCTTGCAATTTCAAATATTATTGGATTTCAGTCAGTGTCATTGGGAGGATTGAATTAAGCTTTGAGCTCTTAGGGTTGATTACCCGCAGGTCTATCCGTAACCCTTTGGATCCCTTTCCAATCACTGATTTATTTCTGACAGTAACAAGTACAACTTGTGAATCCTGGTTTTACTTTTAAAAATGCCTTCCTTTGTAAAAATAAAGGCCTACCTTTAGAATACGGCACCACAAACTTTAAAAATACGTCATAATACCCTTTTACGTAATGTAATGTGATTTTGTTCGAAAGCACGTTCTCGAAACAATGCCCTATGACGCCTGCATGGCAACACAGTTGTCTAGCTCTGCGAGTGCGTATAAGCTCCGCTCACTGGTGTTTCATCTCTATCAGCTATGTCATTGCATAAGCCCAAGGATGTTGAGAGTTTCCAGTAGTTTGTATACTGGTGGATGCGCAATTTTTTTCAAGCACCAGTTTGAAATATTTTTAGTTTTTTACTAATATGCTCATATTTATTTGTATTACGGGGTGCCGAGGTGTTATGTTTTGTGTATTATTGTATTTTTTAAATTTAGCGAGAATGCGTTAGACCGGTCTATATTATATATATTTGATTATTCGCAATTTTGGTCAATGTAATTATTTAAATTATATAAATATATTTTATATTTCGGTTTCTAAGTAACTATTAAGTATAAATGATTTACCAATGTGAACTGACATATCGTAACTTTAATAAATCCCTGTCGATGCGAGTTTTGGAGTTGTGTTCTTGCATCTACATCTACTATATTGGATTATATCCCTAACCCTAAACCCTAACCCCTTGAAATAATCCTAATAAATAGAATGCATTGACCGAACCGGCACAAACATGATTGACGTGTCCAGTGTAATGCATTATTACCGCTTCGAAAAATAAAATACTCATAAAAAACTTTTCTATGTAATGGTGCAAATTACTGAATGAAAAAAATATATATGTTTTCGGTAGTCGTTGACAAGTCATTTGCTAATTATCGTTGACAAGACTCCATCCATCGATGAGGTTTAAGAAACTAAAAGAAACAAAATGATTCTTTTAGCTAATACATTAATTACAGCATTTAAATATAACTTTTCTGAATTTTCAAATATAGGATTTTATGATTATCAAATATAGCTATTCAAAATTGTTAGGTAAAACGTTTGAAGATTGTCAGACAATGCATTTCAGTAACGTGCTTCAATAACAGCTTTCTTTCAAATTACACAATAATAATGGTCAAAATATTCCAAATGATAACTCCAACAACATATACTATTCAAATGTCATATAAAGTTACACAATGTATGATTAAAAGTAGTCACATTTGTATTGCCATACAGAGAGGTTTGCAGACAGCCAAGTGACCATGTGGATAGCACAGTGAATCAGCCTTTGCATGAAGATTTTGTGCAAGGGTCAGGTCATGTGACCATCAATAATGAAAGTGAGGCTATATATTTACTGATTAAATTTACAAAAGTTTTTGCCATTACACTGGATTTAAACCCTAGCACTTTGGATCACAAGTCTAATGTGTTAACCACTAGGCCACCGTACAAGACACTCATACATGCCTGGTTTAACAATGCTGAACATTACTGAATATAACATAACTTGTATTTAGCATTAACAGTAGGTACATGTCCGGTGTCATACGTGAGTACCATTTGTTGTTTTTCTCTTTGCATTTTAATAAAAAAAAATCACACAAAAACGGGAAACCAAAAACGTCAAAAGTATACTATGAAATGGTTTGATGTAGAATTTTTGGGCTAATGGAAATTGGCCTGGAATTTGCACTCAAGCCTCTTTCATACGCAACATTGGTTCAGTAATGATTCGAAGGCTAACTCGGCCTCGTGCCGTCACTACACATGCTCATGTCTCCCTCGTTTTGTAGTGCGATCCACATTATCCTTACAGTGTTCCCTACATCACTTTTCTGTCACAAAATCACTGATTTATATAAAAGCGTGTCATTCATTCATGCACCGTGAAATCTACGTCTGACGTCAACAACCCTTTTCAGTTTGAGGCATATTGGCTCATTCCACGTCACACCGTTTCTTGTAGATTACGGAATGGGACGAGTGTGCCAAATGGCATCAGGTCCATTCGGCAATTGTCCGTAGATTAAAATCACGAGACACCAAGTCTACCCGTAATTGTCCGTGACCAATTTGACTCTTTCCGTTCATTTTCGTGACGTCACAGGAATGACTCAATAAATTTGCACATTGTGCAAAAGTGTGGACGTAGCTCAGTCGGTTAGCTGTAAGCTAACAATCCGAAGGTCGCGGGTTCGCGTCCGACGGGTTCTCACAAACTGGTTGCTTGTCTTAATGACATGTGACCTACGGCAGAGATCGTCCTCACGAGATATTGTGGTGCTGTATTCTAAAGCTGCTCCAAAATAAATTATTCGCCTGATGGGCATATTACGGTGTCTACCATTCATTGTTTTCACATTCATTTCCGACTCGCTGTGCGCATGAGTAGAGCCAGTAAAAATATCCACTGGTCAACTTCCGCTTTGGTCATATTACTGATAATGTAAACACACTCGAAACAAAAGCTGTCTGACGATTATTTACGTGTGACAACTGTTCATAGTTGAGTACATCCATCCATTTGCCTATGCTTTTCAATAATTGATGTCCTGTTTTGGTGGCAATTGCATCAGATGTGTTTTTTTAGTTGTGATAAGGGGATGTGTAGGAAGGACAGTGGACGGGTGGTGGTGAGATGTGTTTATAAAAGAGCTTGTTAACAAACATTAAGTTATTTATTTAACTAATCCCGGTCCCTTCCATTCATAAATGAATTGAGATCAGTTAAATTCGACATAAAACCATATATTTGTTTTGATGTTTGCTTTCTTTAGAGTGTGTTTATACTATCGGTAAAGCATACGACCAAACCGAAAGTTGTCCATGGATATTTGTACACGCTCTGCACATGCGCACTGTGAGTCGACAATTAATGTGAAACCAACGAATTAAGTCACCAGAGAGCACCAATAACACTGTTACAGTGGACTTTGGGAAAAGTAGCCGAGACTAGGGTAATTGTCACCAGTGACTCTGTTAAAACCTCTTGTTATCATTAAATAAACAGTTGTATGGTTGACACCTTGAGATGTTTGAGATTAGAACTACTGCAACTACTTACTGTTTTCTAAAAGTTTGGCCCTTTTGACTTAAATCTATGGCCATTTTGACTTTCCCTTGGCCCTTTTGACTTTTTCAAGTTTGGCCCTTTTGTCCTTTGACCCTTTTGACCTGTTCCCGAGAGTCGCGGTAGGGTCCTACAGTCAGGACATGACCCTGCATCGCGGCTTTCGGCTTTGAGAAACGAAAAGTCTTTCTGCGGTTTTCTGTGTCTAATTCCGTTTATCACAGGGTAGACTTCTGTATATATGCATTTACTCGGGGCTTTAAAATGCAGTGCTCACCAACAACACTTGGATTTGTCTTAAACAACGTTCTGTACAACTTTCTCTGAAAACATGTTTGGCACACCCGTCGCATGGACGCGGCCATATTGAAACTGTCTCGGTATGACAAATATCTGTAGTTTCGTAATTAATGCATAGGTTACCTAATATAGATATTATAAATAATGTAACCGTAACATTGTCATATAAATATAATATCATTTCAGGTTGCGTTTTTTAGACCGGACAGAATGCGAAACTACCATTAACAGTTTATCTTTAACTTCCGGTTAAATTAAAGATGTTTTTCACAAGGTGTTTGCAGTATTATAAACACCGAATACGGGTACCTGGATTACTATATCAAGGGTAATGAATACAATTGTAAAGAAAATCACGTCGGTCATCTTGATATCACGACTGTAAAAATGTATTGTTTATCTCTGTTAGTAAAGACAGATTTTGAGGGAGAAGTTTCTGTAACAACATTGCAGTACGTCGGATATGCAGCTTACTAAGGAATATGTGTCTGAGATTGGTTCTCGCTTCACAGATTTTGCATGCCCATGCGATCCCAAGGGTCAGTTGTCTCGGGGTTAGAGTAGGTAATCTCATAATTATAAACAGTATCATTATCTAGTGGATCACCATTCCAACCACAGGCCCTCGTGTCCTGGCGAAGAATAACGATTAAAATAATAATTTTTTGAGACTCGAAATGCTACACAGTACAGTACATTATGACAAGGCCGGACACTTCGGTATACCACACCCGCTTGCTTTGCCGATCGCTAAGCTACCTTCGATGTAATCAATTAAAACTTAATGTGAACATAATCATGGATGATTGGCCTATCGAGCACCACCCATGAAACCTACAAATTCTTTATTGTTATTTCAGTAAGTCGATTGAAGCCCGATTTTAACTCTTAAAGGTCACATGCAACGTAAAACACAACTTTGCAGATCCTGATACCTTTCGGTATGGACTTACAGATACTAATCATCAAAAATGCAAATTCAACTTATAAAGTTGAAAAATCGCGATGAAAATACCCCGGCAAATCGGAGTTCAAACAATTCACTAAATTCACCCCAGCGCTTGGGATGAAAAGTGGTTTCAACAGCTGCTCAGCGCTTATAGCACATGCACAGTGAAATAGGTTCGCTCAGCTTGGAAGCGGGATGTCCGGATCATAAGGTCGTGAGTAGGAGTAGTCTAATCAAAACAAATAGTAAATAATCTACTCATTACATAAAAGAACCTTGTTAGGATCTAGATCTACTCAGCTATGTGTCAGCCAGTCAGGCGTTCGACATTTCAAGAGGGAAAACCCTCGCTGGCGGTGAATACTCGGGAAGGCTTTGATGTGAGCTATTGTTCTAATGTTTTGTTGATATTTCACAGGCGCGAGATTTTTATATGTAATTATTACCAATTAAACTGTTTATATAATTTCATTTGTCTATTTCATCACATGTTCTTCTTACCGAGTCACTTTCTCAGTTCGATAATTAAAAGCAATGTCATTATTTACCGTTGACAGAATTTCTAACTGTGATATAGATATGTCGTTGTCACAGGCAAAACTCAATGTTTGTTTTATTGACACCTATGTGTCTGCCTGCCTGTCTGCTAATGACAATATTCAATACACAACTTCCATCACTGACCACATGCAATTTGAACTTAACACCTATCAGGCTATACACCATAAACAAAACACATTGATTTATGGCCAGTGTTCGGTCTCTGTCACATTATGTAATTACACAGACAGGCAGGTGTGATACTTGTACGGTCTACTCCCATTTGTGAGGACTCCCAGTTGTGAGACAGCGGAGTAGGTAATTAGCAAAGAAAACACACCTTACTCCCCTATCTGATAGAATGGATTAACCCCAGCTAATTATGGATTAGCTATTTAACTAAATCTTGTGGAGGTAACTTAATGAAACTCTAAAAGATAAAGTAATTAACCTACTCAGGTAAATGGCTTTAAAAAGATAAAGTAATTAACCTACTCAGGTAAATGGCTTTAAAAAATAAACACTTTGTGTAGGTAACTTCGTGATCATTTGAAAGAGAAATTAATTTACCTACTCAGATTTACATGTTTGAAAAATCTAGCAATAGCTGTTGCAACTATAATTAGTCCAAATGTATTTATTAACCTTTGACTGCTCTTTCCGATCACCATTATGGCAGGCCTTCAACAAGTAGAATATATCGCCAGTTCACGATAATCTTTTTCAGTATCTATTGAAAACAATAAATGCTCTTCAACGAACAATGTCTTCTGTGTTAATTAACTCATTAATGAACTATGCCTCCTGCGGGTACTCTTCAGCAACAGGGCTGTTCCCACTTTCATCGTAGGGATGGGGAAGCACCACCTGTGTGCACTGAACCATTAATTAATGTGTCTCACAACTGGGAGTTCTCACAAATGGGAGGACACCACTTGTACACATGACATGTTATGATGTCTGTTGATTGCAAAATGTTATACACAAAAAATGAGCATGTATTTTACAAAACTTGTTTTGGGAATTGGTTGAAATCTCACAATTGATGATTGCTTTAATACCAACGAACAATCATTGAAAAAAATTGGTTAGCATAACTTTTCAGATTTTCCTATCCAGGTTGTTATTGCAGATAGGTATAAGATGATGCAGCTTGCTACTTTTAAGTGCTGACTAATATATCAGGAACATAAACTTCCTGGAGTCTTAGAGAAATATTCAGTCATGACTTTTCAGATAGTGAAGTGAATTAAAGACGTTTTCAGGCCCTGACACCTTCTAAGATACGTTCCATTATCAAGTATTTCAAAGACTAAAACAGTAGTTCCAAAATCGTTTATGTTCGATTATGAGAAAATGTGATTGATTGCTTGGTCGTTTGGTCACTGCGACCAATCTTTGATTATTTCAATTAATCGGAACACCACTATACAAAACCCATCATCTCTATATATACACACACACAATGAGCCGTGAGGGCATTGGAAAATGAACCAGCTGTTACACTTGAGTGCACACCCACGCGCTCTGACTGGGTTCGGTATCCTGGGTGCTTTGTTTCGAGGGATGTAAACCCAAGTACAAAATATTGCACTTTTAATTTGCGAATGTACGCTTATAATTTTGTTTATATGTTTTTTCATAATCAGCAATGTATATTATGTGTCATGATATGTGTGATAAGTGATAATTGTGTTTCAATTATGTTTGATTTTTTGGTTGCATGTGACCTTTAACTAAACGATCTTGACACAAATGGATGACGATATGTCCGCACAAACAGGGATGTGGTCGAAGCAAGCCCTCTGATTGGTCAACGCTTGCAAATCTGCAGTTGTTTATATTCGCGGGATTTTTTTCTTTCATCAACTGCCTAATGTAAGAATATTTTCGAGCAATGGCTTCTCAAAAGAAAGCATCAGTTGTAAATGTCTCCTAAACAAGGATCAACCAACCAGAGGGCTTGCTTTGACCACACACCTGTTTTGTGCGGACACATTGTCATCCATTTGTGTCAAGATCGTTTAGTTGGGGGTCAAAATCGGGTTTCAATCGACTTGCAGAAATAACAATAAAGAATTGGTAGGTGTCATGAGTGGTGCTCGATAGGCCAATCATCCATGATTATGTCTACATAAGTTTTAATCGATTGCATGCGAAGGTAGCGTAGCGATCGTCAAAGCAGGCGGGTAGGGTACACTGAAGTGTCCGGCCTTGTCATAATGTACTGTACAGTGAAGAATTTCGAGTCGGGGGTCATCTCAAATGTTATATGTTTTTTTAACATCTTTAATCCTCGCAAAGACACGAGGGCCTGTGATTCCAACCTTATTAGATCCTTGGGGTTGTGTAGGGTACATGACAATTCATACTAAAAA
This sequence comes from Haliotis rubra, assembly GCF_003918875.1. Taxonomy (NCBI): domain Eukaryota; kingdom Metazoa; phylum Mollusca; class Gastropoda; order Lepetellida; family Haliotidae; genus Haliotis; species Haliotis rubra. The sequence continues at coordinate 319,529 of NW_025767499.1, forward strand.
CATTTTGGGCAGACTTGTACCAAATTGTTGGATAACCCTTACCACTCACATCCAATGGAAATACTTGTTACTTGTGATTTGTTGTCTTCTAAAGTGCATTAATGACCCAATGAAAAGAACTTAAGGACTACTTATAATTACTATGAATGTTATGTCCCAAAGCGAGTTGAATTCGACGTTCTGGTGATTTCGACAATTGCATTGCTCACGCTATATCGGGGGAGTATGTGCACGATCGGAGTACATAAGCAGTTTCATCGGTAGGGCGGGTGCCCAGTCGCTGTTGTGGGAAGTTTTATTGACAATGGAAATCGGAAAGTAAAGTTATATAAAAAGCAAACAAACATCAATATTATTTACCCGAGATCGTTAATACCACTTCAGATGCAAAATCAGTTGCCTACATAACAAAAAAATAGTATGCAAAATTTCAGTAAGATCAGTCGTCTGCTAGTGACAGGCAATATATAAATAGGAAGTCACGTGATCAAAACTCTCTCTCGCAGTGCGGAGCGAAAGGTATGGCTCATCGTCGAATACCCATAAAAAATACCCAGATCTGGAGAGCGGCAACAGTTTCGCCGATACGCTGTCACGAATGCTATTTTTGTAGGAAAGACTTGATATTTTTGCATGAAATAGATGACTATATCCTTTATCACTCAAGGTTAGTAAACTAAAAACTTTAAATGATATTAAGATAAAAAATATGTTTTTGTCCTACATCGTCAAAAACCCCTGTCACCGGGATAGTTAGTTGTCATGCCGTGACTGATTAACTAGAGTAAGATGAAATATACTACTCACACTTTGCTAAGGATCACAATAATTCACAACTTTACATAAACGTAGAAATTGTATCCATTTAAAATTGGACAAATAATAATATAGTAATATAGTAACCCCTCTTTAGGCAAACACTCAATTTAATCTAACCTTCTGCGATTGATACATGAGTAACCATAAAAAATGGTTTTCATGGCACCAATCAACCATTTTGCAAATCATGGAACGGGTCATTGACAAATAAACAACACCTGTCAATAGCAGGTATGGGATCCACAAGATAAAATGACGTACTGAAACCTGGGATCCATGCTTACAATAAGCTTAGATATTGAAACCAAATATAGTTTTCTGTTGAATCCATGATTTGATCCTGAGCAAAGTGTTAATAGTAAAACAGTCACTCCTGGATTCTGCGATTCCGCGGCTGCAGAATAAATTGAGGAAATTAGCTTTCGATGCAGAAAAACGTCTGGTCCACAGAAAACACATTTTCATGCAGAATACCTGCAGAATTTGTCATTTTTCTGTAGCGGAATTTACTTATTTTGAAAGCTGAATCAAGACTGGCTATCAACCGAAACAAGAAGTAGGGGGAAACATCAAAAGTATGATTGGTTCCAAAAAAAAACAAAAACTGAGACATTTGTTATAACAATATTTTCATTCAGCACCTTAGAATCATATGATTTGAATTTGACACTGCAAAATCGATCTTTTGAAGATTGAATTTGCATTATTTAGTGTTTTTTTTCAAGTTTTTAACTGCAGAATATATTGCAGAATTTACTCAAATTTGTTGCGGAATTCTTAAAAATTTCGTTGTGGAATCCAGGAGGGACTGGTATAATATGGTGGTCCTTAACCTATTTATGTAGCATATGTTTGGATGTGTGAGCCGTCATGTCCACTTGGATGTTGAAGGAAGAGTATTTAATCAGCATGTTCTGGTTGCTATGGTTACCCTGTTTTGTTATCCCCTGCCGCGCGTTTACCGCGAAGCGGGGGCTATAGTATTAGGCTCCATCAGTCCGTACATCCGTATGTATGAATTGGCATATCTTAAGAACCGTTGACTAGATTCTTTTTATATCTGGTACCTAGGTTCATCACAGCATAAGAAAGGTCCCAGTCAGGTTTGATCCCTTGACCTCCATTTCAAGGTCACAAGGGGACTTTAACGTTTTACCCTTGTCAGCGTGATATCTCAAGTACCATTTTCTTCATATTCGACACCGAGCTTTATCTAAGGAAGACGCAGGGCCCAGTCAATTTTGGTGACCTTCACGTAATTTTCAAGGTCACAGCGACACTTTAAAGATTTCAGCATGTTAACTTGCATGTTAAGATTGTCAGAGAGATATCTCAAGTACCATTAACTGGATTTTCTTCATATTCGACACCAAGCTTTATCTGAGGAAGGTGCAGGGCCCAGTCGATTTTGGTGACCTTCATGTAATTGTCAAGGTCACAGCGACACTTTGATGATTTCAGCATGTTAATTGCACGTTAAGATTGTCAGCAAGATACCTCAAGAACGGTTCACTGTATTTTCTTCATCGACATTCAAGACTTGTCCTTACCTTATTACTATTTTGGTATATTTCATACACCATGACATTCATGTCAAGGTCGGGTGGTGGGGTAGCCTAGTGGTTAAAGCGTTGGCTCGTCACGCCGAAGACCCGGGTTCGAATCCCCACATGGGTACATTGTGTGAAGCCCATTTCTGGTGTCCCCCGCCGTGATGTTGCTGGAATATTGCTAAAAGCGGCGTAAAACCAAACTCAGTCAGTCAGTCAGTCATGTCAAGGTCAAAGTAAGTCTTGAAAATATTTGTGTGTTTGAACAACTACAGAGCAAGATATCAAGAGAGGTTGACTGGTCATGTTTTTGTTGACGTTTAAATCATCATAAACTACAACCTTAACTTTCATTAATTCAATTAATGAAATTTTTAAGTTTGATTTGATAATTTGCGGCAGGGGATTATGTCACCTTAGTGACAATGCTTGTTTTCCCTGTAGGAAGAACAAGGTAATCCCACGCATCTCTGTTGACGCCAAACGAAGGGCTCTGTGTCGCCTCCTGGTGGAACAAGACAACCTGGACATTCTGAAGAACCCATACCTGACAATGGTAGGTAGAAATATACATCAGCCTAGCATGCATAGTGCACACTTATGGAAATTGACTTGAAACGCAAAAAAGCCCACTGGGCAAGTGACATTTTTGTCTGCTTACATTCTAAGAAGCATCTTATCCTTATAAAATTAACAGACTTTTACATTTAAATCTTTAAAGACTGTAAACGTTGTGCCAAATATCTATCGCAGCAAAAATCTGATTTTACGGCATGTGTCAAAATACTTGCATGGTCAGCTGGCTAGTAGAGTTATCACTGTATTAGTTCCATGGTAATGTCTGCTGTCCTGAGGCTTGTATCAGTTTCTAGGTCAGCCTCATCAACAATAACCTTGGCTTGGATGAGGTTGGAAATATTCATTTTGAGAAAATGCCTCGTGGCTTTTAACTCAAGTTTGCTGATGTTTCGTCCATGACGTATGAATATTCATCACCAGTGTCTATAATAAGATCCACTATATCTGGGATGGCAAATTTCCGCTGATTTTATTTAAAATTGATCATTCTCAACTCCCTATTCGATGACACAATATTAAGTTTTCAACTGAAAATTGATTTTCCTGTTGCCATCCCTGCTATACGTTGTTATGAGTGATGATGAAATGTAAACCCAGTGTGTATTCTGGGTGGGAAAAGGTCCCCAGCATGTAAGCTGGTAGTAGCAGGCAACTTAATGGATTAGGTGTCTGAACTCGGTGATGTGCACCCTATCAATCACTGGATTGTCTGGTTTAATCTTGATTATTTACAGGTCACATCATTGATTGTATATTGCTGAATGTGGTGTTCAGAAAAACATGCTACACAAAGTATTAAAGATGAAGAGAATATTACTATAGTCCGTTTGGCTCAAAAGCGGACCGATGAATTAGAATCTAACTCGAAAACTAATAAACATATAATACTCAATGAAACATTGATCATAATCAAAACCTCAGACCAACTCTGTGAGGTTTTTGCAGAAATTATGTCCTAAAATTAAAAAAGTTATTTAACAAACTATCATTAAACTATTGACACAGTTCACTATTTGTTACGAGGGAGGAGTGCAGAGAAAGGGACAGCCAGGTGTGCGAGAAAGGATGGAGACGGCACAGCACAGGTTAATGAATCAATAACTTTGTCGGCACTTGTGCACATGCTTCTCTCAACACCTGGCTGTCCCTTTCTCTGCACTTCTCCCTCGTAACAAATAGTGAACTGTGTCAAAATATTAATGATAATTTTTAAACAACATTTTTAATTTTTAGGACATTCATTCTACAAAGAAATCACAGAGTTGGTCTGATGTTTGATTATGATCAGTGTTTCATTGAGTATTTTATATTTATTAGTTTTCGAGTAAGATTGCAATTCATCGGTCCGCTTTTGAGCCAAACGGACTATAGTGCTTCTAGAAGGTGGCTTGTCTCTGTATGAAGACTTTGTTCAACCCATTTTCAATTTGTTCAAGCATGACATTTTTCTTGTTACAGGATGAAGAACATGGCCATACCAAAGAACGAAGTGCTGTAAAACTGGAGAGAATAAGAGCAGCAAAAAAGATGAAAATGATTCCACATAGACATTTAGAAGTTGAGCTCAATCACTTAAACTGTTCCAAGAAATGGGAATAAATGTAGCTCCGTGTGAATGTGTGTGTAGTTCCGATTGGATGTTGCGTACTAGAATATGGTCATGTCAACGGGGGATTCTCAACCGGCAGTCGGCCATTGACTATGAAGTTTTTCAAAAAGTTGGGACATAACAGTCCAGGAGTTTAGAACAGAACAAGGTGAATTGGAAATAGATTCCTGGTAGTCTGCCAGGGCTGCAGACATGGTACCTGTTGGAACTAGGGTGATAAGAGAGGATACAGAGTGTTGAAACCAGAAGTAGTTGCCCCAAGGAATAGTGACATGTATGTAATGTTCATAGTTATTATGAAATAAAATATACTGTGATTCTTATCTGTTGTCTGCTCACTTCAAATATATATCAACAGAACTATTGTCAAGTCGTATATTTGCACAAATGATTTTTTGTTCGTTTAACACTGCACCAAGCAATATTCCAGTATTAAAGTTAAAATAATCGTGTCTGGGACAGACAAGTGATCAACAGCAATTGCATCAATCTATGCTATTGAGATACGATGACATGTCAACCAAGTCAGCAAGCCTGGCCACCCGATCCCGTTAATCAGCTCTTACGACAAGCTTGTTGCTGAAGACCAATTACAACCCAGATCTTCACAGGTATTGGGCAAATGCACTTGACTGTATATTCATATCAATTAATTTGAGTCTTGAGAGTTTCTGGGCTTTGGCCCAGCTCACACTAAAGAACAGTCACATGTGGCATCTCCTTTTACAAGTGACTTTGTCAGAAACACACCTTGTTCACCAGCAGTGTGTGGGTACCCGGTAGGATGAGAATTAATGTGACTCACAGAGCTTGGGGTTGTACATACTCCCCAGGGAGCTGAGAATGAACATCCAGTGCACACTGATTCGTGATCACAGATCAGGGTAATAATGTAGCACTTCAAGCATCTTTTAGTAAGTGAGTTTGACACTTAAATATGCACATTATTATGAAGTAAACACAGAACTCTGAGAACATGGAAACAGGATTTATTTCCATGGGCAGATACACACCTCACACTCAAGTCTATATACAAGTTAAGTTACATTCACCATCACCGTGCCAACAGCTTGAAAGAAGGTTTACCAGATAAGAATTGTTTTATCTTTAACATCTAAAACAATTGTAATAAAGTCTGTGTCTAGGTGATAACATTGTATCTCTCTTGATGCTTAATAATACCTTTTTGCAACCTTGATACAAATTTCCTGTTTGACCATACAAGAAACATAAAAAATCATAAACAACATGGTGCTCATTTAATCCATTGAAGAGATATTGGGTATTTCTCATTCTTGGCGCCTCATGTTAGCACTGGTGAAACACACACATAACACAGATACAAATCTCGGTTGGTCTAAGTTCATGGACATCAAGAAGTTTCATGTGTGTTCTTCCCACGTTCAGCCACATCATGTCACTGGTCCGTGTTCCACAGTACAAGTTCCGTGTATACACTATGTTGTTCACTATATAAACACGATATATCCTAATGTTTCTTTCTCAGTCTTGTGCTGCTTCATCTTCCTTGAAGTGAACGAGGACTGTTCCTCTGTTGACGGTTTGACCAGGCTGGAACGTTACCCGCTCCACCACCCCTGACCGTGGCGCCCGTATAACATACTGAAACAAACAAACGCCATGTACCAGGGAAATAAAGAAACATAGTCAAACAAACAACCATCATGAACCCCCCCAAAATATGAAAAGTAGTCAAACATCATGTGCCAAGAAAAACATCAAACATAGTCAAACAAACACCACATTCCAAGGGAAAAGTCATAGTCAAACATCACAATACCAAACAAACCTGCTGCCAAATACTATTGTCTGATACTAGTATTCAGTTATTCAGTTATAACCGGGTTTGAATCCCCACATGGGTATAATGTGTGAAGCCCATTTGATAATGTTGCTGGAAATTTGTCAACCATGGTTGATAATTATCATCCAGTTGTCTTATCAATCCTTCATTTGTGTGGAGATACTTGAGTATTCCAGTAAAACCTCAAAATAGATTTCCTGTGTTTTGAAGAACCCATCTGTACAGTGGCCTATAGGTTTATAGGTTTATTACTGGTGTTTGATATGTTGCTTGCTAATTCCATCACAAATCTGTAAATCACTGTAATACATTATCCTGGTAATATCACTGTAGGAGACCATACACTGCAGACAATTTTGTCGTTGACGCAGTCTCCAACTTACCTCCATTTTCATGGCAATCATGACAACGAGTGGGTCCCCCTTCTCCACTTGTGTGCCCTCGGCCACCATCACCCGCTCCACCACACCCGGCATTGGTGCCACAGCATCATCATCGGACGTTCCCCCTTCAGCAGACTGCAGGTATTTTGGCACAGGTAGACGCAGCTCATGACTGCCATCCTGGAAACAATTGCCAGACATAATCAAGTCCCTGTTCCACTAACTGGATGTAGCACAGCACTTCAACATACACCTATTGCAGTTACAACCTCATAATTGAGGGGCGAAGCAGTAGTCTTGTGGTTCAATTGTTCGCTTGTCATGCTGAAGGCCCAGGTTAGATTCCCTTCATCAGTACAATGTGTGAAGTCCATTTCTTGAGTCCCCTTACTGTGATATGGCTGGAATATTGTTAAAGCAGCAAAAAACCCAACTCATCTTGTCACCTCATAATTGATTTCTATACAGTGACTGATTTTGTGTGCAATGGGCCATGAACCATGATACATATTTGTTTGATTTTTGTATAATGCTACATTCAGCAGTATTCCAGCTATTTGACAGCAATTTAAATTACTGGTAGAGTCCAGACCAGACAATCCAGTGATTGATATCATCAGCATCATTCCCCACAACAGGAATTCAATGACATGCATGAACGAAGTCGGTGAGCCCAACCATGCAATCCCATTAGTCAGCATCAGTTGCTGAAGACCTAGTTCTAACCTGGCTCTTGATGGTCGAACTATATTAGGACCTACATAGCTTGATTCAAAGCTTCATGAAAAGCTGATGTGGAAAAATCCTAACAATATATAATATATTCCACACAAAAGAGGGATGTGAATACTATTAGAAACGGATGTAGACTGAAACCAGTGGGGGCATCCCAGCTCACCAGGGTGAAGATGTGGAGAGAGTTTCCCTGCATGATGACTGTGGACGATGTCTTGACTCCATCGATTGTACAAGTGAGAGAGAGTCGGTCTCCGTCCTCCGTCATCTCGGCCACCACCTCATGCTCCACGCCGTCCATCCGAACCACGAACCTACCCCCATCAGACTCCACTTCCACTGCCACCTCTGAAATACCACATCTCCAGTTTCTCCATATATTATTTAACAGTTAAGATACAATCTAATCCTTTGATACATATTATAGCTAAAACACATGGAATTATCTTGAATGAAATGGCCCTCCTAATATCACTAATTTGCAGGCCGCTGCAAATGATATTGGACTGCTCAACCTGAACGACGGGCCACTATCAGTTCTGTTGTCAAGTGACATCATAGTGGGTGCGTCGGTTCATTCGACTTTGGCTTTGGACTGGCAGATATTCTGGGGCAAATAAGTCAAAGCAACCCGAATTCCCGCTTTCAATAGTGGTAACATTGGCTTTCTTGCTGGTGCTAACCTTAACAATTGCACTATTAATGTTGTTGTTGGACCAAGACCGAACACTGACAACTGACGTTGTGTCTGACACAGTTTGACATGTTGCAGGCCATGGTTTTGTCAAAGGCAAAGGTCGAATATCGTCACGTTCTGTTGTGACGTCACTTGAATTGTTCGATGACGTAATTACATTCGGTCGGTCAACCCCGTCAGAAGTTTGTTTTGAGTAAACTTACAGTCAAATTTATACAAACCTGTAGAGGTTATGAATTCTTTGAAGAAAGTCCTCCTTGGGGTACTTATAAGCATTAAAATGTCCATTTTAAAAACCTACGACAGTTGTAACTATATTTCAATAAAAATATTTACAAAACGAAAAAACACGTTCTGCGTTATGAGACCACCCCTACAGGGCCCCCGCGCGGCCCCCTACCGGCAAGAGCAGATAACTCTAGCCGACAACCTCGCGACCTCACTTTTCATGCTGAACGGATCAGACAGAATGAGGGGAGGTGGGTGGCCAGCCGACCCAAGGAGGACTTTCTTCAAAGAATTCATAACCTCTACAGGTTTGTATAATTCTTTTCAGAAGAAGTCCTCCTTGGGGTACTTATAAGCATAAAACAGACTCCCAAAGATCAGAAAACCGAGTGGCATTCTGTCTGACACACTGGTCCTAACGCAGTAACTTACTACAGCCGTATGAAAATAGAAATCACACTTACCCAGTCACGTGTCCGCCAACGTCAATCAAGGCGGGGGGCCTGACTAAGGCGAGGACCCTGGGAGGTCAAAGCTTAGTGCCCATTGGTCAATCGGTATACACCCCCAAGATAAAACTCCACCTCCCAGCCTGATTGGTGGAAGTGAGTAAAAACTAGGGACTCGCCAAAACAAACTACTGTCCATAGCACACCGCTAGCCAAGCAGGGAAAAATGGAAAATATAAGCCAAAGGCACACTACCAAAAGAACGGAAATAAAAAACGCCACCACATACCTTCACCAGTGCAAAATAGGGGAGAATATACCCGACACCAGTATAAAACACTGAGTAAATCAGCGACAAGGCTCACTCGGCCTGAGGCGTGTTACTCTGTCCACTGTGGAGAATCGTCTGGCCAAACCGAGCACGCTCAATGTTTGTCCAGCTGATAATGGCGAATGAACGTACTCGGTCGGCTCCATATAGCCGCAGAGCAGATCTCCTCAATGGGCAGAGCAGCAGCATATGCTTTAGACGTGGCAACTGCTCGAACCGAATGAGCCTTTAAACCCTCTGGGGGAGTCATACCCTTGTGTATGTAACCCATACAAATCGCCGACACAATCCACCTCGATATGGTCTGTGTGGTAACTGGGTGACCTACTTTACCGCCCCCGTAACAGCAGAATAACTGCTTCTCTTTACGGATTGACATTATTCTCTTGACATACGTCTTGAGTGTCTTACGGACATCCAACACATGTACTCTGCTCTTCGCGCTACCAGACGAAGCAGGAAGCGTAAAGGCAGGCAAATCAATAGGAGCAGTGACATGAAACGCTTTATCGATTTTTGGGCGGTAGGAATCAGGTAAACGAATACTTACCCTATCCTTGTGAAAAACGGTAAGCTCCAGGTCTGAGGACATAGCATGAATGTCCCCAACCCGTCTACCTGAAGTAATGGCCACCAAAAATGACGCTTTCCAACTTAACAGTTGAAGCGACAACCCGACATATCGTGAGAAAAAGGACTAGATAGCCAATCTAAAGCGATGGACAGATCCCATGGCGGACTTGTCCATCGGACGACGGACGCGCCTCTGTCCACCTGCTAAGAAACGCTGAACCAGAGGGTGTTGTCCTTAAAGGGCACCCTCGGTAGGAATGTGGAAAGCTGAAATAGCTGTGGAGTAGCCTCGGATAGTAGACGCGGCTAGGCCGGCTTCTAACCGAGACTGTAAAAACTCCAAAACTTCGACTACAGTCGAAGAAAAGGGACCAAGTATCCCTCTGTTTCCACACCAGCGCGCATAACATGGCCATCTATCCTCATACTGTAAGTTAGTCGAATCCCTCCGCGAAGCCAGAATTGTGTCTGCAACTGGTGCAGGAATTCCGCTCACATGGAGGCCACTCCTGACAGTGGCCAAGCCACCCACTGGATCCATGGATCCGGGTGTGGCTGGCCTTCCTGGCATAGGAGGTCCGGTCGCATCGGTAATAGCACAGGAGGCTGTACGAGCGATCTGAGTATTACCGGGAACCAGCGTTGAGACGACCACAGAGGTGCAAGAAGCACAAGTAGTCGCGCTGGTTGGGTGGCGAGCTGTGATAGGACTCTGGGAATCAGAGGTATCGGTGGGAAAGCCCACAGAACCCTGTCCGTCCAATCTAGCTGGAAGGCATCGGGGCGATCGCCCCGGATCCGGGATCGTGGAGCAAAACACCTGGAGTCTGGTTCGTCACCCCAGAGGCAAACAGATCCACCTGGAACGACCCGAACAACTGGGAGATAACCCGAATATCTCCGGTCCAGTAACCACTCGTGAGGGCCAGGATAATGACGTGAGAGTGCATCTGCACGCACGTTGTCCTCCCGGGAGATACACAGGTAATACCCGTGTGTTGAACCGGGTCGCACCACAGCAGAAACTGCCACGCCTCCTGGAGGGTAGCGGAGACACCGTACGCCCTGCTTCAGGATATAGGACATCGCCGTTTGATTGTCCATTTCTAGGCGAACCACACGGTTCGAACCTGCTCCATGAAGCGTTGAATACCCGCCGGACAGCTCTCAATTCTAACACATTGATGTGCATGGTGCCGCTCCACGGACCAAAGTCCGGAAGCTGTGAGGTCCCCTAGGACCCCCCCCACCCTGTGAGGGAGGCGTCCGTCTGAATTGTGAGCGTAGGCACCGGGGTCTTCAGTGGGATACCCCTGGCTAGATTCCCGGTGTCGGTCCACCACCTCAGGTGAGGGAGAAGCCACTCTGGAGTTAGGAGAATTGTACCATTAACTCCCGAGTCGCGACCACAGCTGTGCTAACGCTTGCTGAACTGGCGCATCCTCAGGCGCACGCGCCAAACTCGCCCACCCTACCGCCATGCTGCCTAGCAACTGAAGCCATAATGCGAGCTGAGGCCCTGGGGACTGAAGGAATTGTAAAACAACCCTTTGGACTTTGGAAATGCGGTCTTGAGACAGAGACTAAGCCCTGCTGTGTCTCGAATCTCCCAAGAAAACCAGATCCTGGGATGGAACCAGCTTTCGGACTTCTTGAGGTTGATGACCCAACCCAACCTGGTGAGAATATCCATCACTGTCTGTGTGGAGTCCCGACTAAGTGAGTGGAAGAGCCTGAAGCCAGTTGTCCGAGGTACGGGTAACAAAAGTTGCCCTGTGCCCTGGCGACTTGAGCTGGCACTAACATTAGTTTTGTGAACACCCTTGGCCGTGGAGATGCCGAAGGGAGCACGCGAAACTGATAGCACCTCCCATCGAAGGAAAACCGGAGGTATTTCCTGAACTTCGGGGAATGCATTGGTACATGAAGGTACGTGTCCTTGAGGTCGATTGGCGTAAGCCAATCCCCTGCCTCCACAGATGAGATCACCGACTGCAGTGTCTCCATCTTGAAGGGCGGTACCTCTAGCAAACGGTTCAGACCCTTTAAATTGAGAATGGGTCTGAACCCTCCGTCCTTCTTGGTAACCAGGAAATAGGTTGAGTAAACCCCTTGATTTTCCTGGCCCGTCGGAACCACCTCGATGGCTGCCTTGTCCAGCAACGACTGGACCTCGGCACGGAGAATATCTGCCTTCTCCGGAGAGTTCGGCACTGGCGTGCAACGAATCCCGGAGAAAGGAGGAAAATGCTGCTGAGAGGAGGCAGCCTTGCCCCTACCTCTACCCCTGCCCTTGCCTCTAGGTGCCTGAAGTGGAGCCGTCCACTTCGGTGCTTCCTTTCCTGAAGAGGAAGGGTAAGCTGAGGCAAGGACGGAAGGCCGGGCGCGAGAAGTGAGGGGTTGCTCGATTAAGGGCTTTGAGTCCTTAAACTGGCTAACCGCCTCCGCAGCCTCCCGTTACAACTGTCAATGCCCCTGGGAACAGGGTTGAACCCATCCTGAATGGCAGAGACAGCAGCGCCTGCTGTGTAGCCGGTGAATATCTGGCCACAGACAGCCACAACCGACGGAGGCCCATAACTGCAGACATCATCTGGCTAGCGCACGACCGAATGGCGTCGCGTGCCAGATAATGAATACACCTCCGTGAAACTGCCTACCATGCGTGGGCGGCGGCAGCGTTGTCGTCCACCAGCTTCCTCTGCAGGGCGAGAGGTATGCTGAGTGGACGGAAACCTTAAGTTGTTGTACTGTGTTACGGTATTGTTCTTCAAAGGAACGATATACCGATTTCAACACCTGGTTGTTGGAAAGCGAGGAGGCGGCGCCGACCCTGGCGAAACTTGACGGCGTGGCTATGGCCAGATGACCCCCAGGCGACTGAGGCATAAATGCACTCATCTACCACCGGGGTCATAAAGAGCCCCTCTCCCATCAGGTAGCACCGGTTCAGCTCCGGAGATCGAGCGTGACCTGCCACCTGAGAGGAGAGGTTTATAACTCACTAATCAGTGAAGGTAAAATACATAAAGTGAACTCGGCGACCCGACACCAGAGCAAACGCCTCCCCAGGAGATGAAACTCCGGCGGGTCGAGGGGTCATCTGGCGGACACGACCACCTGCGGCAAATGGAAGCAATCGTTCCCTTACTTGCGCGGGAGACGGATAGCAGCGAAGGAACCTTCCCCTGGCCTCATGCCCCGTCCCTCATCCATGGCTTCCTCCTCCCGCTCCCCCGAGCGAACTCTCGGTATCAGAGTCACCTCGAAAGCAGTGCGGCTCCACGGACAAAGATAGAGAGCCATAAGAGCGGCGCCTGGCCCGACCGACCCTAGGCTCAAGGATGAGGCCAGGTGGCCGAGGACCAGGAAGAACCTGCCGAAACAGGATTCCCGTAGCATAGCGCCAAGGCCCGAGTCGAGCCCGGTAGCACCGGTATTTCTGGAAACCCCAGCTTGTAAGCTGGTGGCCAGCGATGCGAGACCCGTATCCACTGCGCTGAACCCGAGCCGAAGCTTTCGGGCCAGACACTGAAGCGCACCAGCAGAGGGGTCACCAGAGCCAAGGCTCCAAGGCAGGCGACCCGGGCCGCTAACTCGAGCGAAAGCGATCTCCTCCACGGAGACGGACGCCAGGTCGAGATCAGCGGCGGACCCGAAGTCATCTGTTGCTGCAAAATAGAAGTTAAATCAGTAAGCCACAGGGGTGCAGAATCTGATTGAGTGGAAGTGGAGGAGATAGGGGAAGAAGGTTTATCCACCGTCTTGGCCTGCTTACCCCCACCCCCGCTAGTAGAAGAAGAACTCTTCTTACTTTTAGCCGCTTTAGATGGTGGGTCCTGAGCCCATAAGTCTCCCCCTGCCTGAAGCAAATTTGTATAAACCAAAAAATCGGCGGACCGACGCTAAGTCGTCTTGGGTGAGAAAACCTTGCAACTCTCACAAGTTAGATCATCATGGTGATCAACGGCCAAACAACAGAGGCACACATCGTGAGTATCCTGTGGTGGCAACATGGCCACACATGCAACGCACGGGTGAAACTGTAACAAACAGAACCATTTTAATGGAAACTGATGCACAGTCTAAAATACACACATATATGCAACACAAAGTAAAACATAATACGCCATGCGGGCGATAAACCCTATGTGAAAAGCTAAGGCAGTTTTAACCCTTTAACATGTATCATGAACAAGAGGCGAAAACGCAAGCTTCCTGCGTAACATATACAGCGTAAAGAAAATATGAAAAAACTTACCCAACTCACCTTACATTGCTGAAAGTGAAAACGTTAGGCAAGCCTACAATAGTAATGTACAAGAAAATACCCTACCACCCTAGCGATGTAACTAAAAAAAGTTACAACCGTATGACAGAAGGAAGCCAAACCGACCGCCATCTTGCCTGCCACCTGGCTGGAAAATGGAGCCTGTCCGACTAAGTTACAACAATCATGAATGAAAAAATCAACCTACAATTCCATCTAGCGCCTAAATCTACCTACAATGTCAGGCCAACAGTTAATGATAACACTATATATACTACCAATGTTCCTTTACTTCAGTTGAGAAGCATTCATAGAAACAATGCTTCCACTCCATTTCAGGCACTAATCTGAAGATCTAGACATGGACACAGAAACCAAATAATGTAGGATATCTACTGGCAAACAAGGATAAGTTGGACCGGCGCAGAGAATGCGTTTACGAGAAGTAGGCGGTATACGGCAAAGAGCAAACCCAACTGGTTTGTGAAAGGTAGAGCAGATGTAGGCTAGTGCACGTGCATTGCATGACGATGAAATTGATTCCGCGCCTTGTTCATAAGACTCTCAAGTTGGTGCAGAAAGTCGCACTACACTTGATCGCGGTCAACCTGGGGCCCCTTCGCTCACAATGGCAACGCCAGTGGGCGGCACTCATAATGCAATACATGTCAATTGTCAGGTTTGTGCTCAACTTATCATTGTTTGCCAGTAAGACTGCAGTTTGTTTCCTCACCTTCGTCTCCATCGCACAGCAACAGTTGCCTCGATGCAGCTTGGTTCACACGAGCTCCACTGCACCACGAGAACGAGAACGGCGAGAAGGGATCTGTAAGGAACAGAACAAATCTGTGTGAACTAATGACCTTGGCCATTACAGTCTCTTCCATGGCAATGAACTGTAGGTTGGGATCAAACTGACATCAGTGGCATCAGAGTTGTCAGAAATCAGTTATGTACACCAATAGGTGACAAGACTTCTCTCTCTGTATTGTGGATTACATATTTTGCGCGGGAAAGGGCAAAGGGAGGTAACTCGTGGGTGAGTGTATTTATACGTCCGCTTCGGGAACTTCAAGGGATTCAAGTGTTCCACTACCATTCGAAGAGGTAAGGGAGATAAGCAAAAGATCAGGAGTCAGGATAAGTATAAAATATCAATTTTACTTAAAAAATTACATTAACATATCCAAGCAATGGCACTGCGAATGATACCAAGAATGATTGAGTGACACCACTGAGAGGTTGATAACGCTGCTCTCACCAATATTCAGGCTACATAGGGGCGGTGACCAGGTTTCGATTCCCCGCATGGGAACAAAGTGTGAAGCCCATTTCTGGTGACCCTGCCATGATATTGCTGGTATATTGCTAAAGTGGCATAAAACCATACTCACTATATCTTCAGCATCACATACAGATGCTCACACTAACACGCTGCCCTTGTGACCAGAACTGACAGGACTCACCCTGAGTAAGCTGACTACTTCTAACCGATCGACTCTGCTGAAGTGTAACCATAGCAACAGCCGCATGACACAGTGTTTGAGCTGAGAGGATGGACTCTTGGAACAGCTGGTCCTTGTGCTGGGGAATGAACTCGGTGTGAACGTTCCCTGCCTGGAACTCAGGATGTGCTGCCAGATCCAACAAGAACTTGATGTTTGTGTTCACGCCTACAATCTGAAACAACAAGAACTTGATGTTTGTGTTCACGCCTACAATCTGAAACAACAAGATATAGGAGGGAGGGATATTTTGCAATGTCTCATCATCTGTGTTAACATGACTGTAATAATTGACAATACTTACATGGTAGTCTTGCAACGCTGTCCTGGTGCGTCTGAGGGCTGACTGTCTGTCTGCTGCCCACACAACAAGCTTGGCAATCATAGGGTCATAATGGACGGACACTTCATCTCCTGGAGCAGAACAGAGGGCACAAAGTCACATCATGAAGTTTGTTTGTTCAAGGACCGCCTTCGGCAATATTCCAGTTACATGATGGATGCTGGTAAATATTAATGTCTGGACCAATGATTGATCCTGCGGTTGTATCCAACACCATTATGGTATGATGACAAGCAAGTCACAGAGTCTCACCATGTGTGACCAAAAGTCGCCTCTACAACAAGCATAAGCTGCCAGGGATGCAAAATTACATGGCTTCACCGCAGGGTGACCAAACAAGGCAGCCCAACAACCTGACTGGTCATTAGTGTTGGGAATGGGTTGAAATCTCACAATTGATGATTGTTTCATTACCAACGAAAAATCATCGAAAACAATTGGTCATTTTTCAGATTTTCCTATCCAGGTTGTTATTGCAGATATCATAACATGATGCAACTTGCTACTTTAAAGTGATGACTAATATATCATGAACATAAACCTCCCCGGAGTCTTCAAGAAGTATTCAGTCATGGCTTTTCAGTTAGTGAAGTGAGTTTTCTAAGAATTAAACACGTTTTCATTCCCTGAAAACTTCTAAGATATGTTCCATTGTCAAGTATTGCAAAGACTAAAACAGTAGTTCCAAAATCATTTATGTTCGATTATGAGAAAATGTGATCGATTGCTTGGTCAGTTGGTCACTGCGATCAATCTTCGATTACTGTAAACGTACTTATTTTCGCGTGGTGCAATTTTCGCGGAATTTACAGTTTAGACTACATCGCGCGGTCCATTATTCGCGCAATCAGTAATTGCCGGAACTGCCAGCTGTCTCTTTGGCCGCCACTAATAGCAGTGAAAACAAACAGAGTGGCTTAACCTGTCAGGCGGCGTTTATTGCATACTCACAGGAAATCCCTATCTGTGCGATATACTAGTACACAGTAATCCGTTTACTCCCGGAAGATTTTAAGATTCCCGTTGATTTCTGTCTTCAAACATGATGTGTTATGGTAACAACTCAGGGGCGAGCGTGGCTAGACTGAATGAATGACAGGTTTATTCGCGGTGTATAAATTTTCGCGCTAAAATGTTTTGCGCGAAAAGCGCGAAAATAAAACCTGCGCGAAATATAATCCATTTACAGTATTTCAATTAATCGGATCACCACTACTGGTCATGTGATCTGATGAGGCCAAAGACACATGTCTCTTGACTGTGATGCAGGGAACCAAAATATTCAAGAGCTGACTTCAGTAGCGCTGTCTAAATCTGTCAACAAGTGGCAGATGAGTGATGCTTTTTTTTGCAGTTTTTCAATTAATCTTGTGACACATTAGCTTCATCATGTACAGTAATTCAAATACAATCAAATAAACACATGCCTTCCACGGTTGAAGATACATGTTACTGGAATGTACAACTACACACAGTAACCAAGTAACCAAGGCCACTGCAGTCTCATCACCTACTGATTTCTACTAAACTGACTCTACAACCAACTGTAAGCAGTAACCAAGGTTACCCCATTCTCTTCCCACAGAGGTTACTCCTGTCATATCTTCCTACGTAACCTCTGTTCTAATACGGCCCTTTCATGGTGTGAGCGTTCAAGACTCGTGATTGGAGACAATCAGATTTAGTTGTGCAATCAGCGACGTTGTTTCAAAAGTGATCATTCGCAAAGGCCTCGGTAATTTCCATATGCTTCGAGAAAACTAAACTTTTTCCCCTGCGCGATGCGCAAACGTTTATTCTAGACAGAACTCAGTTATGTTATGGCGGGTCAGTGGCGTCTCCATCGCCCTCGTCGACAACAGACAAGCTAGCCATTAAACGTCTTGTGTGTAACATCAACACAAGTCCCCGGCAGATGGGGGATATTTGTGGCCTCACATTTGCTTGTGTTAGTCAAGTTGAATCTAAGTCGATGTAACAGGTGTTCTGATTGGATAGAAAGAAGGGAGATAATTCGTGTTGCGATCTTTTGCCGCTAGGGGATTTTACGAGAACCGGGAAATATGGCCGTATTAGAACAGAGGTTACGTAGGAAGATATGACAGGAGTAACCTCTGTGGGAAGAGAATGAGGTTACCCTGTCTGACGCCCGTCTCGATGCGGACTCCATCCCCGGCCTTGGGGGTGGTGATGTGCAGAAGGGGACCAGCTCCAGGCATGAAGCTGTTGTTAGGGTCTTCAGCATAGATCCTCGCCTCGAAGGCGTGACCAGTAAACTTGAGCTGCTCTTGTGCCACAGGCAGTTTCTCTCCACTAGCAACCTGTTGGCAAGATATTTATTGACGGTACTGTCAAACATTTTAGATAGTACCAGTGTATGAAATAACCCAAAACCCTAGCCAGACATCTGGGCTGGTAACTTCAAAAACTTACCAGCCCAGAAGAGATTTAACCAGTCCTTCTTGAATACTAAATAGACAGTGCAAGTGGACACATTATCTGAATATTTTTTTTACCTGTCCATCCTGGCTAGCTGTAAAGTTAGACTGTCCGGCAGAAATCTAGCCCTGACGGGCGGTTGGACGGGCCTTACTCATACACTGATAGTACCATCACACATTCAACCCATTGACAAGATATTCACTTACTGTACCGTCACACATTCAACCCATTGACAAGATATTCACTGATAGTACCATCACACATTCAACCCATTGACAAGATATTCATTGAATGTACTGTCACAAGTTTGACCTTTTGACAAGATGTTCACTGACTGTACCGTCACACATTCAACCTGTTGACAAGACACACTGACTTTACGATCACAAAGTGTCCCATAAATACCTGACATGGAGTCAGTTAGTTGGTTTCTGCCAAAGTTGACGACACACTGATTACGATCACACATTCAACCAGTGACAAGACACACATTACATAATACATTCTATAACAGTGTCATAAATACCTGACATGGAGTCCTGAGGCTGCCAAACTCCACCAGGTCACATTACATAATACGGTGATCATCTCCGTGATGGGGTGCGTGATCCTCCTGTAGTGCTCCACCTGTAGACGTGTGTTCATCTCCATGAAGTAGAACTTGAACTTCTTGTCCATGATGAACTCCACTGTCCCTGCACAGTTAAGTTTTGTTTTATGGATTCTGTGACACAAAATATCACTAATATGAAAAAACAAAAGAGAAACATTCATTAAACTGTAAAATATCGTACAATTTAGGGGCAGTGAAGTAGCCTTGTGGTGAAAGGCGCGGTGGGCAAACTGGCTAAAGCGCCAGGCTAGTGATCCAGCGAGATTGAGGTGACGGGATCGAGCCCACCTGTGACCGGGTGTAAAAACCTTGGAGTCAACTTTGTGTGCAGACTCTTTCAACCCCTAGTGTACAGTACACAACCCTGTGCACTTAAAAGAAACCACGAATCCGTTGGTAGATGACCAGATGGGGCCACATCAATACGTGGAAACACCCAGTTGCGGGTACAGCAAGGTGCAGTGAACTTGGACAAAGTACTGTGACTATGTGTCCCAGTCCACCCAGGTGTGAATGGGTACCTCGTAAGGATGGGAATGCCACAATAACTCGGTGCCACTAGTTGCTGCAAGAGTTGTATGCTCCCAAGGGAGTTGAGATTGACAATACGATGTGCCGTTGAGATTGACATCCAGTGAACGAGGAAAAAACAAAGCAAGCGCAAAGAGTCCTTTGCGGAGATTTGCGCAAAGTGTTCATGCCATGTATCAATCGTAAGGGGGGTAGCCGAGTTCGCTAGTCAGGCAAAACACGCAGGTTTGATTCCCTACATGTCTACAATGTGTGAAGCCCATTTCTGCCGTCCCCTGCCATTTAATTGCTGGTATACTGCTAAAAGCGGCGCAAAACTAAACTCACTCACTCACATAGTTACAACAGCTGGTAACATTACGAACACCAGTAAAAGCAGCGTAAAACATAACTCTCTCTGACCTTACATATTAACTCATATCGGCAGTACAGTTTTGGTCACCAGTAAAACTCACAGAGGTTAATGAACCTTCAAACAAATATTATCAAACAAACCATGTGGTTTCAATGAGAGGCTACAGTTAGCATTCAACAACCAGCATTTCTAAAAACCTAACCATCAGTGAATGCAAGAGTCCTTCTATCTCATTATGGACTCAAAGTAGTGCCACCTACCGGCGCCAACGTAGTTGACAGCCGCTGCTGCTTTCACTGCAGCCTCACCAAGCGCCTGTCTCACTTCTTCACTGATACCAGGCTGCAAAACATGACAAATTGTTGAAAGACTCAACATTCTGTTGAAAATCTCGCAAATGTTGAAAATCATGACCCATTGTAGAAAATCATGACATACTGTTGAAAAACAGAACAGTCTTGAAAAATATATACTGTTAAAAAACTTAAACAGAGTCATCAGAAGATAACAAACCCCCCAGCCCCAACATATTTGAAAGAACAAGTCATCTGACTGTTACTTTAAGTGCAACTTAATTTTTTTTAGACTAAGTCCAAATCGTTTCCATGGAAATCATGAAAAATAAAAATGACAAAAATCTGTAAATAGCAAAAGGCACCATTTCAAGAGCTCTTTGATATATCTACCAAGTCTTGTAGAAAGATACTGAAAGGTTTCGAGTTGTGCTCCAGAAGCGAAGCCCACCCCTCCCTTTTGAGACTAAGTCTGCAGCGTTTCCATGGAAACCAAGAAAAATAAAAATGACAAAAATCTACAAATAGCAAAAGGCACCACTCTGGGATCTGCCTCATATATATGCCAAGTTCTGTTGACAGATACTGAACAGTTTTCGAGTTGTGCTCCTGATACGAATCCTATCCCTCCCTTTAGAGACAAAGTCTGAAGCGTTTCCATGGAAACCAGAAAAAATAGAAATGACAAGAAGAAGACAAAGTTAACAATATCCCCGCAATGGCAAAATACTCTTCATGAATAGGTCTACTAGTTATGATTATTAAGTTCTGCTCCAGAAAAGAGCACTACCACCAAATTCAGTCGAAGTCAAACTTGTTGCCATGGAAACACCAAAAATATTATATTCAGAATTCCAAAACTACCAAAAGGTACCAGTACACCACAACATCTATCTATGTGCCAAGTTTGGTGAAGAAATATTGAACAGTTTTAAAGTTCTGCTCCGGAAAAGACGAATGTGCACGAATGGACGAACAGCTGGACGGACAGCCAGCCAAAGAGTCGACTATATCCCAAGGCATTACATGCTGGGGGGATAAAAATGGGATCGAGTGGTGAGGCTTGCATGTTGATACATGTCATCATATCCCAATTGCGAAAAAAAATGCTTGTGTTATCAATCACTGGGTTTTCTAGTCCAGAGACAATTACTTACAGACTGCCGTCATATAGCTGCAATATTGCCGAGTGTGGCGCTAGAAAACAAACATACAACTGTAGTGTTGACACCATGATATATGTTAAATACAGTCTACTCTGAATGTGATGGACTCACAGCAGGTGCTTCCTCAATGATCTTCTGGTGGCGTCGCTGTACACTGCAGTCCCGCTCAAACAGGTACACATAGTTGCCGTGGGAGTCCCCGAACACCTGCACCTCCACATGCCTGAGAACAAACAGGATCAACTACATCATTATTATTCACAACATATAGAGATGTGCCTCCCCAAACTGCCGAAATCATCACTATATGTGATAACTTTGATCTAATTGCATATATATTTTTTTAATATTTAAAAGTATTTTTGTTGCTGTCTTGGTTTTGTATTTTTTCACACACTTTACCCATGAAGATCCAGGTTAGAACTGGTCTTCAGCAACCCATGCTTGTCGTAATAGGCGACTGACGGGATCGGGTGGTCAGGCTCGTTGACTTGGTTGACAAATGTCATCATATCTTAATTGCATAGATCGTGTTGATCACTGGTTTGTCTAGTCCAGACTCGATTATTTACAGACTGCCGCCATACAGCTGGAATATTGCTGAGTGCAGCGTTAAACAACAAACCAACTCATTATGCTAACTGTGACAATTATCTTGAAATACTGACCATACTAAACAGTTGGTAGCCTAGCGGGTGAAGCACTCACCCAAAGGTGTAGGTTTGATTCCCCACATTGATATAATATTTACAGTCCATAAGGGATCCTTGCAATGACATTGAGGGATGTTATAGATCAAAGGGAAAACTGACAGGGAGTTGTACTTCTTAATAAGGTGTTCTCACAAGGTTCAATCCTTCCCGTCCTACCTTGGTGTCTCTACAAACTTCTCAATCAGCATCACGTCATCGCCAAATGACTTCCGACCCTCGGTCATTGCCGACTCCAGCTGGGTCTCAAACTCCTCCTCTGTCATACAGATCCGCATCCCCTGAAAAACAAACCATCCTCTGTGTAGATGCATAAATAAAAAGATGAACATTTGTCAGATGTGAGTGTCAAGAACACCTACAAATCTGAAATCAGAAAATGTTTATCAACATTGTATAAAGTATAAGTTACCTCTAAATGAGGAAATGGTTAAAACTTATACATTTTGGAAATATGGACAGCATTAAATGATACATTTGAGAGGATTATGACTGGTTTTGTGTCTACCCACCTTGCCTCCTCCACCTCGGACTGCCTTGATCATGACTGGGTAGCCAATTTTCTTGGCCTCTTTCTTTAACCTGTCAACTGATTGGTCCTCACCATGGTAACCCTCAATGATTGGCACACCAGCAGCTGACATGATACTCTTGGAAGTACTGGAAAATAATACAACAACTAACTTCTAAAAGACATTCTGTTTAGTACTGACTCATGGCTTGAAACAGATTGACTTGGGCTGTTTGGCTAAATTATATTCTTGTATCTCACTTCACGATTCTCATTTCTCATTTCATGAATCTTGCACCTCACCTTGTGATTCTTGCATCTCAACTCTTCTTACTCATATTGACACAATTCCCATATCTAGCCTAAACTCACACATATCTAACCTCTTCTTTCCCATTTCCAATTATCTGATTTGTAATTCCCACTGTCTGATTCCCATTTACCACTAATTCCAAATTAACCTCCACTCATATTTTATTCACATATCTAACCTCTCTTCTTACATATTCTGATTCCCATTTCCCACTATCATTGACACAATTCCACATTTAAAACCCAACTCTAACCTCTTCTTATTCTCAAATCCAGCCATTTGATTCTCATTACCAACTATCTGATTCCATATCATTAAACTCCATATCAAACCTCTTTTTTCCCATTTCCAACTATCTGATTTGTAATTCCAACTATCTGATTACATTTCCCACTATCTGATTCCCATTTTTTCCAAATTCCCATTATTTTATTCCCACTTCCTACTATCTGATTCCCATTTCCAACTATCCAACTTGATTCCCATTTCTCAAATCCACTGATCTGATTCCCATTTACCAACTATCTGATTCCCATTACCAACTATCTGATTCCCATTTTCAACTATCTGTTCCCATTTCAACTATATGATTCCCATTTCTACTATCTGATTCATTACCAACTGTCTGATTCCCACTGATTTCACTGATTCCCATTTCTCATTGATTTCCAATTCCCACTATCTGATTCCCATTTCTCACTGATTCCCAATTCTCACAGATTCCCAATTCCCACTGCCAAGTCATCTCACCTCTTGATTCCCATGTCTCTAATGGCAGAGGCAGGTGGGCCTACAAAGGTCACACCTTCTCTTGCACACAGCTCGGCAAACTCGGTGTTCTCGGACAAGAAACCATAGCCCGGGTGGATGGCCTGACGAGCAAATAACAAACAAACACAATAAAACTGTTAACATAAAAGTTCTCGGGAACATGGGGCACATTGTCTGACCCATCACAGCTCTCACTGATTCCTTTTTGTTTTCTAACATACAAGTTCTTCGCATTTAAGTGATGAAAATATCCCCCAACAAAGTATATCAACATGTGATGGATTTCTCTCAAGTAACTCTACTTCTACAAACTTAAGGAACCCTACAGATGGATGGATTTCTACAAACTTATACGGAACCCTACTTATCTCTACTTCTACAAACTTATTACAAGCTTGTTAATACCATTCTTTTGATACAACAATTTTCACCTTCAGGATCCAAGCCACTGGCTAGATAGTTACGTGGTGTGTTGACTTTGTATCAGTCAATTACGACGGGATCATTATCTCCAAAATACGCTACGTGTTTCACTTCATAGTCAGTCATCTCAAAATTTTACTTGTCAGTGGATTTTTGGAAGGTGAACATATATGAGGTGAGGTGAAATTGGGTTTAACGTTGTGCTTGAGAATATTCGCTCATATGACGATGTGCATGCATGTGTATGTGTATGTGCGGCTGCTTGTACTAGCCCAGACTGAAGCTGGTTTTATAGTGCTAGCCCACTGAGGTACCATGCCGCAGTGAAACATGAATACCCCACTCAGACACATTATACTGACTCCGAGCCGACCAGTCCTTGATGTACCCATTAATGCTGAGCACCAGGCAGGGACCAACAAGTAGCATATTTTAACGTCTTTTGGTATGACGAGGTCGCAGATCGAACCCGCGACCTTCCGCTCTCCGGGCGGATGCTCTAACCACAACACCACGGAGGCGTTTGTGAACATATATGACTTACAACCCAATTCATCTGTTCATCAGACTACATAAACTCCTCTCTCACCTGTGCTCCAGACTCCTTGGCAACACCCATCACCTTGTCCATACACAGGTAACTCTCCCCGCAGCTGGAGGGCCAATCAGGTAGGCTTCATCTGCCTAAACACCCAGAATTCATCAAATCAGATTTCTCTGTCTAAACTACAAATGTATTTTGAAATGTATTGGTCTACAAATATTGCAACTGAAAGTATGATAGATTATTTAACATTGCATTTTGACTTATACACACTCTCAAAGATAACACATGAATTTATGCTACGCACTGGCTTTCAAACATTTGTACACTCACATTCAAAATCACATCTACTGAAATACCAGACACAAGCACACCATCTATTTCTGCACCTCAAAAATCATTATGTTAAATGGATACAGATACCAACATCATTCACCAATGAACCCAAATCTAGTTTTGACAATTTTCAAATAAGAAGACAAAATTATGCAGCAGCTGTACATTGATAATATCTATGTTCTCGGCGACTAATAGATTATTCCGTTACCATGGCAACATGCATAGAATCAGCATCAGCCTCGCTGTACACTGCCACTGTCTTGATGCCCAGTTTGCGAGCGGTCCGCATCACGCGGCAGGCGATCTCCCCTCGGTTGGCAATCAGCAGCTTCTCCAGTGGGGCTGCAGCTGCAGCTGCAAGCCAGAATGAGTGAGGGAGTTGGGTTCAAAGCTGAACAAAACAACAGTCAACACACGATGTATGCTTTGTGGTTTTATTTGTTGTTAAACATCACAGCCGAAATATTACAGCTATATGGTTGCTGTTTGGTAAATAATCAAGTGTAGACCAAACAATCCAGTGATTGATATTATGAACATTGTCTGAACTAGGACATAGTGACCTGCATCAGTCAAGTCAGTGAGCCACCCAGTCGACCCTTAGAACCAGTACAGCTTGTTGGGACTATTTCTGATTCAGGGCCCCGTTTCACGAAGCTCTCGTAAGCTTAAGTTCTCGTAACTTTTCTAGTAGTGTCGCACCTCCTATGTTACAGTATAGGAGGTACGAATGCTACGAGGAAAGTTACGAGATCTTAGGCTTAGGAGAGCTTTGTGAAACGGGGCCCAGGGTCCTGATCCATAAAGCATTCGTAATGGTACGACCTGTCGTAACTCTATAGTTTGTCATAAGTTTATGAACGTCGTAGCGCTACGAACGCTTTGTAGATCGGGATCCAGAATCCCATGTGATCCCATTTATGACAATGTGGTTGAACTTCTGAACATTTACCACTTAAGTGAAGAGTTGGGATACCCAGAGATGATTATACTGATTTCACAAAAACAATGTCAGAACTGTTGTATTCCACAAGAGGGAACTCATGAAGATTAGGGTTAGAATTGATCTTCAGCAACCCATACTTGTCATAAGAGGCGACTACTGGGATTGTGTGGTCAGGCTCGCTGACTTGCTTGACACATGTCATCGTATTCCAACTGATTGATGCTCATGATATCAATCACTGGATCGTCTGGTCCAGACTTGATTATTTACAGACTGCCATCACATAGCTGGAATATTGCTGAGTGTAGCAATACATGAATTCTTCACAATTTTTTTGTAAATTATGTATGACACACATTCACATATACTGGCAAACAAGGTTAAGTTGAGCACCGACCTGACAATTCACCTGTATTAGCATGTATTAGCAATTTCAGCGTCATGCACTGCACGTGCACTAGCCTACATCTGCTCTACCTTTCACAAACCAAATGGGTTTGCTCATTGCCGTGCACCGCCTACTTCTCGTAAACGCGTTCTCAGTGCCGGTCCAATTTATCCTTGTTTGCCAGTAACTGTGTGACTAAAAATTAGCTTATTACTCATTAGTTTTCAAAAAGTATTTACCTCCCATTTAGATAAATGAACTGCTTATTTAATATGATCGCTGTCTTTGAAAAAGAGAACTGTCATATGACATCCACAATCTTTAGCATTGACTTAATTTCTTTAGTGATGTGTGAAGCCCATTTCTGGTGTCCCCCGCCGTGATGTTGCTGGAATATTGCTAAAAGCGGCATAAAACCAAACTCAGTCAGTCAGTCAGTCTTTAGTGATGTCATTCCAACCGTACGTCGCAATAAGATTCACAAGACATCAAAGATGCAATTAGGATGATGTACCCCAAAAATGGGATATAACTCAGAGAATTGCAGTACCATGCTGAGACGACCATGCTGCCATCAGACTGGTACATGTGATCTACCAACCTTGTGATGCAGATCCGTTCCAGCTGCGACATAGCGATGTGCTGAGGTCTGATCTGAAAATATATCCAGATCTACATCATATACCAAGAGACACTGTTTAGTCTGTAGCATTAGCCGCTGGTCTGAAGCCTGAGTCAAGTAAAATTTGGTTCAATCTGGTAAGGTCACCTAATAACTTCCTGTGAAATAATCCTTAAATCTAAATATGATGTAAAAAGCTATATGCTGGCAAGAAGCATCAATTAGTGAGTGAGTTGGGTTTAAATCCTATATTAGGTTTTCCAGTTTTATACTGGTTTTCCAGTTTTAGGTGCGTCAGTTTAATGTGGGAGGAATGCACAGTCAATTATGGCACCTTAGACAACTGGGCCAACCCTGGTTAGTAGACTCAAATGTTTTAGTAAAGACTACAATATACGATTCGTCAATTTGAACATGACTGCTTCTGAAAAATACTGGCAATTACTGACACGGCTTTTAGGTTACAACCGATCCCTAGAGACTTGAAGAAATATAAAGAGTTGACTGAAAGTATTTTGAACCGCATGCCCCACTCAGATGACTTTATAAGTATACAGTCCAAAATACAAATAACCAGAAAACCTTCAGAGGTGTGGTCAAATCATAATTTCAAAAGTCTTTTTTTTTCACCAAACAGATTCTAAGGCAGCTGAGGATATAACCAGGTTTGTCGGTTTAGAGGGGCAGTGGGGTAGCCTAGTGGTTAAAGCGTTGGCGCGTCACGCCAAAGACCCGGGTTCGAATCCCCACATGGGTACAATGTGTGAAGCCCATTTCTGGTGTCTCCTGCCGTGATGTTGCTGGAATATTGCTAAAAGCGGCGTAAAACCAAACTCAGTCAGTTGTCGGTTTAGAAAGACAGACACACCATGTTTATGTAGACAATGTATGGCACTAAGAAATAAAGTAATTATTAGTATAATTCCAAAAGCAACGTGAGATTGGTTGGATTCCATTTTGGAAACAAATTCTTGCACCAAGCATAACGCTCTTCTTTGAGGGGATATAATGGGAATCCTGAATTACCTCATCTGATTATCTCACGATGCTGAGCCGATGGCATTGAATGAACTGGGATTCCAATCATGGGGAATTTCCTACCTGTTTGCTAAATCTAACCGTGTGACAACGCATGTGGACCTTAGTTCATTATTATCATCTAGCCTCAGCTATAGAAGATGAAGATGATACATAATATTATTATTAACACCATGACATTGGTTCTCATTTTGGAACCAAACATGGATCACGTGTCCTAGCTGTCACATTGGTTGTCACGTGCCGTGGCACTGACGTTCGAGTGCTCACCTGCGCAAACTTCGCAACAAACTGGCTGTTTTGGAAGCTCGCAGAGAGGCCATGTTTTCATTTATGTTAGCGACCTTCTAATGCCCCTTACAGCAATCACAATGCAAGTTACCTCCCTTACATCCAGGCATTGCATTCAGATGGCGAGATGTGTGTGGCCAGTTCGAATTATAGGTTTGTTAAAAGTGAACTGTTTTCTTAAGAAAATATATTCTGCAAGAAAAATGTACACGCACACTCACGTGAGCACATAACAGGAGCTCACACGAACATATTTTTGCTCCTCATATTCTTTGTACAATATAGGAATTTGAATCAATAACACGTTTTATTACACTTAATACATGACTTGTTATATAATGTGAAACTTCATAGTAATCCAGCTCTTTACGTATTAATGTTTTTTTGCGGCCTGTAAACAATCGAGTATGTCCTAGATAAACCAGAAATCGTCAACCACAATCCACAGTCACTGAGCACAGGGCCCCACTGCGGGTCAGAAAATCGATAAACTAGTTTATCGATTTTCTGACCCGCAGTGGGGCCTGTGTCACTGAGCATATAGGCGGATCCAGAGGGTGGTGTGTGTTGAAACTCGGGTGGAAATGAAGTGTGTAACCCCCATCCCCCACCCTTTTCTCAATAGTATGCACCCCTCTCTTTCTCAAAAGTTGTATCCGCCCCTGCCGAGCCTAATCTCCCAATGTATTTGGTCGCCTCTGATACGACAAGCATAATGGTAACTGCATGAGGGACCAATTCATACTCGAAATCTCCAGACTGAGAAAATAAATTGCTTTATCATGCATGAAATAGTCGTACAAACATTTAAAGGGGATATACAGTAACAAAATATGAAATCAAATCATGTATGAAGCACAGGGGCGTGTCTCGCTTAGAAACAGCTTTAGAAAAACATATAGGTGTATAGACCCAACCCTATTACTAAACTGACGTGACCGCCTCCGTGGTGTAGTGGTTAGAGCGTCCTGCCTGGCGCTCAGCATTAATGGGTACAACAAGGACTGGTCGGTTCGGAGTCAGTATAATGTGTCTGAGTGGGGTATTCATGCTTCACTGCGGCATGGTATCTCAGTGGGCTAGCACTATAAAACCAGCTTCAGTCTGGGCTAGTACAAGCAGCCGCACATACACATACACACGCATGCACGTCGTCATATGAGCGAAATATTCTCAAGCACGACGTTAAACCCAATTTCACCTCACCTCACCTCACCTCACCTCACTAAACTGACGTACAAAAGAAAGTACACACCTGATGTTTTGGGATTATTTGAAAAGTGTTGTGATTTTGACTGGCAACTTCCAATTGGGCACGATATCTGTGGTGTTTTGGTAACATATTAGGAAAGTCTGGGACTTATATATCACTGTAAAAACTCTTTTCAAAACATTAACGGCGCTTTTTGGAAAGTAATCCAAAAGCAGCGGGTGTGTACTTTTTTGTACGTCAGTGTATATTACCCTTTCATATAGTAATAGGGTTGGGTCTATACACCTATATGGTTTTCTAACGCTGTTTCTAAGCGAGACACGCCTCTGTGGTATAAAGCACGTAAAAAAATATCCTGAAGAAGTAATTTATTTCTTAAGTCAACATTTCTAGCCAAAAACGTTTAAATACCCCACTCCTGTGATATTCGCAGATATAATTCACTTGGCTTATATTTGTTGTGGTTAGAAACACTGTATATGTTAAACGTTTATTTGTTTTTAACAATTTTTACTGTTACATCACCGAACTGACGTTTATCACGGAAGTACGATCTAGTTCAGTTGAGCTAATGGAATATAACTGCAATAATATTTTAAAATGTCCCAAACGTAATGCGCAATATACAGTATTCATGTTGAATCAAGATCACGTCTTCTACGTGCAGGTTTCTGCGTATCATGTCCACGCACAGACTGTCTCACAGTCCCGAACCATATTATTTTCCATTCCACCTGGCTTATTCAGTAACGCAAAATCCCAAAACGGAACAACCCGTGAAGGTCCGAGTTAGAATGTATCTTCAGTAACCCATGCTTGTCGTAAGAGGCGACTTACGGGATCGGGTGGTCAGGCTCGCTGACTTGTTGACACATGTAATCGGTTCCCAATTGCGCAGATCGATTTCCATGCTGTTGATCATTGGATTGTCTTGTCCAGACTCGATTCTTCACAGACGGCCGCCATGTAGCTGGTATATTGCTGAGTGCGGCGTAAAGCTAAACTCACTCACTTATTCAAAACGGAACAATTTTAGATTGTCTTAAGGGCCTCACTCTCCCACCTCACTGAGACCCCTTTCCAGTTTAAGTTTAACTTGTCATTTCTATCCTTCATTTGTAGAGACTGAGCGTAAGTCTAGGACACGTTTAAATCTTAGATATAAGACTTGGTTCTCCGCGTGCTCGAGTGTTAAGCTAGCACATGACCACAAAAACTGTTACATTGATAACTTGTTTCCACGAGTTTTTCCTTCGAGTGGCCGCCTGTAACTCTAAACCCGCGTTACACTTGCTACACGTGCGAGTGTGCTGTCGCGTTACGGTTAGTCCAGATATTTTAGTTGTACATGTTTGAGAATGGATAATTTTGTGGTCACTGCTTCGAAGCATACACTACAAAAGGGGTTTATATTTTACAACATTCTTTTTTCGGTACATGAAGTGTCTAGCAATTCCTTTTTTTTAAATACTAACAATGGCGATCTCATTCGACTTGGGCCCATAAACACCCCATTTCTGCTGAAGGAAGACCGAAGTGATACGGGTCTTTGACATTTATCACTTTATTACCATAAAAAATGGCTATTCTGCTGACTAAAGTCCGGATTTTAGGCAGTCCCCTAATCCTACTTAAGTCTAGAATGATGTTGCAAAACTGGATTTCCTCAGATCTAAGAAATTATGGATTGTTCTGGGCTCCATTTTACGGAAGCCCATTAGGGCCACTGATATTTTTTTATTATCTTGAAAATTCAAGATATTAAGTTGAGAATTCAAGATACTATCTTGAAAATTTCATCTTGAATTTTCAACTTAATATCTTGAATTTTCAAGATAATAAAAAAATATCAATGGCCCTAATAGGCTTCCGTACCATTTGGACTTGTT
Organism: Haliotis rubra; assembly: GCF_003918875.1. Lineage (NCBI taxonomy): Eukaryota > Metazoa > Mollusca > Gastropoda > Lepetellida > Haliotidae > Haliotis > Haliotis rubra. The sequence continues at coordinate 350,823 of NW_025767499.1, forward strand.
TTGTAAATAAATAAAAAAAATCCTATCTTTGAATTTAATAAAAACGACAACCTTTATTTCTGGGATTCATTGTCAGTCTACACGTTATATAGTCTCCCTGCTTACTCTGACAGTATAAATCGCTTTTGAGCACAGGATTTGTTGATTCGATTGTAAATTGCTGTAGTATATTAAACGTGACAGCAATACAAGGTAACAAATAGCGTACTACCGGCGTTTATATACACATCAGATATGTCAAGGGCAAAAACTTGATCCGGGTTGGCACGGCCAACTGCCAACGGACTAGGGCTGTTGCAGCGCTGCCTTGTGATCTGCTTGAGCGTTGCCATGTGCTGTGATACCCTACTTCGCACTAATGTAATATGCGGTGATTAATTAGAACCGACGGAGAAGAGCACGCGCAGGACTGTCCAATCAGCGGGCTATCGAACTATCTCCCAGCCAATCAGCAGCCAATTAACAGTTTGCCTGCAACTATTACGCGCTTAATTACCTCCGATGTTGCTTAAGTGAGTTGATAACCTATCTCGTACTCTGACAAGTGCTAATGACTTCACACAAGAGTGTTGGTATACGAAACACTTCGCGTAGTTGATAAAAGCCGAATCTCGTCCAAATTCAGTAACCGACTTCGAAATATTTTGCCTTTTTGTGTGGAATCAACAATATAATTGGTTATTCGCTGGCAGCAATGTTTACGTCAGCATTCGATGCTAGAAAACGGCATGTAGGTCCGGAAAATCTTCATGCAGGATCGTGAGCGACAATCCATCAGAGAAAGTGAGTGAGATGGGTTTAACGCCGCTTTTAGCAATATTCCAGCAATTTCACGGCGGGGGACACCAGGAATGGGTTTCACACATTGTGCCCATGTCGGAAACCGAACCCGCGTGACGAGCGAACGCTTTAACCACATGGCTACCCCACCGCCCCTCGATCAGACAAAGAGTATGACTGTATGTGAACATGCATGCATGAACGGTGTGTGCCAAACCAGTGGACTTTGACTTTTAGTGTATCGAACTTACGATTGTCACGAAATGTTTGGTCCCTTCGTTTGCTTTTTTTATTCACCATTTTTCGAAAGAAAGATAAAGTACGAAACATGAAAGGGATAAGGTAGTCACACAGACTCTGAAACAAACATATAATTTGGCAAGTCTAGATTTCCGCAGTTTCAGGAAGATCGTCTCTGGGCTCCTTATTATATTCTATTATTATTATTATTATTTATGAACCGTTGCTTTATTTCTTTGTTTTGTTTTTTTTGTAAAATATGTTCATTTCAAAACCTAGCTGTTAGTCTAGGGGTCGGATGGTCGATGTCATGCCTCGTGGATGTAAATCGCTGTATTAGACTGCTGTCCTGGAGTGAGTGAGTTAAGTTTTACGCCGCACTCAGCAATATTCCAGCTATAATCGAGTCTGGACCAGACAACCCAATGATCGACAGCATGAGCATCGATCTTCGCGGCAACCGATGACATGTGCCAACCAAGCCAGCGAGCCTGACCACCCGATCCCTTTAGTCGCCTCTTACGACAAGCATGGGTTACTGAAGGTTCATTCCTACCCGGACCTTCACGGGTTGCTGTCCTGGAAGTTGCAAGTTATGTGTTTATACGTTTGTGTTGTTTAACGCCGCACTCAGCAATATTCGAGCCCTATGAAGGCGGTCTGTAAATAATCTCGACCAGACAATCCAGTGAGCAACAGCATGATCATCGATCTACGCAACTGGGATACGGACATGTGTCAATAAGGCAGCGAGCCTGACCACCCGATCCGCCTCTATATGGGTGGACAGGAAAATGTAGTCTATCTCACAGTCCCTGAACCATTATATTTTCCCTACAGCCTTGCCCTCCCTGCAATGCTAAAGCCCTAAAGGAAGCAAGTCTACATTTCCCCAGGTTCTGAATCTCTGGTCTTCCTGGGGATCCTTTTCAGTTTAAATGGGTTTATTTGTTACAATCAAAATTACATATATTCAGAGACTAAGCGTTAGTCTGAGAAAAATGCTGTGATTCAGGCCTTCTGTAGGACACCTTACCAGCTCGTATGATTCGAGTTCATTCAAGCGCACTCAAGTACATTATGAAGAATTAAATGTACTTTAGCCCATATGGCGTGGAACACATCAACAGAGAATCGGAATCTGTGTCGTTGGCACGCCCTCAAATAATGTTTCTAATTATCTACTATGCTAATACTCAGACATTATGACCAAAATGTGTTTCCACATTGTTGAATAGCATGTATTAGGATTAAACAAAACAGCTTGCGCATTCTCATTCCCAATATGTGATGTTTACAATACGGAAACACGTGAGGGAAATAATCTCTTCATCATAAAATGTCATTCGTGAAACACATGGCATGAAGTACGTAATTTCACTCAAGGAAGCGTATAAAAACAATATTTGAATTAGGCACCCCACTCATCATATAGTGCCAAATGATATACATCCACGTTTGTCTATAAATACACGCTCGTATTGGAACCCCTTTCTAAACATGTTACCCCACAGTTTGTATTGAGAAAGCAGACACTGCGTCGATGGACGGTGATTAAACGTAGTTCCTGCTTGTTGGCCTCATTTAGATATTTATCTGATTGTTTACTGCATGGATAACACTATCATCCATTCTATGGTATTTTATAACACTATCCATTACATGGTACTTCATAAAACTATCCATTACATGATACCGTATAACATTCTCCAATATATGATTATGTACAGCACTATCCAATATATGATTCTGAAAGCACTATCCATTATGTAGTACTTTATAACACCATCCATTATATGATACCGTATAACACTATCCAATATATGATTCTGTACAGCACTATCCATTATATGGTATTTAATAGCAATATCCATTATATGATGCTATATAAAACTTTTCATAGGGTTAAAACACTATCCATTATATGGTATTTTATAGCAATATCCATTATATGATGCTTTATAACACTATTCATAGGGTTATAACACTATCCATTATATGGTATTTTATAGCAATATCCATTATATGATGCTTTATAACACTATTCATAGGGTTATAACACTATCCATTATATGGTATTTTATAGCAATATCCATTATATGATGCTTTATAACACTATTCATAGGGTTATAACACTATCCATTATATGGTATTTTATAGCAATATCCATTATATGATGCTTTATAACACTATTCATAGGGTTATAACAGTAGCCATTATATGGTATTTTATAGCAATATCCTTTATATGATGCTATATAACACTATTCGTAGGGTTATAACACTAACCATTATACGATACTGTATCATATTATCCATAATACCATACCATCTCTTGTATGATACCGTATAGCACTATCCAATAATTAACACTATACAACACTACCTATAACATGATACTGTATAATACTTACATAGTAACTTCAATAACGTTGAAATGTTTGGGCACAACCACAATTGCTAGTGGAAAGTTACCGAGGAAACTATTGTTATGAACGAAACAGTCAAAACTAAGAAGTCTTCAAGTGAATTCGACTGAGAGGTTTTTTGTCAGTATCTTAAACCTTGTTTACATGCACCCCTTTGCCCCCGGGGGTAAAATATCCCATGGGGTATAAATACCCCCGAGAGGCACATTTTGTCGTATAAACGGGTCTAACAGGGGGGTAAATTATACCCCCAGGGGGGTGTTCTGCCCCTGGTCAAGAGGTGGAGCAAATTCAGTTACCCCCGGGGATATTCTACCCCTTGGGGGTAAAAGTGTCATGTAAACTATCTATGATCTAAATCCAACCAAGGGTACATTTGTAGACCCTTCCACCCTTTCTTATAATGGAATGGTTTTCCAGCAAATCTAGACATGTTGGTGTGTATGTTGTTGGTATGCACTACCCACCCTGTCATTAATCTGTAGCTCTACACTGGAAACAACATGCCTCCGATAAACAAGCGTTTACAGTGTGGTTAAGCCTGGACAGATGATGAGACAAAGGGTCTGCTTAGTATCTGCGGAGACATTCCCATCCAGTCCCTTCTGGACAGCCCCTCAAAAGCTGATACAGCTGTTTATTCAAAGGTGCACAAAGTAATGCATGAACTTGGCTTTGAGAAAACGGCTATACAATGCGCAGAACGAACGAAAACACTTAAAAATCCTATAGACAGTGTAGGGATTCACTTAAGAGGAGTAAGGTGAGGTGAAATTGGGTTTAACGTCGTGCTTGAGAATATTTCGCTCATATGACGACGTGCATGCGTGTGTGTGTGTGTGTGCGGTTGCTTGTACTAGTCCAGACTGAAGCTGGTTTTATAGTGCTAGCCCACTGAGATACCATGCCGCAGTGAAGCATGAATACCCCACTCAGACACATTATACTCCGAGCCGACCAGTCCTTGTTGTACCCATTAATGCCGAGCGCCAGGCAGGGATCAACAAGTACCAGATTTTAACGTCTTTTGGTATGACGCTGCCGGGGATCGAACCCGCGACATTCCGATCTCCAGGCAGACGCTCTAACTTAAGAGGAGTGGACAGACCTGAAAACTTTTATGCACATTTTATGAACAGCTAAATGAAATTTTGGATACAAGACCTGCGACATCACCTGGAAAGGTCATTCAAATGTAACAGCGGTATCACGTCATGATTTGAGAACAGACGAATACTTGTGAGGGTTCAGGGGATTTATTGTCTTGGATCAGGTGATAAAACCCTTGAAATAAAACATAAACATCTCAAATTACTGGTATACAGCAACAAGTACTTATTCAACATATAATTACATTTAATATTTTCTGCACACCACAAGGGTTACTCAATTAAAGTATAAATATAAGCTTATCTTACAAATTACAGACATACAGATGAAAATCTGATATGTAACATAACATTTAGAACATAACCCATGCATTTCCTTGACACACAAATACTAACCTCGTCTCAGGGACGCAGGTAATCCACAGTCTACCGGTAAACAACCGGTGGCAAATGAGTACTTCAAAGACCTAATATAATAAAATAACACAATTAAATACAATCTATATCTCTCTCTCACTCACACACACACACACACACACACACACACACACGCACACGCACACACATGCACACACATGCACACGCACACACATGCACACGCACACTCTTTCTCATGTCATCCATAATATGTACCTAATCTACAATGGATACACTATAGTCTACATTAATTATAATACATAACAGTGTGTCATGATATTAAGCATATAGAATATTTACATCATATCATCATGTAGATGATATTACAGCACATAATATATTTCAGACATATTATTAAAATGATAAATTAACTAGACTAAAACATCATATCCTAACCTCCTTATGATAATATAAATACCAAGACATCTAAAGTAACTTACCCCAATAAGTTCAGTGCTGTGATAAAGGAGACAGAGTTGGAATTGTTGCAGTCAAGAGTTGAAATTGTAGCAGTGCCCAGGAAAAAGAATGTTGGGGTACATAAAACTCCAGATCTGGTCACATGCTCTAGAAACAATAGCAAATCAATCACTGGCCAAGCCGTGGCTGGACCAGGAGTCTGAAGTAAAATAGAACCCAATGCAGGCTTACATAACTTAACCAAGGGATTAGTAGAGTGCTGTGTTAATTCAAAGGGTTGTTATATTGTTTAACTAAATTATATCCTAGGTTTAAAATACACAATATTTACATTCTGCACAAAGTCTCCAGCAGTCAGCTGCATCATAAACAGACATATCTGATCTTGAAGTTACTGATGATCATGTTACCGACAACATTGCTGATGATGTCGAACTTGCTGAGCCAGGAGATTATGAATATGTTAAAAATGGCCAACAAAATGGTCATATGAAAAGAAACAAAAAGGAAAACAAAGAAAACCCAAACTGCAAACAACTTTGAAAACTGTCAGTGACTAGTTTGCTAAACCTAATGAAGATATTGAAGCAACGCAGATTGAGTTGGAAAAGAAACAAATTGAGCTAGAAATGAGAAAAATGAGAAAATGCACTTAGGCAACTGGATAAAGGAGAAAGACAGAAAGCTTCTGACAGAGAACACCAATTGCGTATGCTACAGTTCATCATGAACACTCCTCAACCATATGCCAATCCATCATCCATCCAATCTCCAACATTCTTGTCCAGTGGTATCAACTTGACCTTGTGGTCCTTGGTCGCCATCATGTACTTCATCAACCTCATCCAGCCAGTCAGGGTTGAACATGTGGTCTGATTCACACATGTTATGCGCCTACATCTTCCTTTGAAGCGTCCAAATGTATTTCAATGACCATCCGGGCACTGCTGAAGCGGAAGTTGAAGTATGACTTCTCATCTGATTGGGTTCCTCCGTTGCCGTAAGGCGTTAAGAGCTAGTGAGACATATGACAGGCCGGATCTGCAGTGATGACGACAGGCATGTCACCATCATTGTTAGCAGTACCCACTCTTTTCTTCCACTCTGGGGACTGTGGTAACATGGGACACCATCTGCTGAAGCTTTGAATCCTGAACTAGAGAATGGAATCATGAACTCTACCTGGCCACCTGATGCACACATTTGTAAACTAGTACTTGCCATCACATACAGAGAGCAGGATCACTAATACCATCCTTTGAATCGTCGTGAAACTGTTGCGGAGCAATGATCGGGCTATGTGTTGCATCTGGCGCCAGCACAGTTAGGAAATTTCCATTTGTCCTGAAACCATGATTTGACTTTCCTTAGCTCCTCGCCTATAGGAAACTTCACAACATCTGGAAACACATGTGTACAAGTGGCATAACACACTTCATGTACTACACAACAAACTGTTGACCTGTGAATCCCAAACAGATAACCAACAATGCGATCTTCTACTGTTGTGGCCAAGTAGTATATTGCCACTGCTAATGTGAATGTGAAGATGGAACTTTTCACAGAGGCGCTGGAACATGTCCCTTGACATTCTGACGTTTTCCTGAGTTTCATCAAAACGTGGTACAGTTACTTCCCACCAATATCTACTCCTTTCCTTTTCCCAAACAAGGCGTTCTCTAGTGATGAGCCCACGCACAGAGTTTGGACGAATCTCTTCCGTTTTCTAGATTTGGACAAACGTCTATATTTATCCATGGTTATAGAGAAGTGACAAAAATATCAATACCCCCCACCATGTAAACGCAGGCACAATTTTGCCCTTTGACCCTGTGGGTAAATTTACCCCAGGGGCAAAATACCCATGGGGGTAAAAGGGGTGCATGTAAACAAGGCATTAGTTTCAAGAAAAATTACACAGCAACGTCCAAGGAATATAAAATAGTCACACCCTATATTTCACCATGAACCAATAAAGAACTGCACTTGGTCTTAGCTTCTGTATATACGTGTACACGCATTGTCTGTATAAACATCATAAATCACAACCCCGTAGACCCGGGTTTGATTCCCCACATGAATGCAATGTGTGAAGCCCATTTCTGATGTCACAAAGCTGTGATTTTGCTGGAATATTGCTAAAAGCGGCGTAGAACTAAACTCACTCAAATGGAATGGACACCAATACAGGCTCGGCTATCGACGTGCATACAGCCGGGGACCAATAGTCTTCATACACGTATCAGATCAAGCCTGTAGCACTCCTTGGTATAGAATAGGTCCCCACCAACCTGTGCTTGTGGTAAGAGGGGAGGATGGATTCTGTGGCCTGGATCGGCGATTAGGCTGATTGCGGGTCAGGGTACCGGCATGGGCTCGTATATAAATTATATCACTGGATTAAGGAAAACCAAGTTCTATGGATAGACAACTATGGATTAGACATTAAAGAAGTTGTCTATCCATAGAACTTGGTTTTCCTTCACCTATACAACTTCTAAAGTGCCTCTCAAAGAAATCACTGGATTGTCTGGTCCAGACTCAGTTAATTACAGACAACTGTCATATATCTGAAACATTGCAGAGTTCAGCCTCAAACAACAAACAAAGAAATAAACCTCTCTTCCCGTTTATCCCACCGTCCCGCACTCCGGGTAGAAAAAGCAGCTCGACCGTTCTCATTTCCTAGCTGTGATGTCCCCGCCGGCTCTCCGTACAGTCTATCCCGTATGCAAATCCCGTCAGTATTTTTAGCATCAGGTCACCTCTCTCTCTCGATCTCTCTCTCCTCCCTCCTGTAGACAGACTTGCAGTTATTGACTTGTGTTAGACAGGGAACCGGCCGGTTGGGCTTGGATGACGGAGGTTACGATGGCGACTCGACTGGAGGCACTTCTTGGAGAGCGAGTCATCAGGGTATCGGGCGAGCCCGTGGGTGTCAGGACGTTATGTGGAAAAGACAAAGTCATCGGATTTTATTTCTCAGCACAATGGTGCCCCCCTTGCAAAGGATTCACGCCAAAGCTTGCGGAATTTTATAAAAACTTCAAAAGCTCAGAGAAAGGATGTACCCTAGAAATTGTGTTTGTAAGTTGGGACAAGGATTTGACATGTTTCACGGAATATTTCTCGACCATGCCGTGGTTAGCCCTACCATATCAAGACCGGGACAGAAAGGTAGGTTACCCCACCCTCCACCCCTCTTTTCCCCCTCGATACCCGACTGTGCCATTCATCAAGTGCTAAGTGACATTCCTGGTCAGACTGTCAACTTACTGCTGTCTCCGACAGTCTGACAGCTGCCAGTCAAACTGTAGATGAGCCAAGACGCTCACAAATGGTTTGGTATTTTTACCGTTATGTTTTATGAGTTACATGCCAGATTCGCGTAGTAGATAGGCCGCATAATTTAGTTCACATTGGCGTTTTCAGGCCTGTTGCTTTCCATTCTCGTGTGTAAGGTCAACTTCGGAAAATTACGAGTTTTCTTGTAGTTGTTAAGTGGAACTTACAAACTGATTCGAAGAACATTGGTTAAAGTTTAAGTTGGTAGAAGAACTCCCCGTCTCGGTCAGGTCATCTCGCCCCAGTCCACACTCGTTTATTTATCATGGACGGAATCAATTTTGCTAACGGTCTCACGTTTCTACAAGAATAAATATACTAGCTTTCTCATTATCTTATACGCCATGATAAACCTGAGACGAGTGTACAAGTTTCGATAGCGTGGGAAACAGGGTGAGATTTTCGATTTGGTTCAATTACTCAAGTTGTGCCATTGTTTGTGTGGGAATGGAATGTCAACAATTCGGGCTTTGTTGTTTAAAATCCATCTTTACATCTGACCGTAGGTAAACATTTTCTACGGAAGTTATCGCAATATCGACATGAGGGGGCAGTAAAGCACGTGTATGTGTGAACTAACTTCAGCGTTGTCACGCGTGTGTGCGAGAGATTAGAGGGTGCGTGACGGTGTCGGGGCGCGAGCTATGGTGTGATGGTACACTTTCCCTGTGTATATACCAAACTGACAGATTATCGCCTGTGTAAGCTCCTGACACGATGAAGTGATACATATCGGAGTCAAGCTTGGCATTTCCAGCATGCAGTGCTATCAGAAAGAGGTGTCGGGAGTTCTTAGCGGAGACACGCTCAGATCCTCAACACGTTTTTCACCTGCGTCAGTGTTTCTTTGTTCTACGTGCGTGCACTATTGTGTCATACGACACGGCCCACGTTGAAGGCTGTCTGCAACTAGCGGCGTCACCTCGACGACACATACCATTATTAACTTCGTTGTCGTAGAAGCTGCAATATTTTACAGGCTGAATATTTATATTTTGTCACAAGAAGATAATGGCTGGGATTTGATCTTCTCACGTGAAAAGAGAACAGAGAAATCGATAAATTTAACACATGCCCTGAAGAAATCAATTCATTATGGGAGCACAGGTGTGCTTTGATGCTACAGAAAGACTGACAGAATGGATGAATAAAACTTTTGGGACAAACACACACACACTTTCTCTGATCTGTTTGGCACGAGTTTAAACTGTATTTAATTAATTTCAATTAAAATCTATTTGCATGTCCATTCTGTTATCCTATGTGTCAGCAGAATGAAGAGATATAGGTACGGTTCATAAGTTTTTGGAAATAAAAACTTACAACTGTAAAGTATATGTTGTTAACTGTAACAACTTTAATCCCTTAATGTCAAATGAAATGTTCAGAATATTTAGCCACAATAAATAAATTTTCATTTTTTCTTGCCTTCCGTTAAAGATATGAATATCATGAAATGAATGTTTATCTCATATTCAATAATGGGATGCAAATTCTCTATGGAAGGTGAAATTGGTAAATTGAATAAATTTGCTCTTAAAAAGAATTGATGATGGGTTAGATGAATGGATGAATTAGAAAGTAGGAAAAAAAGAGAGTTTTCTCACATAAATTTGTAGTAGATATAAGGTCATGACTCTTTAAAACATCACTCAATGTATGTTGATATATTTGAAATCCTATTTATTGGCCAGTCAATGTTCCAACTATTCCAGTTTGCAAGAAGTGATAAGCTCCTGGTTATAAACCTATCACAGCTAACTGGCTTCGGTAGCAACAGTAGGTGAATGTCATGGTAATAGACTCATTTTGTATTCTTGATACAGTTTTCATGAAAACAGTTTCTATTTTATTTAACATTTTCCAGACTATTACCATGAAAACTACTTTTCATTTATTAGTGCATTGTTAACAATACTTCCATGAAAAGTGCTTGTGAATTAAGTGCTCTGTTGAGAGTACTTTTACGACAAGTGCTTGTGACTTAAGCACATTGTTCAGGTTACTTTCATGACAAGTGTTTGTGACTTAAGTACATTGCTCAGACAAGAGTATGACAAGAGTAGCCGATTTAAGTACAATGTTCACAATACTCTGTGACACATACATGTGATTTATATGCATCATTTAGACTACCTTCATGACAAATATTTATGACTTTACAGTGCCATGTTCATAAAACTGTCCTGACAACTATTTATGTGCAATACTAAAAGTCTGTGACAACATTAACACAGCATAACCTGTACTCATTTTCAGTTTATGCAGGTGTAATCAATCTGTCATGTCACATGTCTGTATATATTCTACAGGCCATTTAAACAGTATGGCCTTTATGGCTACTTAAGTTGTCTCACTTACTGTATATGTTGATGTTATGCTAGGGTTTAGGCCACCCTGTTGTGAGACTTGGTCAAACATCGAGTCAGGTCAAAGGTCAGGGCAAGCTGTCCAGGGCACTTCTCCCATCAGCTGACCTAACACATTGCTCTTATTGTATATCCTTGTTTATAGTGGATTTGTTATAAGCTCTAATAACCAGGCTGCCTAACTGTGGTATCCCCTTATCTGTTCATCAGTGTATATCAGATCTTAGCTCACCTGGCAGAAAGTTTGGCTTGTAACCAATCTTTAATGATGTCAGCAATGTCTGTAAATATTTTTAGTTAAGAAACTGATGAACTAATGAAGCTGAAACTTTATGTTTTATATTAAAATGTGCACCGTCCATTTGTGTGTCCGTGCGTCCGTCCGTGCACATTCGTCTTTTCTGGAGCATAACTTCAAAACCCTTCACTATTTCTTCACCAAACGTGACATATAGGTAGATCTGCTGGTGTACTGGTGCCTTTTGGTAGTTTTGGATTTCTGTATAAAATTTTTTTTTTTGCGTTTCCATGGCAACAAGTTTGACTTTGACTGAAAATTGTGGTAGTGTTCTTTTCCAGAGCGGAACTGTAAAACCATTCAATATTTCTTCATCCAAACTTGACACATAGATTGGTCTGGTGGTATACTGGTGCCTTTTGGTAGTTTTGGAATTCTGAACAAATTTTTTGTGTGTTTCCATGGCAACAAGTTCGACTTTGACTGATTTTGGTGGTAGTACTCTTTCCAGAGGAAAACTTAAAACCTTTCAATACTCTCTTTCCACTTTGCCATATACACACCAAAACATTTGACATAATCATAACTAGTAGACATATTCATGAAGAGTATTTTTCCATTCCGGGGGATATTGATGACTTTGTCTTCTTGTTTACTTTGTTGTGGGATTCAATTCATTGTCAATATTGACAATATTGCAACATTTTGTCTTGTTTTAACTATGCTCTTATATTCTCAAAATGTGCATATGACCCACCCATTGTCTTCTGCCCTGCCCTACCCTGCCCTGCCCTGCCCTGCCCTGCCCTGCCCTGCCCTGCCCTGCCCTGCCCTCTGCCCCACCCCGCAATGTCTTGTATCTTCTGCCCTGAAATTGCCATACAGAGACTGACATGGGCGAATCTAGGAATTTCAAAAGGGGGGGTTCAGGGGGTTCGAAAAAAAATCTTCAATGTGGTCTTAAGTCCTTTTCAAAGGGGGTCGAACACCCCCCACCCCCTCTGTCTGGATCCGTTTAGTGAAGTGCCTGTCTCTGTCTTTTAAACTGGGGTCTGTATAACCAGGTGAGCTACAGGTTCTATTCATCTATGGAATTTCCCATTAGAAAAGTCCTCTTGTGTGTGCCTAAGGATTTACAACACTACTTTATTGGCTACAAGTAATACATTATTTATCTAATCAATATACTAATCCCCTCAATCACCTAAACAAACAACTGTACCATTTTTTCAAACAAGTTTGCAATCCAACTGAGCCACTATGTCTTTTGTCAGTCTGTTTATCTAAACCATTATTACTTGTACATTTAACAGGACTGAACAAAGAGGAATAAGGATTTTAAATTAGTGACTGAAAGGGCTAGTGGTTTCTTGGGTCGCCATCTTCTTTTGAGATAGATTGTTTCTAATTCCTGTCTAGAACCCTTAATTTGATTTCACTTTTGATGAAATATGTATAGTATTAAATGATCAGAGGTCAGAGATTGGACATACTGATAGGCAACAATGATTGGATGAGGGATATGACAACCAGCAACCCTGGTGTTCTTGTTGTCACTCTTCTCCTTGAGGGGCCGTGGGGTAGCCTAGTGGTTAAAGCATTTGCTCGTCATGCCGAAGGCGCGGGTTTGATTCCCCACATGGGTACAATGTGTGAAGCCCATTTCTGGTGTCCCCCAATGTGATGTTGCTGGAATATTGCTAAAAGCGGCGTAAAACCATGCTCACACACTCTCCTTGAACCCCACAAGTAATATAAGTAGTGGAATATAGTCACAAGTGGCCCTGTGGTTGAAGGTGTAGCAGAATGTTCTGCCGAGTAACTAGGGGTGGGTATTGAAGAGAATTTTCATGTTATGATATATTGTGATGTGAAAGCATGTATTGCAATATACTGCAAGAAGTTTTTTTTAACAAAAAACTACTTATAATTGAGTTAATGCTTGATTGATGAAGCAAAACACAATAAAATCACTATGCTTGATTAGGTTTTAATAAAAAAATAATAATCATGACAAAATAAAAATGTAAATAATGTTTGGCACAAATGAAACAAGGAAAGGAACAATTTAAAAAACAGAAATATCCGAATATTTCTGAGTGTTACGAAGTTTTCCGAATGCATGTGCGAATACCGGTTTTCCATCAGCGTATTGCAGTATGTATTGTTTCCATGTCTGAACTGGTAAATACCGGTAAACCGGTTATATTGTGCAGCACTACGAGTAATATCCCTGAGCGATACATGAACCACTTAGCGTACGTTCATTTCTTGATTTTATTCCTCCAATATAGTCCATCATTTGATCTGTTTAATATCCTGCAGACCCACTCTGTAGTGTAGTAGACCCACTCTGTAGTGTAGAAGACCCACTCTGTAGTGTATTAGACCCACTCTGTAGTGTAGCACACCCACTCTGTAGTGTGGTAGACCCACTCTGTAGTGTAGTAGACCCACTCTGTAGTGTAGAGAGTAGTAGACCCACTCTGTAGTGTAGTAGACCCACTCTGTAGTGTAGTAGACCCACTCTGTAGTGTAGCAGACCCACTCTATAGCGTAGTAGACCCACTCTGTAGTGCAGTAGACCCACTCTGTAGTGTAGTAGACCCACTGTAGTGTAGTAGACCCACTCTGTAGTGTAGTAGACAGAGCATTTGCCCAGATACCAGAAGGTCATTGTTTGATCTCCAACTGTGTAATGCCTGGAAACACTAAAAGATGGTACTTGTTGTTACCTTGTCTGTCATTAAGGAGACGAGGCTGGTTTGCTGAGTCAGCACACTGTTAATGAGTTAGGTATCCATGTTAAACTGCTATATATATGTTAGTGGGCCAGCAGCATAAACTGGACATAAGCTCTACAGGGGTGGATACAAGATTTTGAGAAAGGGGTGGGGTGGTGGGGTGGGGGTGCACACTCTTGAGAAGGAGAGGGGGTGGGGTCATTTTCACCTGTTTTCAATGGTCATTTAATAAACTTTCAGGACAAGGGGGGGGGTGCACACCCCTGCAACCCCCCTCTGTTGATCTGCCTATGTCGATGATTGCTCGTTGGTAATGATCCAATCATCAATTGTGAGATTTCAACCAATTCCCAACAATACTTCTCACACACACCAGATACACTTACATCAACTGATTTTTAGCAAAATTCACAAGGATTTAACATTCATGGTCTTTAGAAGTTTTATAATTTAAGTGGTGTTACTTAAATTTGGTTAAAGGCAAAGATACCTGAGATGATATACGATTTTAATGAAGCATAGGTCCAAAGATCCTGGGAGTGGTATACAGTTGATATCACATCAACAGTGTTTCTACCATGTATATTGAGGAGGGTGCAGCTGCAGAGAAGTTAATTTTCTAAACGTATTACATGTTGAAATAGCAATAAGTTCTCCAGCACTACCTGGAATCATTGACATCATTAAATATTAATTAGAATTATACAGGACACTTCATAGAATGACTTCAGACAATATTCTTAGGCCAAACATTTTCTAAAACTTGGTTTACCAATCTACTAATTCCAAAATATAAAAAATAAAATACTAATTCCAAAATATAATAAATAAAATACTTTTAAATAAGCATTTTACTGTTTCTATCAGTAATCTATATAAAAAAGTTATTTAAAATACTATAACTGAAAATTGTAACGTTAACTTTAAAACTTCAAAACATAATAAATGAGGATTCTAAAGACTGATCTCATTTCCTTACCTACTTGTCATTTTAAGAGAAATAGATAAGAAGCTTTCTAAATGGAAATATTTCCAAAATCCTTCCAATGTGCCAACTTAAATGTTGTGCCAAAAATTTGTAAAAAAAAAGAAAGTACAAAAGTAAACAAATATGAAAATAAGATAATAAAAATTGTGGCCTTATAGTATGCTGAAATAAAACTTTAGCCCAAGGTTCCTTGGTTGCTGTTTATTATGTTTAATGTCACAGCTCCCCTGACTCTGTAACCTTAAGAGCAGGTGTTTATTATTCCTCTTGGAACACATCCAGATGGCGGTATTACGCAATGCTTTTATCAGCTCACCTTAGCCCACCCCACAGTGCTTTACCATCATATGTTGTCTGGCGCGCCTATTAGCATAGTCATGAATATCTCATATTTCATTTCAGCTTCTTTCCAAAAACAGCCTGTCTGAATGAGGGTAATTGAATTTGTCCAAGACATCAAAATCATTATTTCAATATGACTGTCTGGCAGTTATCTTTAATTTCTAAAAAAGTCATTTTTTCCTCCTTAAAGAAAACTTAGCACGGAGCTGAGATTTGATGGGTGAGATGCATTCCATATGTACTGACTACTCTGGTGGGCATCTTTGGTATCTTTGGCATCAATAATTCCTGGAAATGCTTTCTTGGAATTTTCAAGAATGTGATTAAAAACCAGCAGTAGTTTTTGCCTAATCATATGAAAAGATACATTCCTTTGATGTTACTTTTTATTAATATAATAAAAATTTGTTATATTTGAATTATTCCTGAATGGATGAACTAAGTGGATTGGATATTGATAAGGGATATCTTATGGTATATTTTAGTCATTCGACTATCATCAGGGAGCCATCATATAGTCAGAATATAGGTGATGGAGATTAAGGCATGTCAAACTGGGTTTAACTGTAGTAATGTGAAAGAAGTTGTTGATGGGTTTCACTGTAGTAATGTGAAAGAAGTTGTTGATGGGTTTCACTGTAGTAATGTGAAAAAAGTTGATGGGTTTAACTGTAGGAAAGTGAAAGAAGTTGATGATGGGTTTAACTGTAGTAATGTGAAAGAAGTTGATGATGGGTTTAACTGTAGTAATGTGACAGAAGTTGATGATGGGTTTAAGTGTAGTAATGTGAAAAGTTGAGTTGATGATGGGTTTAACTGTAGTAATGTGAAAAAAGTTGATGATGGGTTTAACTGTAGTAATGTGAAAAAAGTTGATGATGGGTTTAACCGTAGTAATGTGAAAGAAGTTGATGATGGGTTTAACTGTAGTAATGTGAAAGAAGTTGATAATGGGTTTAAGTGTAGTAATGTGAAAGAAGTTGATGATGGGTTTAACTGTAGTAATGTGAAAGGAGTTGATGGTGGGTTTCACTGTAATAATGTGAAAGAAGTTGATGATGGGTTTAACTGTAGTAATGTGAACAAAGTTGATGATGGTTTCACTGTAGTAATGTAAAAGAAGTTGATGAAGGGTTTAACTGTAGTAATGTTAAAGGAGTTGATGATGGGTTTAAGTGTAGTAATGTGAAAGAAGTTGATGATGGGTTTAAGTGTAGTAATGTGAAAGAAGTTGATGATGGGTTTAACTGTAGTAATGTGAAAGAAGTTGATGATGGGTTTAACTGTAGGAAAGTGAAAGAAGTTGATGATGGGTTTAACTGTAGTAATGTGAAAGAAGATGATGATGGGTTTCACTGTAGTAATGTGAAAAAAGTTGATGGGTTTAACTGTTGTAATATGAAAGAAGTTGATGGGTTTAAGTGTAGTAATGTGAAAAAAGTTGATGATGGGTTTAAGTGTAGTAATGTGAAAGAAGTTGATGATGGGTTTAACTGTAGTAATGTGAAAGAAGTTGATGATGGGTTTAACTGTAGTAAAGTGAAAGAAGTTGATGATGGGTTTAACTGTAGTAATGTGAAAGAAGATGATGATGGGTTTCACTGTAGTAATGTGAAAAAAGTTGATGGGTTTAACTGTTGTAATATGAAAGAAGTTGATGGGTTTCACTGTAGTAATGTGAAAAAAGTTGATGGGTTTAACTGTTGTAATATGAAAGAAGTTGATGGGTTTAACTGTAGTAATGTGAAAAAAGTTGATGGGTTTAAGTGTAGTAATGTGAAAGAAGTTGATGGGTTTAACTGTTGTAATATGAAAGAAGTTGATGGGTTTAACTGTAGTATTGTGAAAGGAGTTGATGATGGGTTTAAGTGTAGTAATGTGAAAGGAGTTGATGATGGGTTTAAGTGGAATAATATGAAAGAAGTTGACTATCGGTTTAACTGTAGTAATACGATAGAATGTCAGATTGACTAAACTAATATGACAGAATCATATGGTCTTTAAACTTCTTTTGGGGAACATGTTACAAAATACACAGAGGATAGAGTGTCACCAGTTTGATGAAAGTATTGCATTATTATTAATCAGTCCCACAAACCCTGCAACAAATATATCTAAAAATCAATTTCAAGACTGAGGTATTACTGCAGTTAAAAAAAATGGTGTATATTGTCTCTCTGCTCCTTTTTATTATAGTTTAACAAAATAATATTTAAATACTGTATTTTTTCTGTAAGACTGTTAATTTCAGAGACTAAATGTGAGTCTATATTCTTATCAACATAAATATAACTGTTGGTAAAAAAGACAAAAACTGTAGTACTAATTCATTTTTCTTCAAAGTTGATCATTTATCTAGCAAAAACTGTAAGGAGTGGTAAACGTCAGCATGAATGTTACACAATGTTACAATTATATTGTAAAAGTGTTGAATATTACATTACATTGTTGCACTATGGCTGCCTTGTTCCCAGGTTCAAAGACTTTAGTTTCATCTTGTGTTGGCTGAAAGCTGAAGGAAATGCATGTCTTGGGTTCGTAATTCATTAGTTGTTGAGTCATTTGTGTGAAATTACATCACTTATCACAGATAATGTTCAACTGTGGTTGGCGTGTTCTCAACAGCTTTCGCTGAGCTGACTGTTAACTCGGATGACATGTCGTGTTCCCCCATTAAAACAGAATATGCAGCAAATTGAAGAAGGCAATTTATTTCCTCATAAAAGTCACCATTCTCTTATTTTTTGGGCTGTAAATATCACTGAAACTTCCAAGGTAAACATGTGAATTGTAAACGTGTTGTATTCAACTCAAAAAGAGCCCTTGAACTGTGGAAGGCTCCCAAATAAAGGAGACTCTTCAGCGCGCTGAATGAAAGTTGGTGCAGTGGACTGAAAAAATAACCTCCATGTTAAATTGTCCACAGTTAGCTATACAACGCTATAGGAGCAGATATTCACTGTCACAGGTATTCTTTGGCAGAAGCTTATAAATATTATTTATGGATATTTTTTATTCATATGACATATTTTTTAATGTTACCTGAAAGGAAGAATCACAACATGAACCCCTTGTGTTGTGGAAGGAGCTCCCTCAGTAAGTGCATGACGAGTGAACGCTTTAACCACTAGGCTGCCCCACCGTCCCTTTCAGATTTGAAATACTAATATATATGTATGACAATAAGATTGGAAAATATCAGTTTATTGCCTTTTTAAAAATCATGCATATTTTTGTCTTGTTCGCAAGGTCTACACAAGTGAATTGAAATTAGGAAAATTAGCAACAGATTCCCGAGATTTAAAAAAAGAAAAACAACAAGAAACATCTTCCTAAATGTGATGTGTTTACACATATATTGTGGCCATTGCATTGAACAGAAAAATGAGTGTGTGAGGTCGTAGCTGGATCCAGAGGGTGTGTGTGTGTGTGTGTGCAGGGGTGTGCACCCCCACCCACACCCCCTTTTGTCGTGAAAGTTGATTAAATGACCATTGAAAATGGCTGAAGATGAAGTGTGCACCCCCATTTTTCTCAAAAAGCTGTATCAGCCCCTTGAGTAAGTTAATATTCAGCATCCAGTCAGTAATATTTTAGCAATTTCATGACAAGAACAATTTATATATGAAAAATAAATATATTTAGAACATACAAACCTGTTGTCAACGAACTGTGAAATACGAGAGTATCTTAGATACTAGATTAAAACTAGCATTTTATCATTAAAAAGTTACAAATAGAGAACAACACAATATTAAACAGGAGTGTAGAACACCAGCTACTGAAGATCCATCCCCTCACATGGGGACTTATAGTCCTTTTGCCACCTGCACTGGACCCTAGCTGGATTACACCATCCATTCAGATTTTGGTGATTTTGACAGATGTAGTCATAGATTAAAAGAA
This sequence comes from Haliotis rubra, assembly GCF_003918875.1. Lineage (NCBI taxonomy): Eukaryota > Metazoa > Mollusca > Gastropoda > Lepetellida > Haliotidae > Haliotis > Haliotis rubra. The sequence continues at coordinate 370,149 of NW_025767499.1, forward strand.
CACCTATTCTATGATTCAGTAAGATGAAGGTTTTGGTTATACTAAGATGACAAAAACATGCAGAAAAAGTCAAGTGTATGGGTGCATTTTTTTCAGTTCATAACAAATAACAGGAAGAGTGCATACAATATGTTGGTGTACATATTGCCATACATGAAATGTAATATGAAAGTCTGGCCAATACTCATCACTAAATAGCATAATGTTGAAAAGAACCTTCCTGTCAAATTGTACAGTTTTTACATGGGGGCAGTGGGGTAGCCTAATGGTTAAAGTGTTCGCTCATCACGTCGAAGACCAGGGTTCAAATCCCCACATGAGTACAATCTGTGAAGCCCATTTCTGGTGTCCCCTGCCTTGATATTCCTAGTATATTGCTCAAAGTGGCGTAAAACTAACTCACTCACTCACTGTTTTTTCATGAATGAGTGAGTGAGTTTAGCTTTATGTCGCTTTAGCAATATTCCAGCAATATCACGGCGGGGGACACCAGAAGTGGGCTTAACACATGGTACTCATGTGGGGAATCGAACCCGGGTCTTCGACGTGACAAGCAAACGCTTTAACCATTAGGCTACACCACTGCCCCTTTTCATAAATGAAACAAGCATCATCATAAATACTAGTTGAATCATCTTGTGTGGCCTCAAATGCAACTGTGAACACCGTGCAGATCTCCTCATAATTACATCACTCCCAGCTAAAAAAATCATATTAAAATCTTCTGATTAGATTCAGTGTTGCCAAATCCAAGAGACCAAGATTTGGAATGCAGAACTTAATGCCATGCTTGTGTTCAGGAAAGGTGTTTCATGGGTTATTCCAGAAGGGCTGATTATCGCAAGAAATTCTGTGCTCAGTGATAAGCAAGATGAAGATGGTCTGAAGCAAAGCTATGGTGGTGCAAGCGCCTAGGTTATGTCATAACAAAATGGAGATATACTACTCAAAAGCGTTAAGGAACAACCATTTTTTCACATGATTATATTTCATGTATCCTTTGAATAACCTTCCAATCCCAGCTTGTAATGAATGCCAGGCAGGATTCAGAGACCCACAGCTTAGTAATTCATCCCTTGTTCCAAGGTTATATTTATTGTAGAGTGATGTGATTTAAAAGTAGTATATGCTGTTGCACATACTAGACATTTGATAGGTTATCATGTTGTGCTCTTTTGTATCTGATGCTTTGTGGAGGCTGGTGTCTTTTAGACCAGAGAGAGAGAGAGAGAGAGAGAGAGAGAGAGAGAGAGAGAGAGAGAGAGAGAGAGAGAGAGAGAGAGAGAGAGAGAGAGAGAGAGAGAGAGAGAGAGAGAGAGAGAGAGGGAGGGAGGGAGGGAGGGGGAGGGAGGAGGAGAGAGAGAGAGAGAGAGAGAGAGAGAGAGGAGGGGAGGAGGTAAAGCTGAAGTACAATGTGAGAGAGAGAGAGAGAGAGAGGGAGGGAGGGAGGAGGGAGGGAGAGAGAGAGAGAGAGAGAGAGAGAGAGAGAGAGAGAGAGAGAGAGAGAGAGAGAGAGAGAGAGAGAGAGAGAGAGAGGCATAATGGCCTCATGGTCCAGAGTGGGGGCGGTGGGGTAGCCTAGTGGTTAAAGCGTTGGCTCGCGCACCAAGACCCGGGTTGAATCCCACATGGGTACAATGTGAGAGAGAGAGAGAGAGAGAGAGTGAGAGAGAGAGGGAGGGAGGGAGGGAGGGAGGGAGGGAGGGAGGGAGGGAGGAGAGAGAGAGAGAGAGAGAGAGAGAGAGAGAGAGAGAGAGAGAGAGAGAGAGAGAGAGAGAGAGAGAGAGAGAGAGAGAGAGAGAGAGAGAGAGGGAGGGAGGGAGGGAGGGAGGGAGGGAGGGGAGGAGGAGAGAGAGAGAGAGAGAGAGAGGCATAATGGCCTCATGGTCCAGAGTGGGGCGGTGGGGTAGCCTAATGGGGTTAAAGCGTTGGTTCGTCACGCCGAAGACCCGGGTTAGAATCCCCACATGGGCAAAATGTGTGAAGCCCATTTCTGGTGTCCCCCGCCGTGATGTTGCTGGAATATTGCTAAAAGCGGCGTAAAACCAAACTCAGTCAGTCAGTCAGTCATGGTCGAGAGTACAATAAATACATGTTTTTTGTTTTGTTTTTTGTTTGTGTGCATACAATACATATACGTCAATATAATGCATCAATATATAGCCGTCAAACAGGTAGATTTCTCTTCAGATAGATTGCTAGGCTTTTAATAACATTCATCTTTTTTTTGGGGGGGGGCATGACAACTGCTTAAACTTAAGTACATACGGATTTATATGATAATACACAGGAATAAGCTGCATCCTCCTTGTATGGTAGTAAGGACATACTAATAGAAAGTGGTATTCATCCTCTACGACATCTAAATGACACTTGCTACATATTGCTATAGTATCGTCTACATTGTCTTTATTGAAACACAACTGTTGGACACCCAGTTTGTGCGATAAGCAATGGAATTTACATAAAATGCGCCATAAAATGAAATATGGTAATTATTATTGGAGGCTGGTGCCTTTTAAACCCTCTTCCAGTACTTGAAGAAATACGGTATCAGTATAAGGCAGGCATGATTGATGTATATGGTGTTATTGCCTGCTGTATGTGTCATACAGTGTTCTACACCATTATACAAGAAGGTTGTATCACTATCATGTTACTGTTGCCTGTGGCATATTATCCAACCTCTGGTTATATGATATATACATAAGTATCAATATTTAACACTAAAACAGCTATATATGATAGAACTGATTATTTTAATGTTTTCATAGACAGATCTACCCTGAATTATATATTAGTATAAAATCGATAAGTGTAATGCAGTAATTCATTTAAGTAAAGCCCTATAACAATCATTGCAATATTTATTAAGTTTCTATTTTAATGATAAGGGTAGAAATATTAAATAGATAAGTGTATTCAGTTGTTCATTTGAATAAACCCGATTAAAACAATTGCAATTGTTTTTTAAGTTTCATTTTGAGAATTTTTTTTTGAAATGAACTTCATATGTACCAAGGTATTACTTTGTGCCAGGATACATCCATGTTGTACCGTCTGTATCAGTGTAGTCACTTACATCAATGTATGAGAACTAATTATGTTAATGTGTCACAGACAAAGCTACCCTGAATTTTATAGAAGCATAAAATAAAAAAGTGTGATTAATTTGAATAAGGCCTTATTAAAACAATAGCAATTTCGATTAAAGTTATATTTAAAAACTTGTTTTGGAAATGAACTTCATGTGTACCAAGGTTCTACTATGTGCCAGGATACATCCATGTTGTACCCGGATGTATCAGTGTAGTGACTTCCATCAACGTATGAATCTATTAATGTACAGCTATCAAGCAGTCTATGCACCTTGAGAAGATAGAGGTACACTTGACTCGATGTGAACGCTCTGGGAAATCACTTGCTCCCCCTCCTTTCACCCCCTCCTCATCATGCACGTCTGTTATCACAGCTCTCTGAGTTGTGGTTGTCTGTTGTAAGGAAGCCCAGTGATGGCCAAAGCAGCTGTGGGGAGGGGGAGCAGGAGGGGGGAAGGGGAATCCCACCGATGCCACCACTTCACAAGTCACTTCTCTCCAGATATTGTTATCTTATCGGGAAGGATGCTTCAACACGGCAGACAATGCGGGTCTGGGAGTATAGCATTAGTGGGGAAATTAGCAGGCACTTGCTAAATTCCAGGATAATGCTTACAGCCCTCTGTAAACACTGGTACCAGCCCTACATTGTTATACTTACCATTATCTACATGCTCCTGTAAACATTACTATCTGTTCTACGTTGTTGTGCTTGAGCTAATGACCCAACCTGCCCCTGTAAACAATCTTCACTGTTCTACATTGTTATGCTTGAACTTGTGATCTTGTGTTCCCCTGTAAAGATATTTGATCTCTTCTATGTTGTTGTGCTTAAGCTAATGAACTCATCTGCCCCTGTAAACAATATTGACTGTTCTACATTGTTACACTTCAGTCAATGACCTCATGTAGCCCTATAAACAATATTGACTGTTCTACATTGTTACACTTCAGTCAATGACCTCATGTAGCCCTATAAACAATATTGACTGTTCTACATTGTTACACTTCAGTCAATGACCTCATGTAGCCCTAAACAATATTGACTGTTCTACATTGTTACACTTCAGTCAATGACCTCATGTAGCCCTATAAACAATATTGACTGTTCTACATTGTTACACTTCAGTCAATGACCTCATGTAGCCCTATAAACAATATTGACTGTTCTACATTGTTACACTTCAGTCAATGACCTCATGTAGCCCTATAAACAATCTTCACTGTTCTACATTGTTACACTTCAGTCAATGACCTCATGTAGCCCTATAAACAATATTGACTGTTCTACATTGTTACACTTCAGTCAATGACCTCATGTAGCCCTATAAACAATCTTCACTGTTCTACATTGTTACACTTCAGTTAATGACCTCATGTAGCCCTATAAACAATATTGACTGTTCTACATTGTTACACTTCAGTCAATGACCTCATGTAGCCCTATAAACAATCTTGACTGTTCTACATTGTTACACTTCAGTTAATGACCTCATGTAGCCCTATAAACAATATTGACTGTTCTACATTGTTACACTTCAGTCAATGACCTCATGTAGCCCTATAAACAATATTGACTGTTCTACATTGTTACACTTCAGTCAATGACCTCATGTAGCCCTATAAACAATATTGACTGTTCTACATTGTTACACTTCAGTCAATGACCTCATGTAGCCCTATAAACAATATTGACTGTTCTACATTGTTACACTTCAGTCAATGACCTCATGTAGCCCTATAAACAATATTGACTGTTCTACATTGTTACACTTCAGTCAATGACCTCATGTAGCCCTATAAACAATATTGACTGTTCTACATTGTTACACTTCAGTCAATGACCTCATGTAGCCTTGTAAACAATATTGACTGTTCTACATAGTTGTGCTTGAATTTGTGATCTTATGTTCCCCTGTAAACATATTTTATCTCTTCTATGTTGTTGTGCTTAATGAACTCACCTAAACAATATTGTTCTACAGCCCTCAGTCAATGACCTCAATAGCCCTGTAAACAATATTGTTCTACATTGTTACACTTCAGTCAATCACCTCAGGTAGCCCTGTAAACAATATTGACTGGTTATTGTCTGACCGTGATCTACCGCTGTCTTTTTTTGGTCTCTAATGATCAAACATCTGGATGGTCTGCATCAGACCTAGTTATTTACAGACAGTCATTTGGATTGTCTGTGTCATGTATGTTTAAAATAAATATATATGACATGGCACAGTTTAGGTGGTAAAGAGATTTTCAAACCACTGATATAATTTTCTTGTTTTTTCAATATTTTGTGCATCAAGGGGGCAAGGTTTTCTGCTATATTTCCAGCATCCAACCCATACATTTTGACACACTGGATCCATATCAATATTCACAGAAAACACTGGGACCCATTCCATTGTTTCTGTGACAGAGACACAAATCTGAGCGCCAGGGAATATCTTGTGACTGTTTCACTGCTGTTCCTTTGTTGGTAGGATCTGATCTGCCACATCGACATCTTCTCCTGCGTTACAGTATGGCAGGTAGTAGATAGTCCAGTTGGTTGTCACTTCTAGTCTAGATAAACGGTAAATTGAGTTGCTGGTGTGGAGATGGTGGTGTTTATATAAAGATAGCAGGCGGTTCAGTGTCTCTGACTCGGCTTTGAATTCAGCTTTGAGAGATATGTACGTGCTACATTACATTCACAGATTACAGGGTTAGTGTTGGGAGAATGCAGACTTTCAGTTTCGACACAAATGATTGATGTACAATACATATGATCTGACACTTTTTTGGTTTTTTGTGTATAAATTTGACTATGTGATTGGCAGAATTGTAAGTATAAGTGTAGTATTTGTCTGATTGTGGAGGGGATACAGATGGCTCATCTGTTTACGGTACTGTACTTTGAGAGTTTGTATCCAGAGTTGTATCCCTATGGCATACAAGTTATTAAGTTTGTTCGTCGTTCCCAGTTTGCCTCCAATGTTCATCAGCAACAGGTTTCTGCTCATGGGTTTCACCAACTAGGTAAATGTCTACGACCTGCATCACTCACTCAGTATCAATTATGTTTTTCTGTCAAATGCAACAGAAAAATGTATGAAATAAGGCCCATCCGACCACCCGAGACGGTCTAGATTTCTGACATACGGTCTAATTTACAGCTAGCCAGGCCGATGATCTGGTAATTTTTTAGATGTTCCATACATCTGAGTAAATTCACCATATTTGGTCTGGTTAAATCCATTTTGGGCTGGTAACATTTTGAAGTTACCAGCCCTGATGTCTGGCTGGATTTTTGGCTTATTTCATACACTGAGAAAATATTTGAATTTTTAACTGTAATTCGGTGATGTGGGATTTCATCTTTCCTCCATCCATTTGACTGCACTTCCATCTCTGCATCAATTATATCTGCTAAAATCCAGTCCTTTATAACCCCTAAACCTAGGAATGCAATAAACATTCTCCATGTCTCTCGACCCCATGGGGAGTCTGTGTAACCTATGCAGTTAGGCTACCAAAAACATTTAGTGGTGGGACTTGGTGACCTTGCATGTCAGTCTACCCGATGGTGTGCTCACAGTATCAACCAATGGACTGTCTGGTCAAGATTTGGGTATTCTCAGGCAACTAGTGTTGGGAATTGGGTAAAATCTCACAATTGATGATTGGTTCATTACAACCGATCATTCATTGAGTATAATTGATTAGCGTCACAAATTTCACATCTTTAAAGGATGTCTAGTATGTTAGGAACATAAATTTCCTGGTGTGTCTTTCAGATAAATTCAGTCATAACAAGGAACGAGCTTGTAGTGCTTATGAAAAAACCCAAAATTAATCTGAAAAATATTGTTAATGCAAACAAGTGTTCCAAAACTGTTTGTGTTCGTTTATGAGAAAACATTATCGATTGCTTTGTCATTCATTCATTGCGACCAATCTTCGATTATTTCAATTAATCGGACCACCACTACAGGCTACATCATCACAACTGGAATATTACATACACGCACGTCTCACAAACCCATACACACGCCCACACATGCATGCATGCACACACATACAGAGTAACACACACCACATGTGCACACACAGCACATCCTAATCTTCAACTGAATATTACTTTCAATATTCAAAATGGCAGCCTCTACAGCACACTTCTGTGACAAATACAACCTTTTCCCTGTAGCATATAAATCTTTAGAGGATGTCCGTATTTACAAGAAGCTGGATTGTGTTTTTGGAAAATTCAAAATGGCTACCTCATGAGAATTATTGTGCTAGTGATCTTTTACATACCCCTGCCATAATGTTAGAGGGGATGTAGGAATATGTCTTGTCCAGCTGCCCAATCGTATTTGTTTCTGGTGCACAGCACAAGGGCCACACTTAGTATTTCTTATCAAACTTTCAATAGATATATCAAACTATGATTGCTCTTCGGAATTTTAGGATTTTTTACCTTTTTAATTTCCATGACAACAAACTGGACTTAGGCACAAATGAGGGAGGGGTTTGTTTGTTTGTTTGTTGAATATAACTTGAAGACCATTCATTATTTCTCAACAACACTTTGTCTGGTTTCCATGGCAATAAATTCCAATAAATGGAGGGTTCATTTTCATTTTTATTTCATCACTTACACGTCATGTGATCAATTGTCTTTTATGTTTTTAGAATACCAGTACTTTAACGTCTTATATGTTTTCTCAGTCAGTGGAAACAAATGGAAGAACCATACTATCCAACTTCACACAGTAACACCACCCCTCTCAGAGAGCTCAGATTGCACCAGTAGTCTGTCTCACAGGCCCTCAACAGGGGCGGTGGGGTAGCCTAGTGGTTAAAACGTTGGCTCGTCACGCCGAAGACCCGGGTTCGAATCCCCACATGGGTACAATGTGTGAAGCCCATTTCTGGTGTCCCCCGCCGTGATGTTGCTGGAATATTGCTAAAAGCGGCATGAAACCAAACTCAGTCAGTCAGTCAGACCCTCAACTGCATTATTTTCACTTCCAACCAGCTACTATTGTAGTGTTATAGCGTAAACTGAAGCAAGTCTAGATTTCTCAGGTACTGAATCTCCCATCTCACTGGGGCTCCTTTTCAATTTAAAATATATTATTTGTTTCTTTCAAAATTGTATATATTTAGAGGCTAAGCGTTAGTCTAGAGTACCAGTCTAGAGTACCATGTTGGTCTGTATATATTTAGAGGCTAAGCGTTAGTCTAGAGTACCAGTCCCCCTAGCAACGAATTACTCAGATTTTGATTCAGTGTCATTGCCTCCGTAGAATAAGTCCCAGGTGCCTTCCCTCAGGGAACATACCGCTGGCAGGGGGGATAATAGTACTTCTTGCTTGTTACTCTGTGGAATGCATCTGCAGTATTAATGACTTGAACTTGTGCCAATGACACCAGGTGTTCATGAGATGAGAGTAATGCCTTCAAGCCGCTTCAAGAATCAGGATAATGTTTTGTTTGAGGAGACCGATATGAGGAATGTTTTTCAGTGGCATGCAGGCTGTTAGATTGTGTCAAGTGTCAGTATGCATTTAGCTTTGTATTTTGTTGGCGTGGAAACTTTTAATGAGGCAAACAGAACTAAATTGCTGTCTGTTTTGAACTAATGTGAAACTGAATAAAAAAGATGTTATCAAGTCCTGTAGATGTTACCCCACAACTATTCCTGGATATCAGACGCTCTGATTCAATGATTTGCTCAGGGATTCCCAGTGTATATATATTTATAGTGTCTTGAAGTAAACACCATTATATGCTTCTTGATTGGGTTCCTGTGTCCACAGAAGAAGCTGCTCTGGGCATTGCTGGTCTGTGTACTGAAACATTGAAGGATCCATGTTGGTCTGTGTACTGAAACATTGAAGGATCCATGTTGGTCTGTGTACTGAAACATTGAAGGATCCATGTTGGTCTGTGTACTGAAACATTGAAGGATCCATGTTGGTCTGTGTACTGAAACATTGAAGGATCCATGTTGGTCTGTGTACTGAAACATTGAAGGATCCATGTTGGTCTGTGTACTGAAACATTGAAGGATCCATGTTGGTCTGTGTACTGAAACATTGAAGGATCCATGTTGGTCTGTGTACTGAAACATTGAATGGATCCATGTTGGTCTGTGTACTGAAACATTGAAGGATCCATGTTGGTCTGTGTACTGAAACATTGAAGGATCCATGTTGGTCTGTGTACTGAAACATTGAAGGATCCATGTTGGTCTGTGTACTGAAACATTGAAGGATCCATGTTGGTCTGTGTACTGAAACACTGATGGATCCATGTTGGTCTGTGTACTGAAACACTGAAGGATCCATGTTGGTCTGTGTACTGAAACATTGATGGATCCATGTTGGTCTGTGTACTGAAACACTGATGGATCCATGTTGGTCTGTGTACTGAAACATTGATGGATCCATGTTGGTCTGTGTACTGAAACATTGATGGATCCATGTTGGTCTGTGTACTGAAACACTGATGGATCCATGTGTGTCTGTGTACTGAAACACTGATGGATCCATGTTGGTCTGTGTACTGAAACACTGATGGATCCATGTTGGTCTGTGTACTGAAACATTGAAGGATCCATGTTGGTCTGTGTACTGAAACACTGATGGTTCCATGTTGGTCTGTGTACTGAAACACTGATGGTTCCATGTTGGTCTGTGTACTGAAACACTGATGGATCCATGTTGGTCTGTGTACTGAAACATGAAGGATCCATGTTGGTCTGTGTACTGAAACACTGATGGAATGTTGGTCTGTGTACTGAAACATTGAAGGATCCATGTTGGTCTGTGTACTGAAACACTGATGGATCCATGTTGGTCTGTGTACTGAAATCCATGTTGGTCTGTGACTGGATGGATCCATGTTGGTCTGTGTCTGAAACATTGAAGGTCCATGTTGGTCTGTGTACTGAAACACTGATGGATCCATGTTGGTCCTGAAACACTGAAGGATCCATGTTGGTCTGTGTACTGAAACACTGATGGATCCATGTTGGTCTGTGTACTGATGGATCCATGTTGGTCTGTGTACTGAAACATTGATGGATCCATGTTGGTCTGTGTACTGAAACACTGATGGATCCATGTTGGTCTGTGTACTGAAACACTGATGGATCCATGTTGGTCTGTGTACTGAAACATTGATGGATCCATGTTGGTCTGTGTACTGAAACACTGATGGTTCCATGTTGGTCTGTGTACTGAAACACTGATGGATCCATGTTGGTCTGTGTACTGAAACACTGATGGATCCATGTTGGTCTGTGTACTGAAACATTGAAGGATCCATGTTGGTCTGTGTACTGAAACACTGATGGATCCTTGTTGGTCTGTGTACTGAAACATTGAAGGATCCATGTTGGTCTGTGTACTGAAACACTGATGGATCCATGTGTGTTTGTACTGAGACACTGATGGATCCTTGTTGGTCTGTGTCAAACATAATATTAAAGAGGTATCAGTTTTGTAAGTTTTCTTTATTTGTTAATGATTGAGTTATGTCTGCAATGAACAGAATGTTTCAGTCTGTTTGCAATGTTTGTAGAAGACCTAATGTGTGATTTCAGGCAAAGTTGGTGAAGAAGTTCCGAGTTCAGGGCATCCCGAAGTTGGTGCTGCTGGATGGGGAGACGGGGAAGGTCATCACAGTCGACGGCTTCAACCACGTACAGGAGGACGAGGCAGGCCATGGCTTCCCATGGAAGTTAAAACCGTTTCATGATGTCATGAAGGGAAAGTTACTACATGAGAAAGAAGAAATAGATGCATCAATATTGCAGGGGAAAGTGGTTGGATTGTACTTCTCAGCTCACTGGGTAAGTAGACACTATATATAATCATACCTGTGATATAATTATTCCACTATGTCCTAGAGATTCCACCATGTCCTAGAGATTCCACCATGTCCTAGAGATTCCACCATGTCGTAGTGATTCCACCATGTCCCAGTGATTCCACCATGTCCTAGTGATTCCACCATGTCCTAGAGATTCCACCATGTCCTAGTGATTCCACCATGTCCCAGTGATTCCACCATGTCCTAGTGATTCCACCATGTCCTAGTGATTCCACCATGTCCTAGAGATTCCACCATGTCCCAGTGATTCCACCATGTCCTAGAGATTCCACCATGTCCTAGTGATTCCACCATGTCCTAGTGATTCCACCATGTCCTAGAGATTCCACCATGTCCCAGTGATTCCACCATGTCCCAGTGATTCCACCATGTCCCAGTGATTCCACCATGTCCTAGTGATTCCACCATGTCCTAGTGAGATTCCACCATGTCCTAGAGATTCCACCATGTCCTAGTGATTCCACCATGTCCCACAGATTCCACCATGTCCTACAGATTCCACCTTGTCCCCACTGATTCCACCATGTCCCACTGATTCCACCATGTCCTAGTGATTGTCCTAGTGATTCCACCATGTCCTAGTGATTCCACCATGTCCTAGAGTGATTCCAGAGATTCCACCATGTCCTAGTGATTCCACCATGTCCCAGATTCCACCATGTCCTACAGATTCCACCCTGTCACAGTGATTCTCATCAGCTGTTCCAGTGATTCCACCATGTCCTACAGATTCCACCATGTCCTACAGATTCCACCCTGTCACAGTGATTCCATCATGCTGTTCCAGTGATTCCACCATGTCCCAGTGATTATACACCATGTCCTAGTGATTCCACCACCATTTCCTAGTGATTCTACCCTGTTCCAGTGATTGCACCCTGGCCTAGAGATTCCACCATATCCTAGTGATTCCACCCTGGCCTAGAGATTCCACCATATTCTAGTGATTCCACCCTGGTCTAGCGATTCTACAATGTCCTAGTGATTCCACCCTGGTCTAGAGATTCCACCATATCCTAGTGATTCCACCCTGGCCTAGAGATTCCACCATGTCCTAGTGATTCCACCCTGGTCTAGCAATTCCACCATATCCTAGTGATTCCACCCTGGTCTAGTGATTCCACCCTGGTCTAGAGATTCCACCATATCCTAGTGATTCCACCCTGGCCTAGAGATTCCACCATGTCCTAGTGATTCCACCCTGGTCTAGCAATTCCACCATATCCTGATGATTCCACCCTGGTCTAGAGATTCCACCATATCCCGGTGATTCATTCCACTATGTCTGAGTGATAATAGATTGTTATACTTTGTTGTATTTACCAGGATTATGATACTGAACCCCTGCAGGGATAGATGGACTTTAAACTGGTGTCATTAAACGGTAATTCTAGAACGTTGATCTGATTTTAAGAGCAGGCATATTCAAAGTGTCATTTTGCCCATCAATCTGTCATTTGATTATGAAGCAGAGAATATGAGGTATTAAGCAGATCTTTCATCAAGCCAGGTTCTGCATTGTCTCCCCAGCCTCTCTCCACCTCGTCCATGAAGCAGCAATTCTCCATGGGCGATGCTTGCACGAGCATCACAATGTTCAATTCACATGACTCAGAATCTACTATAAGTGGGTTCACCATAGTTGGGATTTGGAAAGTTGTTGATTTTGACGTTTCAAAGCCAATCATTGATCCATGGTGTGGAATTAAAATGTCAGTATACTCATGACATTATTTTCATCCGGCTAATTATGTTGAGTTGCTAAAATATTTATACTATGAGGAAACAAGATACCTAAATGGTCTCAACAATGAAAATAAGCTTCATGTTTTTTCCCATTATTTATAAACTTTAGAGGCAGAATTGTTAGTATTCCCTTATCTGTGATGTTCTTACAAAAATATCACAAAGTCAACTCTCAAGTTGCACTGGATGGAGGATTAAATTCAAATTCTGATGGAGTTCAGGCAGAGATCACGACTGTAGTTTTCCAACTTACTGTAATTAAAACCATCTTCTGTGGCCAAGTGGGGAAAGCATGTTCTCAGAGAGTGGAAGGTCTTTGTTTGATACCGATACTCCCACTCACCCACCCGACCACAAATGTACAAAATAATGTTATTTACTGCAAATAAGATTGTGATGAAATTGTATATTGACTCAGGATGGTGAAAGACACAAAACTGAACAAACCTATGATATGTAAACACATGAACACCTTACTGTTAAATGAGGGGTGGGGTAGCCTGGTGGTCAAAGCATTCACTCAACCCTCTTCACTGTTCTAGCTGAAGACAGGTCCCTCGTGTGGATACAATGCATGAACCCTATTTCTTGTGTCCCCTGCAGTCCCTCACTCACTCACCCGTAGTCCACTCACTCACACCTCACACTGAAGCACCCCTCACTCACTCACTCACTCACTCACTCAGAGATGCCAACCTCAGCGATTTTATCAGAAGGCTGCAAATTTTAGCCTTAAACTACACCAATACGATTGCACTAGAACTTCTACGAAATTTGAAGAAAATTCATGAAAATTCGGATATATAAACAAAAACATATATTTTTGTCAATTAAATACATTTTTGGACTTCACTTACCTTCCATTCATCAAATTTAATGACATATTTGAACTGGAATCATTGCAAGTAACAATTTGGAAATCTGCTGTTGGAGGTATGTGAAATTAAAGCTTCACTCTTGTCGTATTATCTTTCTCAGAATCCTTCATGATTTCAAGTATTTTATTGACTACTAATTTTATGGTCAAACTACTAATTTTGATCCTCAAAACTACTATTTGCAACACTTTAGGGTTGGCATCTGTGCTTGGCACATCCCTATCAACATTCTGCTCAAACTAGCCTAGTGGTTAAACAATTTCATGACCAGCACATCCCCCTATCAACATTTCTGCCAAATTGCTGGATATTTAAAGGAACCAAACTTGTCAGTTCTGCTCAGGCCTCAGCCTTGTGCTAGGCTATATGAGTATAAAACAAGGACAGGTCAGGTTCATCATTATTCCATGTCTTAACCATGGCTTGTTGTCTCAGCTGGTTGCCACCATAAAACCAGCATTAATCTGGACAATTACAAGTGGCCATTCACACAAATATGCATGCTATAAAAGTGCAATAATCGCACCTTTAAACCTTATTTGACCTCACCTCATCAGTAACAAGTGACAGCTGAAAGGAAGAGGCTAGAGGATGTCAAGCAATATAATGAGATTTCCTTAAAACCTCGAATTGCAGTGCATCCCTGCAGGATGAATTCTAAAGATTCTACCCTTGAATAGAAAGCTTAGGCAGTATCATCCCCAGGGAGTTGAGAATGAAGGTTCTAGTGATCCCCTTACGTAGATAAAAATATCATGTGCCCTGAGCATGTGGTGGTGGAGTGTAATCTAAATAATGTCTAACTAGCTTTACAATCCATATTTTTACATCATTACTGTAATGACTAAAGACGTCAATGCATACAAATTCTGACATGTTTACGAGTATATACTATTCAGTTGAAGAATACACATTTGTTTTCATATGAATATAGTTGATCCATACATTTGAAAATAATCCCATGACACATTAATTATTTATAAATTTATATATTTTTAAAAGATTGATGTTCCTTAGATTGTTTTCAGCAGTATGTATTAGATGTGTAGTATCTGATGAGCCAAAGTGCCTCTGTTTCCTCTTCATTTCATTTCATGAGTGAGTGAGTTTGGTTTTACGCCACTTTTAGCAATATTCCAGCAACATCACGGTGGGGAACACCAGAAATGGGCTTCACACATTGTTCATTTCATGAATTAATATGGACAATTAGTAGGGCCCAATTACACAGAGTGAGTGAGTTTAGTTTTACACCGCTTTTAGCAATATTCCAGCAATATCATGGCAGGGGACACCAGAAATGGACTTCACACATTGTACCCATGTCACAAATCAAACCCGTGTCTTTGCGTGACAAGCAAAGGCTTTAATCACTTATAGGCGACCATACCGCCCCCAATTACACAAAGAAAAGCTGAGACGATCGTAACTACCATATTCAAACATTGACTAATAACAGTTGTACTGATGAGGAGACTCTGTGGCAGGGCCCAGAGCATCATATGGAGATAAGGTATTGGTTTTACTGTTGGCTGGTATTAATAAAGCTGTGATCATTATGTCAGCTTGTGACTTTAGCTGCTGGTTCCTTTTAAGCTGTAAAGTATGAAGGATAGAAGTCCTAAGGTTATACAGGTCGCAGACACTTCTGCTTTGGTGAAACCCTCAGGTGTGAGTGTTATACTGACAAATGTTGACACATGATCAGGACTGATACCCTCAGGTAGGAGAGTTATACTGACAAATGTTGACACATGATCAGGACTGATACCCTCAGGTAGGGAGTGTTATACTGACAAGTGTTATACTCAGGACTGAAATGTTGTTATACTGACAAATGTTGACACATGATCAGGACTGAAACCCTCAGGTGTAGGAGTGTTATACTGACAAATGTTGACACATGATCAGGACTGAAACCCCAGGTCAGTGTTATACTGTATGTTGACACATGATCAGGAGAGGTAGGAGTTATACTGACAAATGTTGACACATGATCAGGACTGAAACCCTCAGGTAGGAGTGTTATACTGACAAATGTTGACACATGATCAGGACTGAAACAGGTAGGAGTGTTATACTGACAAATGTTGACACATGTCAGGACTGACCCTCAGGGTAGGAGTGTTATACTGACAAATGTTGACACATGATCAGGACTGAAACCCTCAGGTAGGAGTGTTATACTGACAAATGTTGACACATGATCAGGACTGATACCCTCAGGTAGGAGTGTTATACTGACAAATGTTGACACATGATCAGGACTGAAACCCTCAGGTAGGACAAAGTTGACACATGATACTACTGAAATGTTGACACATGATCAATGAAACCCTCAGGAGTGTTATACTGACATGTGTTATACTGATGTTATTGACACATGATCAGGACTGATACCCTCAGGTAGGAGTGTTATACTGACAAATGTTGACACATGATCAGGACAGGTGATAACAAATGTTCATGGTCAGGACTGTACCCTCAGGTAGGAGTGTTATACTGACAAATTATACTGACAAATGTTGACACATGATCAGGACTGAAACCCTCAGGTATGAGTGTTATACTGACAAATGTTGACACATGATCAGGACTGAAACCCTCAGGTAGGAGTGTTATACTGACAAATGTTGACACATGATCAGGACTGAAACCCTCAGGTAGGAGTGTTATACTGACAAATGTTGACACATGATCAGGACTGATACCCTCAGGTAGGAGTGTTATACTGACAAATGTTGACACATGATCAGGACTGAAACCCTCAGGTAGGAGTGTTATACTGACAAATGTTGACACATGATCAGGACTGAAACCCTCAGGTATGAGTGTTATACTGACAAATGTTGACACATGATCAAGACTGAAACCCGATGCAGGTTTCTGGCATGCCAAAGGGAAGCAACTCATGACTATTACAAATTGTGTTACCTCAGCTGACTAGGCTAAAAGGCCAAAATTAGGCCAAAAAGAGATTTTTTATCTTCCAGTGTGAATGGGATAGTGTATTCACATTGTTCTAGTGGTAGGTATTACTTGTAACAAATGTTATATTTTGGATTACACTTTCTCAGTAAAGTACAGATTCTAGTAATTTTTGGGTTGAGTGCCACATTTCCAGAGTCAGGCACCTAATTGTAAACACAGAAAGTCAGCAACCTAACACATTCAGCCACTCCAGCTTCTACAGAATGGGAGTCGGATGGCTTGTAGTCTAGGTCACGTACATTGTGTGTGGCACAGCTCCCATGGCCAATAGCTATGAATACACAATGCCATTTAGAAAGTGGTCTGATCTAACAAATGCTATATTTGGGATTGCACTTTTGCAGTAAAGTACAGATTATGGTACTGTTTGGAGTTGAGTCCCGTGCAGGACTAGGTTCCTGATTGTGAGTTTGAATCCCGGATAGGACTCATCCCCCCAAAGGTACTAAACTGTACTTCACTGATTTAACCTTGCCATTGGTATTGTGCTGCAAGAATTTCAAACAATAGGTCAATCAATCTTGTTTTTCTTCCAGTGTCCACCATGCCGACACTTCACGCCAGAGCTCTTACGACTGTATGAGAAGCTGCGAGAAGATGGGAAGAGCTTTGAGGTTGTGTTTGTGTCTTCTGACCGAAGCGCAGACTCCTTCGAGCAGTACTATTCAACCATGCCATGGCTGGCGCTTCCGTTTGGAGATCCCAGGGTTCACTACCTCACCACACAGTTCGGCATTGCAGGTGAGTTGTGGGCTTGTCCCGAGTAAAGATCTGGGTTAGAAGTGATCTTCAGCAACACATGCTTGTCCTGAGTAAAGATCTGAGTTAGATGTGATCTTCAGCAACTCATGCTTGTCCCCGAGTAAAGATCTGGGTTAGAAGTGATCTTCAGCAACCCATGCTAGGCTCGAGTAAAGATCTGGGTTAGAAGTGATCTTCAGCAACCCATGCTAGTCTCGAGTAAAGCTCTGGGTTAGAAGTGATCTTCAGCAACCCATGCTTGTCCTGAGTAAAGACCTGGGTTAGAACTGGTCTTCAGCAACCCATGCTTGTCCCCAGTGAAGATCTGGTTTAAAACTGGTCTTGCCAGATGCATTGATGCAACATGTTATATCATCTTCAGCAATGTCATAATGTCAACACTGTGTGTCATAATATGAACACTGTCTGTCATAATATGAACACTGTGTGTCATAATGTCATCATGGCTGTGTCATAACATCACTTGCGATGTCATTCATCTCTTGTTATGTCATAATCTTATCACTGACTATGTCAAAATATCATCACTATGTTCTAATGTCATCACCTGTTATAAAATATTCCCTTGTATGTCATAATCATCACTTGTTATGTCATGATATCATCACCCCTATGTCATGATATCATCCATCAATGGGTGTGTTATGATATATAATATTCCCTGCTATGTCATTATAAATCATCACCTGCTATGTCATGATATCATCACTCCTATGGCATGATATCATCCATCACTGAGTGTGTTATGATATATAATATTCCCTGCTATGTCAGTATATATCATCACCTGCTATGACATCTTATCTCCAGGGCCAAACTACCAAAGCTGCCACGTTTCCCCAAGTTCAGCATATGATGCCATGTGTGTAATAATTAGTTCCATGTCCCACTGCCATCCCCAGCTGTTTGTTATTATATAATCTACTTCGGTTTTGCCATCAGTTCCTGGTATTAGAGAATATTGTTCTTGACACGAGGGGTATTGGAAACACCACGGTGACATGCAATCAATAGTGTTGATTAACAGTGTGTTATGCAGTTGGTGGGGAGCAGGAGCTGATGTCAGTCCACATGCAGTCTCATTGATCTGCAGGAGGCGTTTGATGGTGAGTCCACTGGCTGATTCACTGCCCGTTTAATGACTGCTTCAGAGTCATTGCCCAGAGCCGGACCATCAGAATAGCCTAGGCCCCATTGGCTGTCTCTTTAACAGCTTGATTTGCTTGTGAAGGCAGATCTGGGCAGTCAGTAGGCTTGTCTCCTGAGCCATGGCGGAATCTCTTGCATCAGTGCGTATGAATCATAGGATTTACTGCTTGCTGTGATGTGTGGCGTAATCGAGGCAGTGAGGGGTCAACAGAGGGCTGATGATCACAGATACGGATACAAATGTTTGTGTGAGTTGTGATGATTTCCAATAAGTGAAACCCATCGCTATGAAGCTGGTTGGCCAGATACATGCGGCTTAATCATAGGCATTGAAGGGGGATTTCATTATAATGAGGAATCCTTTTGATCAAATTGATATGTTGTGATTACATATTGATTTTCGCATTAATTATCAATAAAGCAGAATTTTAGATCTTAGAAGTGTTTTCCCTGCGCTCCATGATGATGATCAAAGAAAGGGGTGGGATTGGGTGTGGGGGAGCCCTCTGTGCACTTCAAAGGGGCCAGTTTAGGCACAACGAAGAAGCATGTTTGATCACCAAAGGGGGTGTTTGATCACTACGGCATGGGTGCTTGATAACTTGAGTTGGGTGTTTGATCACAGCAGTAGTTTGATAGCTATGAAAGGGGTGTTAGATCACAGTGGCATGGGGTGTTTGATCACTGCAGAGGGTGTTTGATCACAATAGAGAACAATGTTTGATCACTGGGGTGTTAGATCACAGTGGCATGGGATGTTTGATCACTGCAGATGGGGTGTTTGATCACTGTGGCATAGATGTTTGATCATTGTGGCAGAGGGTGTTTGATCACTGTGGCATGGGGTGTTTGATCACAACAGAGAAGGTGATATTAATCACTGTGGCATGGAGTGTTTGATCATTGTGGCATGGGGTGTTTAATCACTGTGGCATAGGGTGTTTGATCACACCAGAGAGGGTGTTTGATCACTGTGGCATGGGGTGTTTGATCACTGTGGCATGGGGTGTTTGATCACTTCAGAGAGGGTGTTTGATCACTTCAGAGAGGGTGTTTGATCACTGTGGCATGGGGTGTTTGATCAATGTGGCATAGGGTGTTTGATCACTCCAGAGTGGGTGTTTGATCACTACAGATTGAGAAATATTTGATCACTGCAGAAAGGGTTTGATCACTCCGGAGAGGGTGTTTGATCATCCAGAGAGGGTGTTTGATCACTGTGGCATAGAGTGTTTGATCACTCCAGAGTGGGTGTTTGATCACTCCAGAGAGGGTGTTTGATCACTCCAGAGAGGGTGTTTGATCACTCCAGAGAGGGTGTTTGATCACCAGATAAGGGCCTATTAGATCTCTATAGATACTTTGATCAGTTCCGAGCTGGGCAGGACCTAAACACACGTTTGTATTACGTTATATGTTGATGGGAACAGCAACTCGAAGCAGGATAAAAAAAAGCGATATTCTTACACAAATCATATCAAAAATATTTTTAAAACCATCCACATAGAAATCAATGTTCCATCAAAGCCCAGCATTGCTGGCAAAAAAGAAAAGGGTGCAAAACAAACTTGTCAAGCGAAAGGAGGTTTGATCTAATACAGAAATTACAGTGGCGTGTTCTTGTTTAATGTTTACACATATGGCCGGCTGAACAGCTCAGGAACACACCACCACTCTGGTTGAGAACATTTACCTGCAAGAAATAATGTTTGAAGGTTCCTTGACCTGAAAGGGTTGATGGGTTTATTTCAGAAGGATAGATGTCTGGTAGTCTAACACACATCCGTGGGGGGTAGCTGCAGGTTTGCCGTTGCCTCCCAGCCTCAGGGTCATTATGACTCCTTGTATCGGGGTCATAGATCCCTTGTTCATTTGTTCAAAGCGTCAAATGATGTCTTGATCGTGGGCAGAATAGACAACTGCTGGAGGTGGCATACCAGTCTTGGTTTCCATGTGATTTATGTCTTTCCACACTGTTGCCAATTTCCGCCTATTTTGATTTATTGATTGACTTAGGTAAGAAAAATACAGTAACTCTTGATTTGGTAGGTTTTACTCACACTAAACAAAGTACTGCTCACAGGTTTCACCCGTGGTTAGACATGGATATTATTTAAATACTGTCCAAAGTGGGTTAAACCAAACTCACTCCCTCTCTGTTTATACACAACAGAGATTTAAAAGTCTTAAGCACAAAATTAGAATATACTCAAATGGTGAATTGTGGATAGCAGGTCACTATTAAAGTATTAACATTTAATCAGAGCTCCAGATAAGATTTAGCTCATGTGAGTACTGTACCCAAAATATTGGGGTTTTTGGGAGTGGGTATTATGAATGTTGAGAGGGTATTTCATTTTCCGTTACCCACTGCTTTCAAATATGTGCGTATTTCAGTCATTTTACTCACCTAAGTATTATGTCATTGAGTGAGTTTACTAAGCAGGTATGTTCTGCCTTATGTCATACCTAATCAAAACCAACTTAAATATGATGGAAATGATTTCATAAAAAATTCACTCATCCCATACTGACAGTACAACACTAGTCCTATACTAACAGTACAACTTGATAGCAATCGATGTCTTTTTCATTACGCAAGCGATTTTTATAAATATATTCCGTACGCATTTGATTTAAACTTTTTGCGTATCTAACATTTTAAATGCGTAATTGGTACGCAACAATTATTTTTCAATGCGTAATTGGAAATTTTCTATGCTTATTTTACCTGGATACGCAGCTTATCTGGGCCTCTGACATTTTTCTGATCACTGGATGAAAACTGTACAGTGCACTCTATTAGCTAATGTATAAAAGTAAACAGACAGAGAGGGAACCTTTCACTTGTTTTCAGTGCTATATTACCAGATAATGAGCAGTAAACGCAGTGCAGTATAGATATAGAATGACACAGTACAAATCCCATTTGGCTTTACAAAGGGCTCCATGCAAGAAATAATGTAAGATTGAGTTAACTACTGTAAACTTTAACAAACTCAAAGAGACCTATGATCACACGATGTATTTTAGAAAGAGACTTTTAAGTCCAGTTCATTATAACCACAGTTTGCTATAAACATTTCAAGTAAATATACTGCAAGAGGCTGGGATAAAAAAAGTTGTTATATCTGTCAGTTCATTTTAAGTGCATTCGTTACAACCACAGCTTACTGTGTTACCTTTCTGTATAATGTTACCTCACATCTCTAAATATTTAATTTAGTCCGATTCTCTACATCTTTTTTTATCGCCACATGTCTGACTTACATAATGTTGCTACAATCCCATGTATGACGGTTTGCCATGCAGTGAATATTAAATCATAGCATCAAACATTCTTAAGCAGGTAGTCTCAAGCTGTACAGTTTCCTTTGAAGAAAGATACTCATAGTAGGGAGTCCATCAGCTCCATAAACTATCAGTAGATACACATGGTGAAGGGAGGCTGCAGGGTGAGGAGGGGAGGCGGTAGCTATCACCTTCGATATTTACAGGCGGAAAGTAGCAATAAAATACACAGTTCCGCTAACTGCATCTACTAAGCCATTTGTCAAGCTGGCAGTGATGAGCAGTGAGAGTTACTGAGAGATACGTTCAGCGGAGGGGCTCTGTAATCGGAGGGGTGAGAATGGCTGGGGTGATGTGGGGGGTCAGGCGGTGGTGCACCTGCCTTCAACAATCCTGAGATGGGGGAGAGATTACAGTGATAGGAAAGACATGCAACACATAGTCGTGTCGTAGTGAATCACACCCAGCGCATGCACAGCAGCCGTGACTGGTACAGTACTGTGTGTTGGGGTAGAGTATTGCTGGATACTAGTATAGACTAAGGCTTAGTTGTGGTTCAGGTGGAGTGAGACTGGATACTAGTTATGTCATGTGCTGGAAGGAGGGACTAGTTCACTCTTGTAGAACTTGGTTCAAGTGGTGTTACATCAGTGAGATATTGTAGCTGTGTCCTGCATGGTGCTTCACAATAGCAGGACCTGAACATATGCAGCAGTTTTATGTTATAGCAGGATGTAACTTCTGATATATATCCATGTAGCAAGGGGTGTTATATCATAGCAGGATGTAACTTCTGATATATATCCATGTAGCAAGGGGTGTTATATCATAGCAGGATGTAACTTCTGATATATATCCATGTAGCAAGGGGTGTTATATCATAGCAGGATGTAACTTCTGATATATATCCATGTAGCAAGGGGTGTTATATCATAGCAGGATGTAACTTCTGATATATATCCATGTAGCAAGGGGTGTTATATCATAGCAGGATGTAACTTCTGATATATATCCATGTAGCAAGGAGTGTTATATCATAGCAGGATGTAACTTCTGATATATATCCATCATGTAGCAGGAGTGTTATATCATAGCAGGATGTAACTTCTGATATATATCCATGTAGCAAGGGTGTTATATCATAGCAGGATGTAACTTCTGATATATATCCATGTAGCAGGGGTGTTATATCATAGCAGGATGTAACTTCTGATATATATCCATGTAGCAAGGGGTGTTATATCATAGCAGGATGTAACTTCTGATATATATCCATGTAGCAAGGGGTGTTATATCATAGCAGGATGTAACTTCTGATATATATCCATGTAGCAAGGGTGTTATATCATAGCAGGATGTAACTTCTGATATATATCCATGTAGCAAGGGGTGTTATATCATAGCAGGATGTAACTTCTGATATATATATCCATGTAGCAAGGGGTGTTATATCATAGCAGGATGTAACTTCTGATATATATCCATGTAGCAAGGGGTGTTATATCATAGCAGGATGTAACTTCTGATATATATCCATGTAGCAAGGGGTGTTATATCATAGCAGGATGTAACTTCTGATATATATCCATGTAGCAAGGGGTGTTATATCATAGCAGGATGTAACTTCTGATATATATATCCATGTAGCAAAGGGTGTTATATCATAGCAGGATGTAACTTCTGATATATATCCATGTAGCAAGGAGTGTTATATCATAGCAGGATGTAACTTCTGATATATATCCATGTAGCAAGGGGTGTTATATCATAGCAGGATGTAACTTCTGATATATATCCATGTAGCAAGGGGTGTTATATCATAGCAGGATGTAACTTCTGATATATATCCATGTAGCAGGGGTGTTATGTCATAGCAGGATGTAACTTCTGATATATATCCATGTAGCAAGGGGTGCTATATCATAGCAGGATGTAGCTTGGGGTGTTATATCATAGCAGGATGTAACTTCTGATATATATCCATGTAGCAAGGGGTGTTATATCATAGCAGGATGTAACTTCTGATATATATCCATGTAGCAAGGGGTGCTATATCATAGCGGGATGTAACTTCTGATATACACTGATACAGTGAGAGCATCCAGACTAATGTGTATGTTCTGTGTTCCAGGTATCCCGGTCACAGTGATACAAAGAGAGCATCCAGACTAATGTGTATGTTCTGTGTTCCAGGTATCCCGGTCACAGTGATACACGGAGAGCATCCAGACTAATGTGTATGTTCTGTGTTCCAGGTATCCCGGTCACAGTGATACAAAGAGAGCATCCAGACTAATGTGTATGTTCTGTGTTCCAGGTATCCCGGTCACAGTGATACACGGAGAGCATCCAGACTAATGTGTATGTTCTGTGTTCCAGGTATCCCCAGTCTGATTCTGATCGATGAGAAGGGTAACGTCATCACTCTGAATGGACGGTCATCACTGCTGACTGACAAGACAGGAGCAGTGAGTATACGACAACACTCCGACCTAAAATAAAACATCATAATCTGATATTGTAACCATCGAAATGTTCTATTTAGTAGGGGGCGGTGAGGTAGCCTAGTGGTTAACGTGTTTGCTCATCATGCCAAAGACCAAGGTTTGATTCCCCACATGGGTACAATGTGTGAAGCTCATTTCTGGTGTCCCTGCCAAAATATTGCTGGAATATGCCAAAAGTGGAGTAAAACCAATCTCATTCACTCACTCTATTAGTAGTATTAACTATCTTTGTTCTATACTGGAAATTACCCGTGAAGGTCCGAGTTAGAATATTGATCTTCAGCAACCCATGCTTGTCGTAAGAGGCGACTAACGGGATCAGGGGATCAGGCTCACTGACTTCACATGTCATTGGTTCCCAATTGCGCAGATCGATGCTCATTCTGTTGATCACTGGATTGTCTGGTCCAGAATCGATTATTTACAGACTGCCACCATATAGCTGGACTATTGCCGAGTGCGGTGTAAAAATAAACTCACTCACTCACAATACTGGAAATTATTTGTAATTGGCACTTAAATATTGTTTTCAATATTGACCAATCACATTCATCTTCTCAAAGTTTTATTTTTTCTTTGTTTATTGTTTACTGCCCATCTCTGATTATCCAGTATACTATCTCCATGCTATCATAATTATTCCTACACAATAGGCCCATGTAGATGTATTTTGGGTAGACATCAAGTGATATCACCTAGGACTTACATCATTGATCTCTCCGCCACTAGAGCTGATGAGCTGTACCATTACACTCTAGACACTTGTGATTACCTGGTACTGTTTACAGTTTGAGTATCTTGAAAGTGAGTATGGTTTAATGCTGCTTGTAATGGGCTTTACACATTGTATGATGGTGGGAATTGAACCCAGTTCTTCTGGGTGACAAGTAAACACCTTAACCACTAGGCTAAAGGGTAATAAACGGAATCTGACCCCTAGTTCTTTAATGTATCAAATAAAGATGTTATAAGTTTAAATTTCCTCAAGTCAGAGAGTTTTAGAGTTTTTTTCAGTTCATGTTGATAAATTCAATACCGAAATACACATGGGTGATTCACTTTCATTCACCCTCATTTTGGCAGTGATGTCACCACTGCAATTTTGAATAAAACTTCAATAAAAATCAGGTTCTTCTCAGAGAGAGTCCTCAATGTGATTAATGGAATATAAAAACTGAATTGAATTGAACTTTTACTGCGAAAAGATGTCTCTCAGTCAGACTGAATGTTGGAAATTTTTTCTTTAAGTTTTATTTTGTTTGTTTGTTGTTTAACGTCTAGCAAAACAAAACTTAGAGAAAAAACTAAGATATTCTAATTGTATTTGGAAGAAATACTGTATATTAAACCATCTACCAATTGATTAAAGAGGAATATGTCCATGGAGAGAATTTTTCATCCTTATGAAGATTTTGGGTTAAACAAACAAACAAACAAACAAAGAAAAAACAAACAAACAAACACTGTGTATTAAACCTCCCGCCACCAGTGAAGTGACATGTGTTCATGTGGGGCTGTGTTGCAGGAGTTTCCCTGGTATCCCAAGGCGCTGAATGAGCTCACACAGAATGCCGCCATACAGCTGAATGAGTGCGTGTGTCTGGTCATGTTCACAGGTAGGTTTTCGCCAGTAATGGGGGTGGAGCTTGTAATATGCAGGGAAGGGGGAGCACTGGGGATTTGTGGCACAGATGGAAAATGTTTAATAAAAAACTTCTGACACTTCTACATACCATTTAATCAGGTCTTGTGTTGAACAGTTTTTGTTCTAAAACCTGAATCAAAATGATTTTTTCCAATAAATTTTGATCATTTTATCAACATCTCATTATCATGCCCCTCCACCTTCCCAGAGAAAATATAATGGTCCATCCCTTGACTCAAGTTATTGTTTACTTACTGCTAATTGTTTCATGCCACACTCAGCAATATTCTAGCTATTTGATGGCGGTTTGTAAATAATAATTGTTTACAATTTATTTTGTGTAGTGTCTTGGCCAAAGGAGTCAGTAAGTGTTACATATACAGTGGAAGCTGTCTAAACCAGCACACATCGGGACTGAAGAAATAATCCGGCTTAGACAGCGTGCCGGATTGTAGTCCTGACTCGGTTACCTACGACTAGAACTGAACCAGTGTTATCACTCTCATAAACATTGTTGTATAACGTGGTTCTCTAAATTTCTCTCTCAACTCACTAATTACATGTACAAGTATACCCATACTGAACAAAGATTAAATTATCTTTGTCGGCAACCATGTAGTTTCAAAGCAGGATTAATTGGTGACAATACACATCCAACCAACTCCTCACCAAGCACCGGATTAGACAGCGCTGATTGCTGTTATAAACACAAATTCGGGCAGCTCATTTTGTGCCAAGATCCAGAATTGACAGCTGCCGGATTGCAGAGCTTTTAAATGATGATAAATGTACTAGCCACGGACGGGACTGAGATTATATGCCGGTGTTGACAACTTGCCGGATTGGACAGCTGCCGGTTTTGACAGCTTCCACTGTAGCTGGAATATGTTAGTATAAGTTTTCATGACGGGAAAGTGACATGGACATATATATTGACCCATTATGATGTTGTGTTGGTAGAGGGCGAGCCGGAGGAGATTGAGCGTGCTCAGGAGGTGTTGACCGACGTGGCAACACGGGAACATCAGAAAGGGGAGGACCAGGAGATATTCTTCTTTTATGGAGGAGATGTGAGTTGTATTTCTCTCCAAATATTTGTGTTTTGAGTCTGTTGTTTGTTATTTTATAGACCTGTGAAGATCCGGGTTAGAATTGGTCTTCAGTAGCCCATACTTGTCGTAAGAGGCGACTAACAGGATCGGGTGGTCAGGCTCCCTGGCTCCCGGAGGCAATATGGCCTGGCAATAGAACACAAGCTTCAGGATGGCAACATGGCTTAGCAGTGAAGAGAAAATTCCATAGAATGATGCTCATGATGTTGATCACTGGATTATCTGGTCCAGACTCGATTATTTACAGAGTGCCGTCATATAGCTGGAATATTGCTGAGTGTGGCATTAAACAACGAAACAATATAAAAATGTTATTTTATATTTTAATGTAATGGTGATTAATGTTCCATATGGATCTGTGACATATCTGAGATCTGCTGTTTGACTAGCAAGTTGCTAACTCTATTGCACGTGTTTCAGGATGAGTTCTGTGACCAAGTGAGAGACTTTGCCCACCTAGATGACCAAAGTCCTCTTCTGGTCATCCTTGACCTACCAAACCAACAAGTCTACGTCTGCTCCGAACCCATCACACCGGAATCTGCCACATTATTCGTGGACAACTATCTTGAGGACAAGCTGGAACCACAGTCCCTGCGAGAAGCTGCGGCAAAACCCACATAGTCCTTTGTCGCCATGACAACAGATCCACCACGTGCATCTCCATCCAGCCCTGGGTATCTTGGCAGCAGTGATTTACTAGCTACTGACACCAAATGTGTTCCAATCAACCCTTCAGGTCACTTGTGTTAGCTTGATGTTTGTTGGCACAGTCAAACTGTGCCACATCTAGCCCTAGTTGTCTGTGACCTGTTGATAGGGCTCAGCTCTATTGGTCACACCTTGCCATTTCGATCTTGCCAGTTCCGTCAGTGGTCAGGGGAATAGTAGCAGGTCAACTGTTAGCAGTATGCAGACAGTTGAACTTGAGGACAGGCAATTCATCTATCATTAGTATAGTATCTGGTCACCTGTGAAATGTAAAACAGCAGTTAAACTGTGAAATGTACAACAGCGGCTAAGGCCACACTATTTTTATTACTTGGTTTATGTTTTTTTTTACAGCAATATTCCTGTCAGTAGGTGGTAAAAAAGAAAAATTCCCCCAAAGTGGCTTTCACCACAAGAAGGCTGTTTAAAAGAACTAGAATATGCCATCAGCAATTGTTGTTCTCGTTTTCTACTATAATAGCGTTTAAAACTAATTTCACGTTAATTCAGCAATTTTATTTGTTTGAATATGTAAATTTTGATTTGCAACAATGCTGAATTCGTAACAGATAGTCGATTTCAATAAAGTAGATTTTTAGATTATTATTTGGATTTTATTTATCAGCGGTATTAAAAAATGGAAAAATTGATATTTAATTTTTTTCCACTTTAGCAAAAACTATGTTCGGCAGATCCATAAACCAAGTAATAAAAGAAAGTATGGCCTTGACTGTGAAATGTACAACAGCAGTTAAACTGAAATGTACAACACTAAATCTATTGCTAGTACATTTGTGTAGTAATATGTATGACATCAACAGAACTGTCTGAAGCACAATTATGGTTCAACTGTATAATGACAAAAACAGCTCCAGCTGTCACATGTACAACAGTTCAACTGTCATGTGTACAACAGTTCAACTGTCACAAGTACAACAGTTCAACTGTCACATGTACAACAGTTCAACTGTCACATATACAACAGTTCAACTGTCATGTGTACAACAGTTCAACTGTCACGTGTACAACAGTTCAACTGTCACGTATACAACAGTTCAACTGTGTACAACAGTTCAACTGTCACGCATGTACAACAGTTCAACTGTCACGTGTACAACAGTTCAACTGTCACGCATTAATAACAGCTCAACTGTCATGTGTACAACAGTTCAATTGTCATGTGTACAACAGTTCAATTGTCACGTGTACAACAGTTCAACTGTCACGTGAACAACAGTTCAACTGTCATGTGTACAACAGTTCAACTGTCACGTACACAACAGCTCAACTGTCACATGTACAACAGTTCAACTGTCACGTGTACAACAGTTCAACTGTCACGTGTACAACAGTTCAACTGTCAGTAGGTGAGGCGTTGTCCGACATGACATCAAGATGCGTTGCCATTCTCTTAGGTCCTTTGGACTTTATTCATATATTCCATCTTGTTGTACGATTACGTTTTTTACATAATTGTTGACATTGTGTTAAACACACTCATTGTGTTCTTGATACAGCTTGTGTTTGTAAATAGTGTGTGCTTGTCAGCAATAATAGGCATATCAGCCATAGGGCAGAGGTGGGGGTAGCCTCGTGGTTGATGCGTTTCCCAGTCATACTGATGGTCTGGGTTCTATTCTCTTCATGGGTGTATTGTGTGAAACCCATTATTGGTGTCCCCTGTTGTGATATTGCTGGAATAACTCTGGAGTATTGCTAGATTATTGTTAAGTGCTGCCTTAGTCAAAGACCAGTTTTTGAAACCGGTAATGGCTTCCACAATCAACCCCTGGTTGCTCGAGGGTAGATGCCTGCTATTTTTGTGGATTACTCTTTCTGTTTCTTGCAACTGCACTTATTCATCCATAGATTCATCAGCCCACAGAAAGACCTCATTTTCATAAATCTTGGGTTTTGATGATACTGAAACATTTTTGAGAAATCAGCTTGCCAGTGGTGGCAGTCCAGCCTGTTTCTTGTATCGTCTACTCTAACTTCAAACAATGTTTGTCCCTGTGCTAAGCCTTGGTGCCCCAATGTTTGTCCCTGTGCTAAGCCTTGGTACCCCCAATGTTTGTCCCTGTGCTAAGCCTTGGTACCCTCTTGTTTGTCTCTGTGCTAAGCCTTGGTACCCCCTTGTTTGTCTCTGTGCTAAGCCTTGGTACCCCCAATGTTTGTCCTTGTGCTAAGCCTTGGTACCCCCTTGTTTGTCTCTGTGCTAAGCCTTGGTGCCCCCAATATTTGTCCCTGTGCTAAGCCTTGGTGCCCCCAATGTTTGTCCTTGTTCTAAGCCTTGGTACCCCCAATGTTTGTCCCTGTGCTAAGCCTTGGTGCCCCCAATGTTTGTCCCTGTGCTAAGCCTTGGTGCCCCCAATGTTTGTCCCTGTTGCTAAGCCTTGGTGCCCCCAATGTTTGTCCCTGTGCTAAGCCTTGGTGCCCCCAATGTTTGTCCCTGTGCTAAGCCTTGGTGCCCCCAATGTTTGTCCTTGTTCTAAGCCTTGGTACCCCCAATGTTTGTCCTTGTGCTTAGCCTTGGTACCCCCTTGTTTGTCTCTGTGCTAAGCCTTGGTGCCCCCAATGTTTGTCCCTGTGCTAAGCCTTGGTGCCCCCAATGTTTGTCCTTGTTCTAAGCCTTGGTACCCCCAATGTTTGTCCCTGTGCTAAGCCTTGGTGCTCCAAGTATTTAGTTCCTGTACTTTACCATCACAGCATCAGTGTCTGTCCCTGTGTCAAGCAGGGGTGCCCCCAGTGTTTAGTTCCTGTGTCAAGCAGGGGAGCCCCCAGTGTTTAGTTCCTGTGTCAAGCAGGGGTGCCCCCAGTGTTTAGTTCCTGTGTCAAGCAGGGGTGCCCCCAGTGTCTGTCCCTGTGTCAAGCAGGGGTGCCCCCAGTGTTTAGTTCCTGTGTCAAGCAGGGGTGCCCCCAGTGTTTAGTTCCTGTGTCAAGCAGGGGTGCCCCCAGTGTCTGTCCCTGTGTCAAGCAGGGGTGCCCCCAGTGTTTAGTTCCTGTGTCAAGCAGGGGTGCCCCCAGTATTTAGTTCCTGTGTCAAGCAGGGGTGCCCCCAGTGTTGAGTTCCTGTGTCAAGCAGGGGGTGCCCCCAGTATTTAGTTCCTGTGTCAAGCAGGGGAGCCCCCAGTGTTTAGTTCCTGTGTCAGGCAGGGGTGCCCCCAGTGTTTAGTTCCTGTGTCAAGCAGGGGTGCCCCCAGTGTTTAGTTTCTGTGTCAAGCAGGGGTGCCCCAAGTGTTTAGTTCCTGTGTCAAGCTGTGGTGCCCCTAGTGCTTAGTTCCTGGCTCTGCTGTCATGACAGCCACATTTGTCCCAGTGCTCCACCACGTTTGTTCCTGTGCTCCGCCACGTTTGTCCCTGTGCGAAGCCATGATGCCCTCATGTTTTGTCCCAGTATTCTGCCATGTTTGTCCACTTCCTAAACAGTGTTGCCATATCAAATTTTCTCTTCGCTGCTAAGCCATGTTGCCGTCCTGAAGCTTGTGTTCTATTGCCAGGCCATATGGCCTCTGGTTGACATGTTGCTCTCCCTGTATGTAATGTTCCTGCTTCAAGCCTGTTGCCAGTGTTTTGTCCTTGTGCCAAGCATGGCTGACTTTCAAATGTCCATGTGCTTAGCCAAGATTTTCTAGTTGTCAAATGGTTGACACGAGCGTACAATTAAAGCATTGTTCCTTAAGGTATTTATGATTTCTGTACATAGTCCAGCTCTTTAAGAGTTTGTGTGTCCACGAGTCTGTGTGTATGTCTGTATGTTGTAAAACAATACAATCAATAATCTCTTATCTGTTTGGGCTCCTGTTGAGCTGAACTCTCAAGGGTGTCAACTGAAAGTCAAGCTGCAAGTGATTATGATGAGAGTAATATATGACTGATCTGAGGGGCAACCTATTTTGTTACAAAGGGATCGCTCAGTGCACTGTGGGGCCGGGGGTAGCCTAGTGGGTAAAGCGTTCACTCGTCACGCCGAAGACCCAGGTTCGATTCCCCACATGGGTTCAATGTGTGAAGCCCATTTCTGGTGTCCCCGGCCATGATATTGCTGGAATATTGCTAAAAGTGATGTAAAACTAAACTCACTCACTCACTCAATGCACTGTTGGTACATGTTGCTTTGAGCCCAATGCTGGATTGTTCATATGGCAATACACCGAGTCCTGTGATGTGATAATGAGGTCAGGTGAAATTGGGTTTAACGTCGTGCTTGAGAATATTTCGCTCATATGACGATGTGCATGCATGTGTATGTGCGGCTGCTTGTACTAGCCCAGACTTAAGCTGGTTTTATAGTGCTAGCCCACTGAGATACCATGCCGCAGTGAAGCATGAATACCCCACTCAGACACATTATACTGACTCCGAGCCGACCAGTCTTTGTTGTACCCATTAATGCCGAGCGCCAGGCAGGGACCAACAAGTACCATATTTTAATGTCTGTTTGGTATGACGCGGTCGGGCTTTGAACCCGCGACCTCCGCTCTAACCACTACATCACGGAGGCGGTCGATGTGATAATGAATCATATAGGGTACCAATAAGCTCTGGCATTACATTAAACCCTGTGGCATTACAATGATCCCAGCATTGTAGCGGTCATATGACATTAGATTAATCCCCATGGTGTTTCAGTGAGCAATATGGGGTTACCATAATCACTGTGGCATTACATTGAACCCTGTGGCATTACAATAAGCAATGTGGCATTACATTGAACCATAACAACACTGACCTCTGGCATTAAATTGAACCCAACAGGGATTACACTGACACCAATAACTTTACAGTGAATCCCATGGGCATATATCGAGCCATATAGGAATTTACTGAGCTTTATAACAGCTTCAATGCTGATTGGCAGTTGACAGAATTTCTAATGCAACCTCCTATGGAGTGTCACAACTTCATGGGTTAGTGATCATCTTGGTCTCAAATGTCATGTTGGTCTAAAATGTCTGGTTTAATTGCTGGGAATCATATAGAGTCTTATCCCAATGAAGTGGAACTCTTGTAGTTAGTTCTTTTAACACATTGACATTATCTTGAACATGTAAATAACATGTCAACAAGTCCACATTCAAATATCTAAGTTTATCTCGTTTTACACTATCTGGTAATAAAATGTGATCACACAACCATGATGAAGTTATGATGCTTATTATGACTGAAACAAACAAAGTTATCAGAATAATGTTTCATGATCTATTGAATATACTGGGTAGGCTAATCATCTAAGGCACCACAGTTTGCCGAATTGCCTCCCTTGAGCATGACAGGAACCTGTGATCATGGGTTTAAACCTAGATTGCCCTTTTTCATGTTTCTGGGTTTGTCAGCTGGGTTTATCATAGATAATAAACACCCAAATAATGTCTAAGGACTTCCAGCTACCCTCTATAAAGCTGACCAGCCTTTGGTACAAATGAAATGCTGTTCAAAACAGTGTTGAAGACGACTCACTCACTCACACATTATGACTAGTGAAACAATCTGGGGCCATACTTGTTGCAAGAATTATCATTTCTCTTATAAGCCTACCAGTGTTACAATAATCCACTCGACATTGTCTAAAGTACTTCGTCTTTGTTGCTTACACCATATCTTTAGGTGCTGTAGGCAACAAATTAAGCCCTGTGGGTGTTTAAGCCAGACAGTGATTGAGTAAGACAGTTTTGTGAAACTTTCATCTATTTTATGACTATTGTAACTTTTACCATATTGTCCTATGCTCTGTCCATGTGTCTGTCTGTCTGTACTAGATATCTGTGTTCATCTCTATAATCCGCCCTAAAGTGTGAATATTGACTACGTCACACAGTCAGTGATACAAGCATGGGTATATGAAATATATACTGTGTTGTGCCTCCCATGTCCAAGGGGAGAGCACTCTGTACAGGCACACGACCCTCGGTGTATTTATGTCTCTGTATTACAGACTCAACCAAATATGCAATAAAATAGCACAAAACTGAGCACTTGGCCTCTGTTGTTTGTCAGGGTTCCCCATGGGTGAATCCTTAAGTATTTGTAAAGTCATATCTATCGACTACATTAGTGTGAGAGTTTGTGTTCATTTTTGTGTGACAGTGTTGGTTGACATCTTTCATTATCTGACTAACGGTTCAGATGTATCTAGAGTTGATGGTTCAGATCCATTATTGTTGTCAGACAATGGTGGTTCATATCTGTCACTGTGGTCTGACTGGTTGTTCAGATCCATTATTGTTGTCAGACAATGGTGGTTCATACCTGTCACTGTGGTCTGACTGGTTGTTCAGATCCATTATTGTTGTCAGACAATGGTGGTTCATACCTGTCACTGTGGTCTGACTGGTTGTTCAGATCCATTATTGTTGTCAGACAATGGTGGTTCATATCTGTCACTGGTCTGACTGGTTGTTCAGATCCATTATTGTTGTCAGACAATGGTGGTTCATACCTGTCACTGGTCTGACTGGTTGTTCAGATCCATTATTGTTGTCAGACAATGGTGGTTCATGTCTGTCACTGTGGTCTGACTGGTTGTTCAGATCCATTATTGTTGTCAGACAATGGTGGTTCATATCTGTCACTGTGGTCTGACTGGTTGTTCAGATCCATTATTGTTGTCAGACAATGGTGGTTCATACCTGTCACTGTGGTCTGACTGGTTGTTCAGATCCATTATTGTTGTCAGACAATGGTGGTTCATACCTGTCACTGGTCTGACTGGTTGGTCAGATCCATTATTGTTGTCAGACAATGGTGGTTCATACCTGTCACAGTGGTCCGACTAGTTGTTCAGATCCATTATTGTTGTCAGACAATGGTGGTTCATACCTTTCACTGTGGTCTGACTGGTTGTTCAGATCCATTATTGTTGTCAGACAATGGTGGTTCATGTCTGTCACTGGTCTGACTGGTTGGTCAGATCCATTATTGTTGTCAGACAATGGTGGTTCATATCTGTCACTGGTCTGACTGGTTGTTCAGATCCATTATTGTTGTCAGACAATGGTGGTTCATACCTGTCACTGTGGTCTGACTGGTTGTTCAGATCCATTATTGTTGTCAGACAATGGTGGTTCATACCTGTCACTGTGGTCTGACTGGTTGTTCAGATCCATTATTGTTGTCAGACAATGGTGGTTCATATCTGTCACTGGTCTGACTGGTTGTTCAGATCCATTATTGTTGTCAGACAATGGTGGTTCATATCTGTCACTGGTCTGACTGGTTGTTCAGATCCATTATTGTTGTCAGACAATGGTGGTTCATACCTGTCACTGGTCTGACTGGTTGTTCAGATCCATTATTGTTGTCAGACAATGGTGGTTCATACCTGTCACTGTGGTCTGACTGGTTGTTCAGATCCATTATTGCAGTCTGACTGGATGGTCAGTCCTTCAGCAGACAACCACTGACCACAGGTAGACCTGTCTGTCTCACTGGGCTGTGACCCAACCAGTTAGTATATGGTCATTATGGTATACTCCTTGTGAGGATATCAACCAAACTAAGCAACTAATTACGTTTTATCAGAATTGTCAAAGGTCACAAAGTAATACCACAGTTGAGCTCAATATATGACCATTATAAAATACATATGTATACAATATATAAAATTACATAAATATATATTTGCGTGTAAAGCAACCAAATGATGATTAAAAAATCATTACTAAAAATTAGAAAAATATTAACAAGGTGCACTTTGAAAGTGAACATTTTGCTTACAATATCATTTGTGTGAGTGTTCATTTGAGGCTAGAGCTCTTGAAAACAGAAACGGAGGGTCCACATAGACAACTTACACAAAATGAATCAGTGGTAAGTGTATGCCATTACATGTGTTAATACTCTGTCAGCATACCATCTTGTTCTTGAGGTTAAGGTCAAGTTGAAGGTCAAGGTGTTAGAACTGCTGTCACCACTGTGTTGCCAACGTTCAAATGAGCATCCTTGCTTGTTCCTGAGGTCAAGTGACGTTGCTTGTTCCTGAGGTCAAGTGAAGGTCAAGGTCTTAGCATCTGTTTCTAATATTCATTTCTCCATGTCATGTCAATGTAAGTTTGGAGTAATAGTCATTAGCCTGGGCTGTTGACTCCTCTGGTGTGAACAAAGGTGAATAGTCAAGCTCATGTCTTGCCTTCTTGCTCTTAAAGGTCAAGGTCATGTTGGCGTACCAAATTGAAAAAGCTGAGAAGCCAAGATCAATCTTGGTGAGGGGTGACAGAAGCCACAGCAGG
The DNA here is from genome assembly GCF_003918875.1 of Haliotis rubra. NCBI lineage: Eukaryota > Metazoa > Mollusca > Gastropoda > Lepetellida > Haliotidae > Haliotis > Haliotis rubra. The sequence goes on from NW_025767499.1 coordinate 406,154, forward strand.
CCCTCAGTAAACCGAACTGCAGAGTACACAATGAAAAATGGTATTCTGTACGTAGAGAGCCGGAATCCTCTGCCGCGGAGGAAGGGGAGGACCTGTTCAGGAAGACTGCATGGTGGGCAGTCATCGGTGATGAAGTACGCTTGTCCTGAGATGCTCTCCTCACCTGCCGCTGATCTGAGAGTCCGTTCAGCACAGATGAAAGCCCAGGCCACGTTGCCGACATAGGTATGCTGGTAGAGAGCCGATCCGTTGCCGATCTGAACCAACACTCCGCCGTTTCGGTGGGCCATCTTCAGCACTGAGGGGATGTAGTGGGTATCCAGTTCTCCAAAGAACACTGTGGGTCTCAGAGACACTGCCTGGAACCTCGAACCTGTACAAACATTCAACTTTCTATTCTTCATGTTGACAAGTGAAAACCAAGACTTCATGAAACTTAAGCTGTTGACTATTTTTTACAGTTTGCACAAACAGATAAATATGGCTGATTTTCAGACTTTTGTTTTAAATTACATTAGTTAATTCAACATATGGAATGACACAGATTTAGCTCTGTAATTGGAACCACAGGTGTATGTAAGGACCTTTCATTCATTTCAGGGGGGAGTGATGTGGATTTGAGTTTTGATGGACTGAACATAATTACTCTCCTATTGTGTTTGTCATGCTTTTGGATGACCCACCCATATCTTAGTCATATTTTGGCATGACTGTCCCATGATTTCCTCGTACCCACCACCCCTGTTATAGATGACAGAAGAGTTGATGATGAGACACATGTATGGCAATAGACTAACGCTTAGTCTCTGAATATGTATAATTTGGTTGTTACAAACAAACCCATTTAAATTGAAAAGGAGCCCCAGGGAGACCAGAGATTCAGACCTGAATCTGAAGAAATCTAGACTTGCTTTATTTAGGGCTTTAGCACTGCAGGGAGGGCTAGGCAGTAGGGAAAATAATGTGGTTCAGGGACTGTGAGACATAGGGCTTCAACGAGTCCATTTTTTGGACTCGAGTACTTTCGAGGGGTGAGACTTCGACTCGGACCAGTACTTTCGAAATTCATACCTTTCAAACAAGCGATTGCGCCAACCCGGCATGGCGTGTTCCGATCACACAAGTGAACACTTACTTCTTTCCGTCTACATATCGTCATGTGACTAACATTTCCTATTGGTCAGAATCAGTATTTGGATGTTTACTTGACAAACGTTTTTTCTTTCGTACTTCTTGTACTGCCTGCAAAGCGCAGTGAGATACGCGCTGAAGCGGCATTTGGTTATTTTGCTCTTTTCACTATCCAGATGAAGATACGCCCATCACGTTTGATTTTTTATCTTTCTCCATCTCTATCAATTGTCAAGATAGTTACCTAATCATTTTAAAAGTGAAAACTCAAGCGATGTATAATATTTACTCTCATCTTCAGACTTGTAGCAACTAATATCATACAGCCACACGTGTGAGGAGTAAACTATTTAATCTAGGTGTTAATAAAAACATTATCAGATGGGTTAAAGAATTCAGGGTACATAGAACTCAGTATGTCAGTATCAATGGCTATCAATCTTCTTTGCTCTCAACCTCTACTAGAGATCCACATGGCTGTGTTCCTTCATCCATTACTCTTTGTTTTGTATACCAATGACTGTTACTTGTCAATATATGACTTGTTTACTGTGAAATTTGCAGATGATGCCACTGTTACTGGCCTAATTTCTGATTCTGAACATTATTATCGTCAAGGCATTGACAAAACCGTAATGACAGTTTTTTATCAAACCTTTATTCAAAGTGTGTTGACCTACAATTTTCTATGTTGGTATGGGGATCTGTCTCATCTCAACAAAAACAAACTTTTCAAAATTGTTAATACTGCTTGCAAAATTTCTGGAGTGTCTTTCGAGTATACTCCCTTTATCAATGAGCGCCAGATTGTCAAAAGGGGCTAAAATTAGATTTGATAGTTGATATATTTGATCTCACCATTTTGAACTACTTCCTTCTGAATGGCTGACGATTACCTTCCCTCAAAACAAACAGAGCTAGGCAGTCTTTCATACCATCAAGTATTAAGTGAATGCAACAAATATTTTGAATCACCATCAGAACTAGAATTATTCAGCCTCTTTACCTATGTGGTTAATTGAATTATATCATGTCAGTTTTATTTGTAAATAGCATTCGTTTTGAGCATGTAATCATTGTGTATATTTTTGTGAACTGTGCATATATCCACGCCGAGACAGTTTGGATGTATAAGAGTTTCCTCGGGATAATAAAGTTATATCTTAATATTAGGCGTTAGCGGCGCTCATGCTTAGCACATGGCAGACAGTCTGTCAGCGTCAAATAATCGAGTTATCTTCCTTTTCGGAGTCCCTCGAGTCCTTGAAAATGGACTCGAGTCCAGCTAGACCGACTCGGTCTAGTACTTTGGAAGCCCTAGTACTACATTGTAGGGAGGGCCAGGCAGTAGGGAAAATAATGTGGTTCAGGGACTGTGAGATTAGTATGGCAACTGTACCTGACTGTAGGGGTTGACCACTAGAGGTCAGCACTGCTTCCTCTGCCCTGAGTTTGGTGCCACCATAGCCCTCGTAGATCAGTCTGCCTGGGGTTCTAGTTGTGTGCTCTTCGCCATCCATGATGTTGTCAAAGCCACATACAACATCAACGGTGCTGCAGTACACCATGCGTTCAACCCCAGCCTGAAGACAGGCCTCCAGTATGTTCTTGGTGCCTGCATGCAAGTCATTGTTACTGCATCACACAGCATTAAACACCATCTGGTATATATCAGAAGTGGTCACTCAGTTGGCTTTCAATGATGCTATTTTTTCCATCCAACCTTTCCATCCCACCCCATACCACTTCACTTCACCACTGACCCACCCAATGCCACCTAACCTTCCCACCCACAACCCAATCTTCCCATCCTGCCCCACTGACCCACCAAACCCCACCTTCCCTTTCACCCAACCCCACTTCACTCCTGCCACACTGACTCACCACACCCCACCTTCCCTTCTCACCCCACCCCACTTCACTCCTGCCTCACCACATGCCACCTTCCCTTCTCTCCCACCCCACTTCACTCCTGCCACACTGACCTCACCCCAACCCACCTTCCCTTCTCACCCAACCCCACTTCACTCCTGACTCACACTGACTCACCACCCCACCCCACCTTCCCTTCTCACCACACCCCACCTTCCCCTTCTCACCACACCCCCCACCTTCCCCTTCTCCCTCACCCCACTTCACTCCTGCCCCACCACACCCCACCTTCCTTCCTCTCACCACACCCCACTTCCTGCCCACCACACCCCACCTTCCCCTCTCACCCCCCCACTCCTGCCCACCACACCCCACCCCCACCTTCTCACCCCACCCCACTTCTGCCCCACCACACCCCACCTTCCCCTTCTCACCCAACCCCCACTTCACTCCTGCCCCCACTGACTCACCACACACCCACCTACCCTTTCCTCACCCAACCCCACTTCTGCCTCCTGCCCACTGACCCACCCACACCCCACCCCACCTTCCCTTCTCACCACACCCCATCTCCCTTTTCACCCAACCCACCCACCACCACCCACCTTCCCCTTTCACCCAACCCCAGTTCTATCCCACTCCTGCTGGGGGTAGCCTAGTGGTTAAAGCGCTGACTCGTCACCCTGAAGACCCCGGTTCAATGACCCCCCCATGGGTACTCATGTGTGAAGCCCATTTCTGGTGTCCCAAAATCACGTGATGTTGCTGGAATATTGCTAAAAGCGGTGTAAAACCAAACTCAGTCAGTCAGTCTATCCCAATGTGTGACAGTCCACTCAATCTAAGACCCACCTTTGACATTAACTCTCTCCATTTTCGCAGTGTCGGGGAAATTGTTGACACTGATGATGGAGGCGAGATGGAACACAGTTTTCACTCCTTGGAACGATGACGTGTTAGTTAACTCCCCAATGTCTGCAGTGATGCTTATGACTGGCACTCTCTCCTCATACTCTGTTACAAACAGACCATTTCCATTACACCACTGATTCTCAACATCATACTGTTTAAGCAAATGCTACATAACCAACAAATTCAGAATACAAAATAATAGATAACTAACATCTGTATGGGTTTTGTGTGTTTTTTGGTTTTGTTGTTTAACTCTGCACTCAGCAAATTTCCAGCTGTATGATGGCAGTCGAGTCTGGACCAGAAAATCTTATGACAAGCATGGGTTGCTGAATTCAAACCCGGATCTTCATGGGACTGTAAGCTGTGAGCTGACAGGTCAGACTATCCCAATCTACAAGTATGTAACAGCCGGATGTATTCAATTGGCTGGGACATTTTAACCCTATACAGGCCTACAAATCGCACTTGCATGAGAAATAGTGCCTCTGTAAGCTGATTGGCCGGATTCTTCTTAGTTACCAGTATGTAACAGTCGCATGTATTCAAGGATATACAAACCTGTGAAGTACTGACAATGAGGTTACCAATGAAAGCCTACCAAGTTTCTTGGTGAAAGGCGCCATGTCTAAAACTCGGATCTCGGTTACATGCAGAGCATGTGTGTGGAGAAACTTGATGAGGTGTTGCCCCAGGCAACCAGTGCCACCTGTCACCAACACTGGATAGGCGTCTGCCATCTCTCTGCAAACAGTCACAGAAATCACGTAACCAAGGAATTATCTCATCTTGCCAAGAGACAGATGATCAGTTCCATGTCTGCACTAAATTGCCAACATAGAATTAAATTATCTCATTTCCTGTTGTGATTATCATAATTAATGTTCCGGTTTTGTAGAGATAACTTCTGACAAAAGGGGAAAAAAGTCAACTATGGATTCTTGAAAGGTTAATTATTTCAGGCATGAAATAGGCATTGTGCTTCTCAAGTCTTTCGTTAAAAACCATTATCTGAAAACCATCTTCCCACAACTTGTTTATCATGAATGCGTGACATGTTTGACAGATAACAATTTTTCTAAATTCTTTATCAGGTGAATGAAGGAGCAAGCATTAGCTCTGATATGTCATATAGAGAATAGAAAGAAGTTGCTATCCATAAAATGTGTCATGTATTCATGTTCGTCCAGCTTCTATATGCCTTTCAATAACTAAATTAGTTTATCACAGAAAACAAGACCAATATAGAGGAACAGGTCTTAATGCTAATGTAGCAGGACGTGGAGTCATCCCATAGATGACATCCTTACCTTGTAAGTTTGCTGACAGGGTTAACATCTTTGGTCATGTGGACAAGGTGTCCGACTTTGTATCAGAAGGTCTGTGGTTCAAATCCCAGCACAGGACTTGAAATTTGTATGGCTTCTACACTTGGTTTAATGCCCAGCACTGAACACATCTTTAAACTACTATGTTAAATGGTCTGGTATTACTAACTTACAGGACCGCCTCCGTGGTGTAGTGGTTAGAGCGTCCGGCCGAGGAGCGGAAGGTTGCGGGTTCGATCCCTGACCGCGTTATACCAAAAGACGTTAAAATATGGTACTTGTTGGTCCCTGCCTGGCACTCTGCATTAATGGGTACAACAAGGACTGGTCGGCTCGGAGTCAGTATAATGTGTCTGAGTAGGGTATTCATGCTTCACTGCGGCATGGTATCTCAGTGGGCTAGCACTATAAAACCAGCTTAAGTCTGGGCTAGTACAAGCAGCCGAACATACACATATACATGCATGCACGTCGTAACATGAGCGAAATATTCTCAAGCACGACGTTAAACCCAATTTCACCTCACTAACTTCGAACAAAATAGCATGTTCAAATTCCTTTCCAAAAGCACTTTGTTCTGAATTCTTGATGAATCTCTGACAATATCAACAAGGTGGTTGTAAAATAAACCTTGCGATGTTATTGCCATTAGTTAATTGGAGTAATGGCGGTAGGGCAGCCTAGCTGTTAACACATTCATTCATTCAACTGAAGACCCAGTTTGATTCCCCACATGGGTACATTGTGTGAAGCAATTTTCTAGTGTCCCCCATCATGATATTGCTGGAATGTTGCTAAAAGTAGAGTAAAACAATACTCCTCACTCATTCATGTTCAAACGCATCTTCAGAAGGAATACAGACATTAAATACAGTTGTGTAAAAACAGTGCTCAGTCAGCATAGTGGATGAATTTACATGCTCTTTACTATCACAATTAATGTGTAAAGTTTTCAAGGATTTCATTCAAAAAGTTTTCTGTTTTTAGTATAGTCAAACATGCAACATACTGAGAGTTTATGACAGGAACAATGCAAGTAAGTTTACATGTATTTGCAAATGAATATTATGAATAATTGTTTCATAAATACACTGCCTAAAAGCTGGGACAACGCTGCTGAGGGTCACGCGGGTTTTTGATTTGTCAAAAGACAAGCTATAATTAAACCTCTTCAACACAAAGGTGTTATATTTTACATCGAACAAAGATATAAATCTTTGTTATAGGTTTGATTGTTTCCAATTCTTGATACATCATCATATATTCGTAAAAAGATAACATATTTCCATCATAGTTGAAAACCTATAAATGTTTGAAAAAAAACATTAAGCAAATTTCAAATTCTGAAAAATAGTAACCTGATAAACTGTAAAATTATTTACTACTGATATTCAGTAACTTCACATATTCAATAAGATCATATTTCTAACCGGCCTCAGTGGTGTAGTGTAGTGGATAGTGCCCTTGCCGAAGATAGGATGGTCCGTGGTTCGATTTTCATATAGGCAAAATATTACGATTTTCTTAGAAAATGACCACTGGCCACAGTGTAAATCCTACTGAACTTAACTAATGCAGCTATGACAATACTGATGATAAGTCAACCCTCGTTTAGAAAGAAACACAGCTGATTACGTTAAAGGGAGATAATTCACACGCCTGTTAATCTTGAGTCTGTTGAACTGATGGCAGTGATGCGTGAAAAGAAGTGAATCGCAACAGTGAATCCTCGGTGTTTACAACACAGATTGTCCACACTAATGTTACAAACGAATCGTGTGAACGGGCATACGCTTTTAACACGTTAATGTCAGTGTTTCTGTTTTTGTGTCTTTACCTGTTCTTCTACGCCCCTCGCCCTGTTGTCATGCACCTGTAGGTACACTGTCATGGGATTTCAAGACAGAACTTTGTACCTACAAAGCGCGTCCGCTCAAATGACAACTGTACATCAGGAGTTAACTCCCTTTAAGAAAGCACAACTCCAACTGTGTGAAGGGAAGTAAAATCTCAGAAAATCTGCGCTTGGTTCATTTTCAACTTTCGAACTGGTATGAAATTTGCAGATTACAAAACGTTATTTTTCTCACAGTTTATAGCTACTTAAAATAACCACGACAATAAAATAGTGTTTATTCAGGCCCCTGGTATTTCCTTGTTCAAACGACGATGTGTTGTTGTTGAACGTGTTTTCTGATATTATTGCAAAGAACACAGTATACGTGGTTAAATACAGGAGACGGTTCGACATCGGTCCATGTAAATATCAGGATAAATGCATGTGTATTAGTGTAGCAGACTCAAAACTGAACAGTACAGTGAGAGCACACGAAATATACCAGTTTTACCATACACGTGGCAGCTGATTCAGGTTAAGATTGTGTGTGTGCTCCCTTCCTTTTTTAAATAAAAGTACACCCCCCCAAAAAAAAACAACAACAACAACAACAACAACAACAAGCAAAAACAAAAACAAACAAACAAAACAAACAACAACACCCAACAACAACAACAAAAATATAAAACCCAACAAACCCACCCAAACAAACAAGCAAAACAGCAACAAAACACCAATAACCCAACAAAAGAACAAAACCACAACAAACAAACAAACAGAATTGAACAAACTTGTATTACGCTGAGGCCGGGAGAACATATTTTTATTCCGTTTACCTGGATAGGCGAACGCCTGCTCCAGTACACGGTTCCAATAGGCCGGGAAATAGTTCGACAAGAAAAGAATAATACTGAGACAAAATTACACCAGATTGAAAAATGATTGAATAATAAATATTTATACAGAAAAGAGCTGCCGCAGAAAATCGAGTTATATACATATGTCTTGGGAATATGGCATATATATGGTGATAATCACTGGAAGGCTTACTTTTTACATGTTGATGAGTTGAGAGTTGAGTTGTAGAGTACATATAGGGTGGCGGGATGGTTTACATGGAAGATTGTACAGTTTTCATGATGAAATTACAAAATATGCATAGTTTACAGTTAAACAATACGTTAAATTTTAAAACATTGGGCTTTTTTTAACAGAATGGTATGGTATACAGGGGCAGATACAGCTTTTTGACAAAGGGGGGCTGGGTGTGTGTGCACACTATTGAGAATAGGAGGGTGCACACTTCATTTTCACCCGAGTTTCAATGGTCATTTAAGCAAACTTTCAGCACAAAGGGGTGGTAGTGCGCGCCACCCACTCCCCTCTGGATCTGCCTATGGATAAACGTTTTCCGATGGTGCTTGAAAAAAGGGCAGAGAAAAATTAAATGAAATTCAGCGCCAACATCACACGTGTCGCAGAGGTTACACATTCTTTCTTCGGGTGGAATTTTGTGCCACCAACCTACTTCTATAGGTGAACGATGGCAGGATGATCTAACAAGAGGAATCTAAGAGCAAAGGAGAAAGGGATATATGTCAAATATTTTCTCGGCAAGGACAAGTTCAGTTTGAATACGCGAAAAGTGGTACCGTCATAAGAATTCGAAATCTCTGTTTGAGTTTTGGGTTGCTATATCATAACCTTAAGGAGATAATTTAGATTGCGTGCGTGATCCCCCAAACATTCATAATCTCTCCCGAAATGCGCAATCGCCACACCAGCAATATACGAGAGACGCTTACAAAACAGAATCAATACGGTAAGAAAGAACCACCATATCGTTTTAAACCTCCCGTTGATCTGCACTTTGCTTCGACTGTTCATGAAACAGATCTGGAACGGATGCTGGGAAACTCCTTCTAGCCATACAAAAGGACTTGTTGAGATCAAGTCAAAGCAGCGACATCCTGTTTGTGTTCCGTCACGGATTCACCGCGGACACACAGTGCAGTATATATGTCTGGCAATTATTAACAGCTCTTCCAGGCATTCACAACAAAACAAATACCTAAAATTAAACGCACTTGTTTGTCTCTAACGATTTCAAAGTATATGCAGGGCAAAGCACACAAAAATGTCGATTCTGCTCTCCGCTATATCAGAAATACGGTCGAAATTAATCCAAATCCTCATCCTTCCGATTACTCGTCTTGCGATAGCAGGGCATAAAAGATTTGTTTTCTTCTTTTTCTTACTATTTATCGCATATTGAGTTCCACATACCGTATTTCCTCTCTTAAATGCTAAGCCCAGTGAGTCGGGAAATTCAGACCTGAACCTGGGGAGATCTAGACTTGCTTCATTTAGATCCACAATTCGATGAAATCAACGAATGCCGAAGATAACGGTTTCCTGTTTTAGACTGTCGCGTTTGTGATTAATGGCTGCAGAATTTAGGATTTCTTATTGTAGCGAGTTTTCAATGTGACAGTATTAAACTGAATAAACGCCGGGTCATCGGCTTATGCAAAATTAATCGGTGCTAAGGCGTGTACTAGAGGAAATACGGCATGACTCAACACATGACGGTGTCTTTTCTACGGGAATCTCGGTATGTAGTCATTGTTGTTGTGTGGGTCTTTTCACCATTAACTATACATTTTCAAGCAAACTATGCATTTGTGAAGGCGGGAAGTGTATAGACCCAAATGTGCAGGTTTCGTTTTAATATTCTGCAATCCATTTTTAGTATTACCCGGTGGCCCGGCCCGGCCCGACTTTTCTTGGCCCGACTTTTAGGCCATCCCGTCTTTTTGGGAGTTGGGATGGACCCTTGGAGCTCCATTGTCAATACTTCACAGATTTACATACACTACTTTCATCCCCCGCCCATGAATGCGTATACCTTGGCTATAGTGTGTAACCAGATAACAGTTCCACGGTGCGGCTCATTCCCACTTACCCAACTTGCTGGGGGGATTAAAAAACATTAACAGTTATGGGTCAGTGATTGTGCAGGGTGAATTTGTTACCCCTGCTTTGGCTGTGACATAACTTCACCCGGCACTCCAATCAGGGCCAATCACAGCAATCTCATGACCACCGGTGAACATACTTCACAAGATGAACGAAGTGAACTATGTTCATATCATTTGCTACTAATTGAATTTTAATTGAGTGAACTATGCCAACGACAAGTATTATAAAGTATGAAAATTTCCTTGTTTCTCCAATGCCCTATAGCAAACGTTCAAATAAACACTCGTTTCATACCCAGTGTACGCGGCGGTCAGTAGTTGGTCTACAGGGGCTGTAAGTTCAGTATCAAGACCAGACGAAATACTTACATCCATTGGAAGTGTGAGAAAGAATGTTGATCAACATTCAACACTAAAGATGGCCTTGTGACATCTTACGAGGATGAATAAATCATGTAGAGGTTTGGTATCGTAAAGTGAGTAATGTGTTTGCCAAAAGCCACCCCAACATTTATAAGGCCATTTTAAAGAAGGAACAAGCCTGGGTAGAGGCATGTGTTCTTCAGCTAAGAAATAGTGCCAGAGTGAGTGAGTGAGTGAGATTAGTTTTACACCGCACCCAGCAATATTCCAGCTATATGGCGGCGGTCTGTAAATAATCGAGTCTGGCCAGACAATCCAGTGATCAACAGCATTAGCATCGATCTGCGCAATTGGGAACCTATGACATGTGTCAACCAAGTCAGCGAGCCTGACCACCCGATCGCGTTAGTCGCCTCTTACGACAAGCATAGTCGCCTTTTATGGCAAGCACATGGGTTGCTGAAGACCTATTCTACCCCGGATCTTCACGGGTCAAATAGTTCCAGACCTCCACCTAGGAAGAGAAGATATGTTGAACTGAACCATCCCTTAGAAAGGTACAAGAAAGAACTAACAACTGGTGCCAGAACTTTAATATTAGTCATTCATTGACTCAGTATCACATTTAACTGGATATTAAGAGTATTGCTGTGAAATATTGATGTTGTATTCATGTGATATTTCATATGATTTTGTATTAAGTTGTATAACTGGATAACTTGTATATATGATTAACAAGTATAGATAAACACTGAGTCAAAAGTAGTGATATTTTATATCCCGGATACTATTTCACAGGGAAGAAAAGAATGGATTAAAGGGGATTATCATGCCCCAGTGATTTCTCCTACTGAAACAATAGGAGTTGGGTAAGTGGGAAGACCCCCCACGGTGCCACAATGGTTATGGTATTGTGCCCAAGCAAGGTAATTAACACCCATGTGTGGGCCAACGTTGTGATACAGCATCTTCACGTTGTCACAAGTAATGTTACGTGAACATTGTAATTACATTGTACTTTACGTAGTGAGAACTTTGTATTTTCATTTGTGGGTACGTTGTATTTTACCTTTGACCTTTTACGTCGTAAGGACGTACTTTACTCAATCCGAAACATTAGTCTCATTAACCTATTCAGACAATGACCAATACTTTTCAGCCGATCCGAATTTTCTCGTGTGAAAGTGAAAAGGGACACCACAAACAACTATGGTTACACTGAATTTCAATTCCTTGTTTCAAGAAAATGGTATTTACAGGTTAATTTAATTTTAAACTTAATAACATCGTATTTCTATATTTCATGGCCAGGTGTAGGCAGCATGACCTTAACTAAGACGTCACAGACTGCCCCTGTTTGATGAGTACGTAACGTGATTCACAAGTCATCTGGCTCACTGGTTACACCTGATATGTGTTCCTTGCGCTTATTCAGTATAGTTTTGTAACGCACAATGTGAAAAATATAATATCAGGTCCGTACCAGACCGCCAAACCTTTCTAGCGGCAGAGCAGGATTAGAAGGAGCGTAGTGTTGCAATATACAAGTGCTTAGATGTATCAAATAATACTGATAAATATTTATGCATGCAGTTGAATGAATTGGTGTCAAAACTCTTGACTGGTTATTGTACTAAGTTGCCCAATAGGACGGAACCCAGTCAATAGGAAACGAGACTGTTGTGTAATCAATGTTTTTGACTTGTGTGGAAACGTTTTAAGTTTTGGTAATATTGGATTTTACTTTGTAAAAACGTTGCATTTAAAGTTGTGTGATGTTGTATTTTACGTTGTAGGAACGTTGTAATTTACGTTGTAGGTACGTTGTATTTTACGTAGTAGGAACGTTGTATTTTACGTTGTGAGAACTATTTTAAGTTGCGTAATGTTGGAGTTTATGTTGTGGGAATGTTGGATTTTACTTTGTGGTAACGTTGGATTTTACGTTGTCTTCTGATGCGCAGAATATTATAGAATATTCTAGAAACGTATTTTTGTGCATATATGGGAGCTAGCTTTTACCTCTCATCTCAAATTAGATCTCAAAGCACAAGGAGACCAGCATTGTGGGTGACGATCATAGTTTATTTTAGAATACAACTGTTAAGTACAGCACATTTCTTTGTTGTTTGTTGGTTTGACGCATGGTCCCTTACGGTTAACTATGTATAGTTTCAATTTGGGAATCGACAAATAACGCTATAAACAAACAAATCCGGATCCTTTTGCACAAAACGATCCTTGGCTATGATGGTACGTCACCGATTAATTATAAACTCATGTCCAAAAGAAACGATACCAAATATTTTTTTCAATATTTTTAAATGAATGATACTTTTTGGAGAAAAAACATATTTCTGTGTATCCCACGTTCCTAACCAAACGTATTCGATCGAAAAAACCGGTAACATTTATTCACTTAAGAAGCAATCGCACGAATACTCAAAATGACGTTAAGTCGTGTAGCACGAAATGCACGTGCAGATGAACTGTATAAAACCGCTGGTCCGACACGTTGTGCCAACAGCAGTAAAAAGCACACAAAAGAAATGGCACGTTTGACAGCGATCGAGAGAGAAAGAGCCGTTGGAATGGTCCGACAGGGAGCATCACAAGCCGCTGTAGCAAGAACGTTTGGATGCGCGCGCAAAACCGTTACCAGGTTAATGCGACGGTTGCGTCAAACAGGCCGAACAACAGACAGGCCGAGAAGCGGGAGACCCCGGGTGACCACGCCTATTCAAGACAACCACATCCGGTTACTTCACCTACGTAACCGCTTCGTTCTTTGCGACGTTAACGGCGGCGACGGGACTGGGACACCGGATCAGTCGACAAACCGTCTACAGGAGACTGCAGGCACATGGTATCCGTGCACGTCGCCCCTACCGCGGAGTCTACCTGACACGTCAAAACAGAGTCAACCGATTGATATGGGCCAGGCGTGTTCGGCGGTCGCAACGTCGAAAGTGGGCACGTGTCTTGTTTTCGGACGAAAGCTGGTTTTGCCTTTACAAGAACGATGGTCGGCAGCGAGTATACCGAAGGGTTCGTGAACGTTTGGCGCCGAACTGCATCCAGCAAGTCCATGCATTTGGAGGCAGAGGTGTAATGGTGTGGGGAGGTATCTGCGGTGATGTGAAAACGAGGCTCGTCATTATTCGGGGGAACCTGAATGCACAGCGTTACCAGGATGAGGTTTACGACCAGTCGTGCAGCCATTCGCCCAACAGCATCCAGGAGGAATCGTGTTCCAGCACGATAACGCTAGGCCTTATACGGCAAGATTGACCCAGAACTTCCTTGCCAACGCCAACATACAGGTTTTGCCATGGCCAGCGTGTTCACCGGATTTGTATCCCATTGAGCACATATGGGATCACCTCATTCGGAAAGTCAGAAAACGCCATGCGCCCCCAGCCAACCCCCAACAATTGGAACATTGTCTCCAGGATGATTGGCAGCGAATCACCCCTAACGTCATCCGACGATTGACGTCATCAGCTCGGAGGCGTGTCATGGCATGTATCGCAGCTGCTGGTGGACATACCCGGTACTAAAGTGGCGTTAAGACAACCCTCACTAGCCTCCTCCACTGTGCTAAAATGACATTTCAATTTTGGGCACCACACTTCGTTTAAAGCCCTGTGTTAATGATCGTAAATCTTTGATTGCCATGACTTTTTGTACACATGCCGTAAAATCATTTATCTAATGAAAGATATCAATTTGAAAGGTCTATGTTGTTTTGTTTTAATTTAGTGATCTTTGAAACACGTGGTATCGTTTCTTTTGGACACTAGCTTAGAATTTACGATTTTATTTTCGTAGCTCTAAGATCACTTTGTGCAAGCGGGCCCTGGTGGCAATCTAGTCTGCCATAAAGACCCTGAAGCAAATATATCCAAGAAAGTCCACGCAAGTCTAGAAAATGCGGCTAGTCTAGATTTCCACAGCTTGAAAATGAAATTCTCAGGGCTCCTTTTCATTATATTATATATCTTTTTACTATGAACTTTTTTTGTGTAAATTATGTTCATTTCATTGACTAGTTGTTAGTCTAGTGGCAATCCAGTACAAGAGGAAGTAAGTTTGCATCACAAACATAATGTATTCCCTTGATATGTACAATCTGTTTAAAACTGATGTTTGATGAACTGCGACATGCACTGGCTGTAAACAGAGTCTGTCATGTGGAAGAGCTCAATACTTTCTGCTAACATACACGAATAACAACACTCAATGTTAATATCACAGTGTGATGATATGTCTCACGCATGGTGTCACGTGATTCAGTCTGGCAGCACATCTGCTTATCGCATATGCTTTGGTCACAGATCATGTCACCACTCCAGCACTGTCACTCGGCATAACATTCGCAGTAGTCGTCTACCCTTTGTTCTTGACGATCGGCCATCTTGCATAGACGTCACTTGGAATACTGTAAAGAAACGTGAACAAACGGTTACCAACAAATTCACCATTCAGTCGTTTCAGATAAAAGTGTAAAAGGAGGGACAGTTCATAATTTATGGCTAGGGGGTGATGATGATTTTAATGGAGAAGCATGTACAATGTGAATGACCCCCCTAAAATTTATGTACAAAATAAGTGTTCAATGACCCCCCTCACCTTCCCATAATTTCTAAGCATAATTTTAAGCATATTTTTATGTACAAAATTGCTGACCCCCCTAGTACGTGTGTACAAAATTGCTGACCCCCTAGCTCCCCAGAACAAAATGGGTGACCCCTTAAAATCATCATCACCCCACCCTCCGACCCCCACCCTAGCCATACATTATGAACGGTCCCGTAGTTCTGCTGGTATGATTTGTTGGTTAAACATTCTACTCAATCAAAGATCGAGCTAACAATGGAATCAAAGATGGGTCTAAGAAGGAGAATGGCACTGATGGTACGTGTGTGCTCGCGTGCATGCGTGTGTGACATTGATTTTACAAACCTTGTATACGACTTAATTAAGGACACACACATTTCCTCCACGACAGTTAATTCAGTGGGATGTGTATACCTACACCAATCGCACTTATATTGGCACTAATAATGGTCGCTAGGGTAACCTAATGGTTAAAGCATTTGCTCGTCACGCCGAATACCCGGGTTCGATTTCCCACATTTGTACAATGTGTGAAGCCCATTTCTGGTGTCGCCCGCCGAGATATTGCTGGTATAACGCTAAGATCGGAGTAGAACCATACTCACTCACTCCACATGTAAGTCATCTTTTGCTGTAAACAACGCCATACACATCTCATTTACCCTGTTTCTTGATTCGGACACGATTTGTGATGGCGATATGGATGAGGCGTGATGCCACACTACATTGTTACGTCGTACTTAAGCATCAAGATGTTGTGTGAACTGCTAGCATCTCCACACGTTTTATCAAAATAATGACAGATTTATTTAACACACGTGACACCCCCATGAGTCTAACAAAGCCTGTACTGACCTTCTTCAGTAGCCAGTGTGCGTCATCAATTGCACGACTCATGATCTGTTGAATACGTTCTGGGTGGATTTCGTCTGCATGACTTCGAAAACCCTGGAAAACAAATTAATTGTATATTTCAACGTATTTTGAAAAATAACCCCCAACAAACCACAACTAATATATTGGTGTCCCAATTACACAAATCTTGATTTAGTCATCTTTGAGTGAGTGAGTGAGTGAGTGAGTTTAGTTTTACGCCGCACTCAGCAATATTCCAGCTATATAGCTATATAAAATAGCTATATGACGGTGGTCTGTAAATAATCGAGTCTGGACCAGACAATCCAGTGATCAACAACATGAGCATCGATCTGCGTAATTGGGAACTGATGACATGTGTCAACCAAGTCAGCGAGCCTGACCACCCGATCCCGGTAGTCGCCTCTTACGACAAGCATAGTTCGCCTTTGTGGCAAGCATGGGTTGTTGAAGACCTATTCTACCCCGGATCTTCAGGGGTGGTTAGTCGTCTGTAAGAAAAATAGCTTAAATTGAAACATATGAGTTTTGGACAGGTTGTTCTTGTTTCTCCTCTTATCCTGACATTACTAATCACCTCTCACTTGAGCTAGCGTATTTGTTACTAGGAAAGTTTTGCCTCTAAATATAACATTTCGCGGACTAAGCACTACACGAGCGTACAACACATTGAATCAGTGTATGAAATAAGCCAAAAATCCAGCCTGACATCAGGGCCGGTAACTTCTAAATGTCACCAGCCCAAAATGGATTTAACCAGACCAAAATATGGTGAATTTACTCAGATGTATGGAACATCTAAATATTTTACCAGACCATCTATGGCTAGCTGTAAATTTAGACCGTCCGTCAGAAATCTAGACCGTCTCGGGCGCTCGGACGGGTCTTATTTCATACACTGCATTGAAGTAGATTTATAACGACTATCGATTTAGAACACTCGGATAATTTCCATCGTGATAGACGTCCGACCGTGTATAAAAATATTTCACCTCAACTGATAACTTGTATGTTGATTGTTAAATAGCTTCGACCAATAAAAGGTTTTAAACTTTATTCATACAGATGTAACAGTGAATTGTTAATGGATAACGTTTACTTTCTTATTTCAGAGTGATATTATCTCTTCAGTAAATATGGTCAACACCAAGACTGAGTCTTCTAGACGTTTATCTCCTGGAGCTGAGTGTCTTGAACTTCAAATAATGTTTTAAAATGTTTAAATTTTACCACGAAATTAGGATACTGTTGGCGCACCTGTCGAATGTGATGGCGATAATGAGATTGCGTCTCCTTGGGTAACTTCTTTGTACATCGAAGCAGGTACCGGTAGAGCTGCAATGGAGTTTTCACAGCCATCTCCTGTCTTGGCATCAATATTTGTCACCGAAGTCCAGAGACGCAGGCAAATCTCGAAAACCGGATGTTTTCACCACGTGGTTATCTACTCCTTACACAGACAGTAGGCATCGCTTTTGGCTTAGGCCATGCAGTTGCGCAGGCAGGATTTGATCTGCCATTCTCATTTCATTTTCATGATGAAAATATCCAAGTTTTTTTTAATTTCTTCATTTGCTTATGGGTGTTACGACGTAAATTGTAATAAAAACGCAAATTGTAATACTTGCATCAAATTGTAATAAACCTGACGTAAATTGTAATAAAAACGTAAATTGTAATAAAAATTGACGTAAATTGTAATACGCAAATTGTAATAAAAATTGACGTAAATTGTAATAATTTTCGTTGCGGTAAAATGTAATAAATATTTACGTAAATTGTAATGACAGTTTTAATCACTCGTAAATACGCGGGTGTTTGTTTTTCGTTGCATTTCAAACATCAAATAAGCTTGTTAGGGCGATAAATCAAGAAAGAAATGATGGATTTTGTTCAAATTTGGTACCAAGGTATATTGGCGAGGTTCACCGACACAAGTGAAATGGAGTGACCTTGAGATAATTTTCAAGTTCACAGTTTCTAACGGGTATATCAAATCAAATCAAATCAAATTAGACATTTGTATAGCGCTACATATCCAGAGTCCTGCTCATGTGCGCTTAGTCGAATGCTCGTTTGAAGAGGATGGTTTTGCGACAAGATCGGAAACTGTTGATATTTTCCGATTTTCTGACATTTTCAGGTAATCAATTCCAGAGTACAGCACCCGGTCTGCTAAATGATCTGTCTCCGTATGTTGTGGTTCGGACAAATGGAATAGCCTAGCTGACTAGCAATGAAATGCATCACAAATTAAACTTCAGGAAACAAAATATGCAAGAAACATTTTTGTATGTTTGAGATTGGTAGAGGTCGACTAGAATCAAACTTAGATATTAAACTGCACAAAAAGGCAATTTGAAACTACAATCGCTTGTTCAAATGACTCCCCCTTCGGTTTACTGAAAGAACTCGAGAAAGAAATGATGGATTTTGTTCAAATTTGGTACCAAGGTTTATTGGAGATTTACCGATACCACTTGAATTTAGTGACCTTGAGGTCATTTTAAAGGTCACAGCGAAGGTGTAACAGTTTTGCACATGCCAAGCTTGGTAGCCGCGAACTTAGGAAAGAATTGATAGATTTGAATCCCCCTCCACCAATTGAAACAAAATATGCAAAAAACATGTTGTATGTTGGTAAAAGTCAAACTTAGATATTAAACTGCACAAAAAAAGCAATTTTAAGCTATAATCGCTTGTTTAAGTGACTCCCACTTCATGTTTACTGAAAGGGCTTGTTTTGGAGACATTACCCACCCCCTTTCAGTTGACGTCATCATAAGGATATAACGCATCCTAAAGTTTTCACTTATTCATACATGGTGTCAAGGGTTCAAACTAAATACTGAATGGTCACACAAGTGTCAGCTCTCAATATGTTGTATATCTGGACACAATGTTTTTGAAAATTTAAAATGAATGTAAAATGTAAATCAAGCAATCCAAATCTTTGAATGTTGATGATGACGGGAAGTCATCCAATACTATGCTGAACATATTTTATATGATACTATCTGAAGGTATACCATTATCCAAGAGATAGCGCAATAGTGCAGTTGTAAGGCGTCTGCTTATCACGCTGAAGGCCCTGTTTCGAGGAGGCACCGAGGTTCGGTTCCCGAGATCGGCACATTTGCGTAGTATCCTTGGACAAGATACTTAGATCTACACTGTCTCAGTTCACCCAGCTGTAAAATGGGTACCCGTGAGTATGTGCTGGCAATGTGAGTGTTTAGTTCATTGCGCCTAACAGGCAACATGGCTGTACAGTCCCCAGGGAGTTGAAAAAGTATCGGAAACTACGATAGTGTCCTATGATCGTGGATAGTAAAGTACGTATCGCCGTGAGCAGGCAATGTGCCTGGATGTGAGCGCCATATAAGCGGACCATTACTATTACTAGATACCAAATGGGAGATTGTTTTGCATTTAACCACATTACCCACATGAAATTTTGGATATGACTTTGCTAATGATTCCTTCAAAATAAAATGGAAGCTTTTTTAACATTGGACACCGAGAATATAGTTAGTTTGACTACTTTTTCAACGCCCCTCGTAACATACTTAAAAGAAATGAGAACGTCTAAGGATAAAAGCATTTCGATCTCTGAATACTTCTGAGCTATTTAAATACAAAAAGCAAAGGAATAAAGTAAATAATCTGAAAAGAATAGCCAAGGGAAACTTTTAATCTATTTTTGATAACTATTTATCACCTCAGTCTACTCAATCAGGAGGTTACTACTTCATCGGGACCCATTTCCCCTTCTTGTCACTGATGATTCTGGGATACCTTCAGTTTTTACAGATTTGGATAAAGCTCAAACATTAAATGAATATTTTGTATCTGTTTCAAATGTTACTGATGGCGGCAAGACTTTGCCACCTGTTATCCATCGCTGTGTTAACAGTATAACAAATGTCATTGTAACCGAAAAGGAGGTATCTGATAAGACCTTACCAGCAAACAAATCTAGTGGACCTGATGGCATTAACATGAGAGTGTTAAAACGAATCTGTACATCTATAGCTGAACCTCTTTGTTTGTTGTATAATATATCACTGAGTGACTGTATTTCCTACATTGTGGAAAACGGGTAATGTTACTCCTATTCTGAAAGAAGGAAATGCACCCCTCCCAACTAATTACAGACCTATTAGTTTAATACCTATCCTTTGGAAAATCCTTGAAAGAATAATGGTAAAGCATGTGCACGACCATTTCCATGAACATAACATATTAAGTAAATTCCAGTCAGGTTTTACTGCTAGTCATTCTACTACATCTCAACATTTATCTTAGACATTTATCATAATATATGCTCAGTCCTAGATAATCACCACCTTTACTGTATGCTGTTTTGTGATATTTCAAAAGCTTTTTACAGGACAGGGCATAAAGGTTTATTGCACAGAAAATGATGGTGTTCATGGAAACGTACTTAGTTGGTTAACTTACTATCTATCTGGGCCCGGTTGTTCAATACTCGGTTATCTTATTGATAAATCTTTAACCGGCCGTTAGGTAACCGAACGTTAAAGGATGCAACCAAAAAATCAAACATAATTAAAACACAACTATCACTTATTCATGACATATAATATACATTGCTGGTTATGAAAAACATATAAACAAAATTATAAGCGTACAATCGCAAATCAAAAGTGCAATATTGTGTACTTGGGTTTACTTCCCAAGAAACGAAGCAGCCGGGATACCGAACCCAGTCAGAGCGGGTGGTTGTGCACTCAAGTGTTATATGTTTTTTCATAACCAGCAATGTATATTATATGTCATGAATAAGTGATAATTGTGTTTTAATTATGTTTGATTTTTTGGTTGCATGTGACCTTTAAATTGTCATGACTGCATGGCCAAGTCGTGAAGATGCTATCAATATCATTTATTAATTATTTGCCAAGTCTGTCAAAAATTGTAATGTATGAACACACATTGCCAAATCCTTTAACATCAAACAATATAGATGTTGTGTAATTAATACCATAGCTTTTATCTGAAATATGCATTCAATACCAATAGAAACTTAATATGTTACTAGCACCACGTGCAAGTAATCAAACTGTAATCGTACTATAGGCCCCAGGGCCAACACTGCTGAATAAAATCGATCTATTATCCGACCTTTCTTTTGACAAGAATCTCATGAATAATACTGTGCAATATCGTCATTATCTGAACGCCTTCACAGACGCATATTCCGGAAAGATGCCTTGAAAAACATGAAGCTGCGTCTAATTTATAGATGAACATAATTTCCTCGATACTCATTAATCAGATGAACCTTCATTTAGTTCAATTCACAAGTGACTGCAGAAAATGCACAATTCTTGTTAATGACTTCAAGGACGGAAAACATGTATTATATTTCATAAGTGTATTATAGAACGCTGCAACGATTCGGCAGAGAAATACTATTGTGCCATAGTATTCCTTATAAGAACCTATCAGTGTATAACATTAGCATTCAGATATTGTTATAAAATATTATCGTGTAATATGACAAGAGATAGTGTTGTGTTCGCTGTGACAAAAAGGTTTCGATATTCAAATATAACATTTAATCAAAGTGACTACGAGGTGTAGGCCTGCATATCACTCACAACAGAAATAGATACATAATAATGTTATGTTTATCTTCCTACACATCAGTTGCGAGAGCAATGTTTATGCTAACTAAGTTTTCATCAATTAATACAGCATTTTTAAAAGATGATTTGCTTCAATTAAAACATTCGAAGAATGAAAAAGAAATTAGGCCTATTGCTGAAATGATTAGTAAAAATATAATTAAAATCTATGGGAAGGGATGCCAGACGGACATATCAAAACAAAATCGGATAATTACTTGGAGTAAAGACTTTCAAAAATAGCATATTAATTAACAATGATATCAGTTTTTTAATAAAATCACTAATAATTCTGAAACGTTGCCGATAAGCCTGGAATCGTGTTCAGATGTTTTCATAAATACACTCACACGAACGCCCAAGTGCACTTTGCGCCCTATTGGATAGTGTTTACAAAATTACGTTTCGCGAAGGCCGGTATTGAAACGCCAATTACATCACTTGTATTTCATATTCAGCGGTGACAAATGAATCACTGCATTCTAAGGCTGGGACGGGTATTTGGGTACTCGAATTCGGGTCGGGTACAGCTGGAATCGAGTCCTATATCTAGGAATGGAGTGTCCGGAAAGGGAGAGAGCTCTGTAATGACAAGGGCAGACAATAGCTTGTCTTTTTCATTTTTGACGTAACACACATTTACATCATTGAGTGAGTGAGTTTAGTTTTACGCCGCACTCAGCAATATTCCAGCTATATGGCGGCGGTCTGTAAATAATCGAGTCTGGACCAGACAATCTAGTGATCAACAACATGAGCATCGATGTGCGCAATTGGGAACCGATGACATATGTCAACCAAGTCAGCGAGTCTGACCACCCGATCCCGTTAGTCGCCTCTTACGACAAGCATGGGTTACTGAAGATCCATATTCTAACCCGGAAATTCACGGGTTTTTCACATCATTGGTATTGTCCGATTAATTGAGCATAGTTTAATGACTGTAATTTATCTGTGCATGAGCAGTGAGTAGTTAAGTTACAGTAGCAGCAGAAACAAAACGTTCGTTGTTATAACGAGGAGTGTAAGTAACGGTGTTACTCTCTATATTGGTTAAACAGACGTAAATTAAATAGCTTGAGGTCAGTTTTAATGTCTTATTACCAACTGTTCAAGTTTTCCACAATAATCTCTGTCAAATCGTGATTGAATATTCAGAAAGTTGACCCGAAAGTATTTCTTACATTTCCGGGTACTCGATTCCGATTCGGGTACGTACATGCGGGTACTCGATTCCATTGTTTCCTACTCGTCCCAGCCCTACTGAATTCCTAATACATTTTAGAATCTAATACAACTGGTCTTTTTGGCACCAATACCAAGTGTCTAGATAAAGTGAAACGAAAGATATTGGGGGTGGAAACAACTGTTGTGCTCGAAAGACAACACCTGTTTGAAATGTAAACAAAGAAAATTTCAGACTTGACACTGTGTAGCATTTTCTCAAATTTTCAGACACCCATTTGCATGGAAAGAGCATAGTAGCAAGAAATAGGAAATTAAAAATAGATACAATAGGAATGTGATGTGTTTACACGAAACTGTCAAGTTTCTGTGCTGCGTGACGCCATGACTGACGCAAAATCACGCAGATCGACAACGGTAATAATCGGGATTTCTGGCTTCTTCTCTATCTTAAAATGGGAGTGTATTTGGCAATTCCTCTGAGGTGAAGGTCGGTAGAATAAGAGTATACACAATCACCATATCCCGCCGATTACACTTTCAGCATCATAATGTAATCGTTCGGATATTTTTTCATGAAACTAATTTAATTATCTACATGTAGCCTTGTTCAATATCATATCATACGTGGGTATAGGGTGTACGTGTTATATTCTTTGAAAGTGTTTGTTTGAATAATATTTACAGAAGAAATTCACACATTTAGTGTAGTAAAGCATATATATAAACCTTTCCACAAGTGTTAAAAGATGAAACGTAGGCATCATGTACTTGTACAACATGTATTTTAGTTCCTATGATGTGCATAGATACAGTTTCGTATGTAACTCTTCGTCAGAATAATTTCCAATATCGAAGTCCAGTCAACGATACACCCTATCCTTTCTTTGCTGAACTGGCATCATGAAAGCAGTGTTAGCCATGAACGCCATTTGCGAGTTAACCACACTGTTAAAAAGTTAGCGGCGGTCCTTAGGTGTGTTAACTTAGCGTCACGTTAACAGCCTGTTAAAAGTTAACAGAGTTTTGAACAACAAGATAATTATTATAACCCTCTGTTATTAGGTAACAGTCGGTTAAATGTATTTAACGGCTGGTTAAAAGATAACCGAGTTTTGAACAACCGGGCCCTGATAGACGACAGTGTGTCTCTGTTAATGGAACATTATGAAAAACTAAATGTTACTGCAGGGGTTCCTCAAGGATCTGCCCTTGGTTAATTTGTGTTCCTTGTATATATCAATGATTTACCTGGAAATTTACAAAATATCACAATAATGTTGGCCGATGACACATCAATCCGTGTTGCGGGAAAATATGTAAAATCCATAGAAGCAACTCTCAACTATGATTTAGCCCAATTGAATAAATCATTTATCATTGTCATTTATCAAAAAAAGTAGTGAGGTTGTGCTTTATTGTTATAGATTTCTAAAATATATGGACACTATTGGGACGTTGGTAACTGTGATCTGACATTATTTGACGACATTTCTCATGGTTTGAATATAGCCGACTTTATAGAAGATAAAAATCAGTTTACAACACAACTGCCTAAATCTTGGTATTTTCGAAACCAGAGAAGGGATATGCCGATATTTAGGTCGTTAACCTAGCATATTATGGTCACGAATAGAATTTTCTATTTATTACCAAAAAAGTCTTTAATTGCGGAAATTACGCGATAATCTACTTTCCAACAAAGGCAGGCTCCCCGTCATCGTTGTATTTAGAAGGCGGCTTCTTAGAAGCAACGTGACGTCATAACATTGTTCATGATGTCATGTCACCATGACAAAGTGATATTTTACCCGGTGCATATCGCATGAAAACAAATTAGCCCCGATATGTTTGCCCTCGTATGTTATAAGCATTGTTATTATCATTCTTTGAGGTTTATGCCACCCGTTGAATTCTTTGTTGTATTTTGAGCGGTGAAACTAAATAAATGATTTCTTTGGTCTACCCATAACACTTAAGGTGTCAACTTCCACTGTATACCTTACAGAAAGAAGTTTTGACTTTACTTTGATAACGAGCACATCTGATCGATTCCTTGAAGCAAATGATGCAATTCAGTATCATTTCTACATTTTATTTTAAATGCATCAATCAAATACAACAAATGAGTAGACAGATTGACTGCTATGTGGCAAGGAATAACCAGGCGCCAGCGATTTATGATATCCTTAGCAAATGTAACTTAAAATTCCCTCTCATAAAAATACAATAATATGTAGTAATATGATGAAGAAAATAATACGAACCAGGTTAAACTATGACAACGCAATATATGAATGTATGATCGAAACATAAATCATAATAAATCACATATGATTAAAACATTAAATTAACTTCAAATATGTCATTGCGTCAACATTGAAAATAATTCGAAAATGAAGAAAAAGAAACGTACATTTCAAAGCGTAAACAAACAATATCCTGTTATTTTGGGATATGCTATGAAGAACTTCAAAATGTAATAGAAATAACATTAAATTATTGAAAGCTATTGCTCGTAAAATATGTCCTTGCGTCAACATCGAAAATAACTCCATAATGAAAAACAATTAACTTTAATTTTCGAAACATACACAAATAATCTCTGGCTTTTTTTAAGACGTGTCACGAATAATTTCACAGCTGGTAGAATTAACATGAAATTATAGAAACCATATGCTAACAAAAATTTGAAAATTAGTTATGACAAAGCGTTTGTCACAAACATATAGCTATTACCCCGCCACATGTCGATATCTGAATGTCGCAATTGGCATCTGTCTGACCCTGAACATTATGTAAACGTTACCGAAACTGTCATCTGATGCCTTGATACAAAATGCGAACAAATTCCATCCATTAGGTTTGGAGATATCGCAAGAATACTCGCTGTGACCTTGAAAATAATCCGAAGGTCACTGAATTCGACTGGCGTTAGACGATACTCCCAACGCATCTTGGTACTACCTTTAAGCAAAACATATTAATTCTGTCTTGTATTTTCGCACTAAAAGTTAGACATGTGCAAAACACTTTTCACTGTGAACTTAAAATGAGCACAAGTTTCCCAATCAATTGGTGTTGGGGAATCCCGCCAATACACCTTGATATAAAATTGGATCAAAATCTATTAATACTTTCCTGAGTTCGCGGCTACCAAGCTTGGCATGTGCAAAACTGTTACACCTTCGCTGTGACCTTTAAAATGACCTCAAGGTCACTAAATTCAAGTGGTGTCGGTAAATCTCAATCTCAGTCAATAAACCTTGGTACCAAATTTGAACAAAATCCATCATTTCTTTCTCGAGTTCTTTCAGTAAACAGAATGGGGAGTCATTTGAACAAGCGATTGTAGTTTTGAAATTGCTTTTTTGTGCAGTTTAATATCTAAGTTTGATTCTAGCCGACTTCTACCAATCTCAAACATAGCATATTTTGTTTCCTGAAGTTTGTGATGCATTTTATTGCAGATTTTACGTTTTTGGGAGTACCAAGCCAAGATACAAAGTCTCACAAAATGGGGATCGTGAGGCTGCAACATAGCAAAACCAATTTGCTTGAGGCTGACAGATAATATGTAGAAAAATAAAACATAAAAACAGCTGCATTTGTATCATATTCTAGGTGAGGCTGACTACTATTTGAACGTCCCTCGTAGTTATACCCGTTAGAACACCCACCCACCTCTCCGACTCTACATGCATGCAAGTGTGTTAGATATACCCGTTAGAAACCCACCCCTACCCCCCCCCCACTTTATATGTATACATATCAAAACCTCAAAAGATATTTGCGAAAAGACATGATACAGAGGACAGTTTATATCGATTATATATCAGGACGAATATCATTTTCGTCATTTAGCTAAGATTTGTCAATTCATTCTTGGGTTATCGCGCTAACAATCTTTATATTGGCAAAACCCTCAGATTTTTGCTGTGACCTTGAAAATTATCTCAAGGTCACTCCATTTCACTTGTGTCGGTGAATCTCGCCAATATACCTTGGTACCAAATTTGAACAAAATCCATCATTTCTTTCTTGAGTTATCGCCCTAACAAGCTTATTTGATGTATGAAATGCAACGAAAAACAAACACCCGCGTATTTACGAGTGATTAAAACTGTTATTACAATTTACGTAAATATTTATTACATTTTACCGCAACGAAAATTATTACAATTTACGTCAATTTTTATTACAATTTGCGTATTACAATTTACGTCAATTTTTATTACAATTTACGTTTTTATTACAATTTACGTCAAGTTTATTACAATTTGCTGCAAGTATTACAATTTGCGTTTTTATTACAATTTACGTCGTAACCTGACGGCACGTGCTACCATAGCGTTTTTAACACTGTATCAGTTCTTGATAATGTAAAATATTTCTGTTTGACCTCACGCTAAGAATATTTTGTGCAATACTTCACCAACTGTTTTTATGGATAGTTGTGAGTTTTCAAGTAGAAAGAGTGCTGTTAACATGTAGAAAGAGTGCCTTTTCATACATGTAATGTTGTATTTACATTAGACAATAACATCATGTGTTTTTACAGAAATCCACCAAAGTTTACAAATTTGCGGATGTCATTTGTTTAGTATTTGACACATGTGCAGGATGTAAAATGTTTGAAACTTCTAGCTAACGCAGTCGTCCAAACGTAAATTCCGATTCTTGAAAATACCGGTTTAAAATGAAATTGAGGCATCTACTACCCAGTAATATCCACAAATCTGAATCCTCTACATGATCCCATCACAATATAATGTTAACAATGTTTATTTATATTTGATGCATGCGCAGGATGTACAATGTTTGAGACCTCGAGCGTTCAAACGAAAATTTCGGTTCTTTAAAATACCGGTTTCAAATGAAATTGAGGCATCTACTACCCAGTAATATCCACAAATCTGAATCCTCTACATGATCCCATCACAATATAATGTTAACAATGTTTATTTATATTTGATGCATGCGCAGGATGTACAATGTTTGAGACCTCGAGCGTTCAAACGAAAATTTCGGTTCTTTAAAATACCGGTTTCAAATGAAATTGAGGCATCTACTACCCAGTAATATCCACAAATCTGAATCCTCTACATGATCCCATCACAATATAATGTTAACAATGTTTATTTATATTTGATGCATGCGCAGGATGTACAATGTTTGAGACCTCGAGCTAAATTGGACGTTCAAACGAAAATTTCGGTTCTTTAAAATACCGGTTTCAAATGAAATTGAGACATCAAATATCCCATAATACCCACAAATCCGAAAACACATAATGTTTATTTTCTAAATGAATCCATCATAATCTAATACTAACAATTCGGTCGCCACCTTTATGTGAGTACAAACGTGTTTTGATGATAACCTGTTTACTACTCTGTTTGTGATCGATGTTATCATTTTACAAGTGACTATCAACGTATATCAGCGATTACAGACTGAGTGTTTACAAGTAGCTGTGAGATAGTGCGCGTGTACCAGATACAAGTAATCACTACTGACCGGTATTTCAAGTGTTTGAATAACAAGTGCTTCGATCTTTCACTGGTGTACAGGATGTAGGTAAAACGACAAACATATAGTCGCAGGAATTTGGTAAGATAAATAGTCCACAAGATGTGTGCGACCACTTATTTCATAGTTAGTGAGGACCCGTGAAGCACAGGCCCTCGTGTCTTTGCAAAGATTAAAGATTAAGAAAAATAATTGTTTGAGATGACCCCCAAACTCGAAATGCCTCACAGTACAATACATTATGACGTCATGATATATTGTACTGTGAGGCATTTCGAGTCGGGGGTCATCTCAAATTTGTTTATTTTTTCAAAATCGTTAATCCGCGCAAAGACACGAGGGCCTGTGCCGTGAAGGTCCGGGTTAGAATTTGCGTTCAGTACCCATGCTTGTCGTAAGAGGCGACTAACGGGATCGGGTGGTGAGGCTCGCTGACTTGGTTGACACATATCATCGGTTCCCGATTGCGTAGATCGATGCTCATGCTGTTGATCACTGGATTGTCTTGTCCAGACTCGATTATTTACAGACCGCCGTCATATAGCTGGAATATTGCTGAGTGCGGCGTAAAACTAAACTCACTCAGTAACTCACAGTTAGTGAGTGAGTATGGTTTAAGCAGAGATCAAGCTAAATAACGAGGGAACATTGAAATCGTCAGTGAATATTCACATTGGGACTCGAACCTGGATTTGCGGCGTAGCGATCGAACGCTGTAATCACGGTGCCAACGTACTCATTTTATGATTTCCCACCTTGATTCTCCGGCTTCAAAAATATATTTGGCACAATCGGTCACATCAGACCACACACAGGCCCTCGTGTCTTTGCGAGGATTAATGATTTAAAAAATATTGTTTTTGAGATGACCCCGGACTCGAAATGCTTCACAGTACAATACATCATAATGTATTATGCTGTGAAGCATTTCGAGTCGGGGGTCATCTCAAATTTTTGATTATATTTTATAAAATCTTTAATCCTCGCAAAGACACGAGGGCCTGTGCACCAGACAAGCAGATAATATTAGAAAGGCGTATGTCTGTGGCGAGCAGGGACACTATCTGAAAAGAATGTATCATTACCCCATAAAAATATCTCATTGTTGGGTGGTCGGTTTGTTGTCTAACGCCGTAATATTCCAGCTATATGGTGGCGGTCAGTAAATAATCCAGTCTGGACCAGACAACCCAGTGATCAACAGCATGAACGTCAGTCTATTGGGATACGGTGACATGTTGGTCAACCACGTCAGCGAGCCTGACCACCCGATCCCGTCGCGAAAAGCACGGGTTACTGAAGACCAATCTAACCCCGATCTTCACGGGTCTCACTGACCAGTCGCTGTTGAAACATCCTTCTTAGGAAATGGTTTGAATCCACGGGGGGATTTAACAGCTAGCTGACTCCGATGGACGGTGCGGTGAAATGGGGTTCCAGCACACACTTTATAATGAGTGCGTGAGTTACTGTTTGTACTAGTCCGGACTAATGCGGGCTTCATAACCCTAGCCCACTGAAATACTGACACAGTACAGTCAAAGAAATTGTCGGATTAACGAGAATGTACAGATCATGTTCATGGTCAAAAACAGGACAATCGTGATTCACGTTAAGTGTGTATGTGAATAAAACTAAAACGAGAATTAAATCAGAGTTCAGGTCCTTTTATTAGCCACTTATTTATTGTATACTGACAATTAATCAGTCCATGTTTTACCCTCACATGGAGAACGTCAGGCAGGGTAACAAAAAGTTTCATCTTTTGACGCCTCTTGGTACCCCGCGGCAGGGGATCGAACTACCGACCTTCAACCGATACAATTTCGTATTTTGGTCTAAATTTTCTATGGCGTCAAATGCGTAATTCATGAATATGGAAAATATAACACAATTCTGCTCGATACAAAGCAACTAATCAAATCACAGTTATTAAATATCTTTCACAGTTACCTCCCTTTGGTGAATCAGAACCCACGTTCACATTTGTTTCAGGGTTTTTCTGCACCGTACCACTGTTCATGGGCTACAACAAAGTGATGAACGTCTAAGACCTGCACCAGATTTCAGACAAGCTGGTACGCCTTGACTGAAATACTGTATAAAGCGGCATTAACTATACTCACTCACTCGTATTTTATATAGGGGTTGTTGCTTCCTGCAACGTTTATCAGGTGATGCCCACAGTATAACTATGTACATTCTACTGTTTATGTTGGTGTTGAAACATGATACATGTACTGGAGTGAGTGAGTGAGTGAGTTTGTTTGGTTTTACGCCGCTTTTAGCAATATTCCAGCAATATCACGGCGGGGGACACCAGAAATGGGCTTCACACATTGTACCCAAGTGGGGAATCGAACCCGGGTCTTCGGCGTGACGAGCGAACGCTTTAACCACTAGGCTACCCCACCGCCCTACATGTGCTGGAGATAGTGTACTGAAGTACTAAGGTTTAAACAGTCAAAGTTTCATTGCGACTAGCTAATAATACATTGACATGTCGGTTATCGGAAGCTGTCTGAAGGTCAAGGTCGACTTTGACCAAACACTGACTGTGCTTGAGTGAAACAATAATTACAGACAAAGTGTCAGCATTACATTTGCGTGTGTGAGTGAGTGTGTTTAGTTTTACGCCGCTTTTAGCAATATCCCTGCAATATCACGATGGTATTACCTTTGAGTGAGTGAGTGAGTGAGTTTAGTTTTACATCGCTTTTAGCTATATTCCAGCAATATCACGACAGGGAACAGCAGAAATGGGATTCACACATTGTGCCCATGTGTGGAATCGAACCCGGGTTTCGGAGTGTCGAGCGAACGTCCTAACCACTAGGCTGCCCTACCACCCCGTATTACCGTTGAGGTGTAGATTGAATGATTGAGTGAGTGATTGAGTGAGTGAGTGAGTGAGTTTAGTGAGTCAGTGAGTGAGTTTAGTGAGTGAGTTGCGTTTTGCAGTCATATCAAAGCGAGGGACCAAAAGAAATTGGCTCGATGTGTCCACTTTCACAAAGTGTAATTGAACTCGAGCCACATATACCAAGCGAACGATGTAACTACTTGGCCACTCCTCACTGCCAAATAAATAACTACACTGCTCTTTTTTTCATTTAGATCAGGTAAAAGGTCGTTATCACTGTTATTAATATTTACAAAATTATGTCGATGATGAAGATAAAGTCAATGTCCAACCTACAGTGGTATAATTTTGTCTGCTTGTTTATAACGCCTCACAAAGCTATATGGCGGCGGTCTGTAAATAATCGAATCTGGACCAGACAATCCAGTTATCAACATCATGAGCATCGATCTACACAATTGGGATACGATGACATGTGTCAACCAAGTCAGCGAGTCTGACCACCCGATCCCGTTAGTCGCCTTTCACGATAAGCATGGATTCTGAAGACCCATCTAACCCGGATCATTACGGGTATATCGACTAGTATTTTTAAGTAGCTGTGCCTCATCTGCGTCTATACAATGAATGGCCATAGGATACATGATATGACAGAACTGGGCACAAGAGAAGTTTGACGGCGACGGGATCGCCGTTTATGAACCTCGGTTATCCAGCACTATACGTGGCCCTGAGAGCGGGCAGTCGGTGGTTCGATCTTCAGCCCCTTCACACCAAATGACGTTAGAAGATGGTGCTTGTTGTTACCGTGTCTGACGTTCGGCATTTCGAGGTAAAAACATGAAGGGGTCAGTTTGCTGTATCTGAGTTGGGTATTCATATTGAACTGTGGCCTGAAACCGGCATGGTCGGTTTCACATGAAACTGTCCAGCTGAGTTTAAGTGAAATAATAGCGTAGTAGCAGCAGCAGCAGTAGTAGAAGTAGTAGTAGTAGTAGTAGTGAGTGAGTGAGTTTAGTTTTACGCCGCTTTTAGCAATATTCCAGCAATATCACGGCGGGGGACACCAGAAATGGGTTTCACACATTGTACCCACGTAGGGAATCGAACCCGGGTCTTCGGCGTGACGAGTGCACGCTTTACCCACAAGGCTACCCCACCTCCCCAGTAGTAGTAGTAGTAGTAGCAGTAGTAGTAGTAGTAGTAGTACATGATGAGTGTGGCACAATCAAAATACTTTTCAAAATATGTTTAAGGAAAATATTTTCCCCAAACCAGGCGTCTACTTTCTTTTGTACATCAGTATATTAGCATGAATGTAAAGCAATGACAGGCAAAATGTGGACATTTTATTCAACTCAGTCAGATACATCAGGGTCCCCCTGTCAAAAATATGTGGGTATGTGAGGGTCAGAGGACAAGAATCGATTTCAGCAGCCAATGAGCGTCCGGATGATGCAGGTGAAAGGCGGGACAGAGATACCAGGAGGACTGACAGGATGTTACTGCTGACTGGGATACACACAGTACAGAACAAAGTTAGCTCGGCACCAGAGAGGTTGTCAACGTTACACGGTGTCAACATAGCAGGGCAACCATCGAACAGAAGGGGAAGCAGCTGAACAGCATACACCCATAAGGTAGTGAGTGAGTGAGTGAATTTGATTGTAAACTTCGTTTTAACTACGTTTTAACTTGGTGGACAGTTTGTCCAGAAGGTTGTCCAGTGGTTGAATGCATCTGTAATTATTCCCCTTCCGGGTCGACAGCCACTGTCCACTTTGGCCATTCGCCCATTGAACAACGTCTCTATAACAGGAGTGACGTTTCAATGTAGGTTCTGACACTGTTATGAAGCAAGTAAATATTTTCACTTGCTAGATATCGGTGTTAGAACCTCTACAGAAACGACGATCCTATTATCCTCAAACTTCTAAAAGCCTTTAAAAAACTACTATAGCCTGTTTGCAGTGAAACCGTACCGATGAATTTCACTCTAAACAAAAAGGTAAATCGAACAAAGTGATATTAAGATTGCGAATCCTCATAATTTTACCTTGGTTTAAGTTAACGCTCATAACGTACCGCACGTGCTTTTGTTTCACTGTTCCATCTACTGCGCTCACCCCCTTGTGATACAAACCAATAATAGCGATTTGAAACTATGATCGTTTGTTAAACAACTTTTATCGTAAGTTGAAAAAATTCTGAGATTTAAATGTTAAGACTAAAGTATCGTTGAAACTATCAGTTTTAAGCTAACACATGGATCAGTTGGAGATTTTCAGACTAGGGATGTTTAATCTGGTGAAAGTCAGAATGTAACCCATGAGCTAGGGATGCAAATATGATGTAGAACACCAGGTTTTTGTGTCCTCACCATTGACTAGTGTTAACAAATGTAAATATATATCTAATTACTTTGGTTATATTTTGTATTTGAGTAATACAGGTATATATTTTATGTTTATGTCTTTCGAAAGTCCTTTAAAGACCAGATGCCGTCGATGTTTCTTCTACGTCTTAAATGTAGAAACAAGAGATATGGTGAGTGACTATAGAGATGACACGTTGCAAAAATGTTTATAAAGTTCTGTAGACACAGTTTGTGTCTGCCAATATACATTTATCTCGAATATCCCGAATATTCCCACCATACAGTGATAAATACAACCGATTTCTCAGCTTCGCTGTAAATTGTATTCGTTCGGCACAGTAATATGATTGGCGGGCCAATTATAGTATCACACAGCTACCTGTATATTGTACAAGTATCATTGCAGTACTGTATGAACACGGATTTACATACTTTCTAAGCATATGGAGGGCACGGGTGTTGGGCCTGTCGCCTACGCCGCCGGGATTCGCCGTGCAATAGTGCGTCCCTCGTGGGTTCGAATCCCGGTTAGGTTCCTACTTTTGTAAGCACCACGCCCGTGTTCTTAGTTTGGCAGAGCATGCTCACACGCTTTTCGTGAAAACCTGCCGCAGTCAGTGATCCATTAGTGCCATCTACACAACTTGTTTACTCCTTGCATCAAATGGAATCTGTTCCTGAGCAGTGATATAAGTGGGTGAAAACGCCGTGATATAAGTGGATGAAAACGCCGTGAAATAAGTGGGTGAAAACGCCGTGATATAAGTGGGTGAAAACGCTGTGAAATAAGTTGGTGAAAACGCTGTGATATAAGTGGGTGAAAACGCCGTGATATAAGTGGGTGAAAATGCTGTGATATAAATTGGTGAAAACGCTGTGATATAAGTGGGTGAAAACGCTGTGATATAAGTGGGTGAAAACGCCGTGATATAAGTTGGTGAAAACGCTGTGATATAAGTGGGTGAAAACGCCGTGATATAAGTGGGGGAAACGCTGTGATATAAGTGGGTGAAAACGCCGTGATATAAGTGGGTGAAAACGCTGTGATATAAGTTGGTGAAAACGCTGTAATATAAGTGGGTGAAAACGCCGTGATATAAGTGGGTGAAAACGCTGCGATATAAATGGAGGAAAACGACGTCTCGTTGATATAAGTAGAGAATAACGCCGTGATATAAGTGATATAAGTGGGGAATAACGCCGCGATATAAGTGGGGAATAACGCCGTGATTTTAGTAGGGGATTAACGCTGTGATATAAGTGAGGTGAGGTGAGGTGAAATTGGGTTTAACGTCGTGCTTGAGAATATTTCGCTCATATGACGACGTGCATGCGTGTGTATGTGTATGTGCGGCTGCTTGTACTAGCCCAGACTGAAGCTGGTTTTATAGTGCTAGCCCACTGAGATACCATGCCGCAGTGAAGCATGAATATCCCACTCAGACACATTATACTGACTTCGAGCCGACCAGTCCTTGTTGTGCCCATTAATGCCGAGCGCCAAGCAGGGACCAACAAGTACCATATTTGAACGTCTTTTGGTATGACGCGGTCGGGGATCGAACCCGCGACCTTCCGCTCTCCGGGCGGACGCTCTAACCACTACACCACAGAGGCGGTCGTGATATAAGTAGGGGAAAACGCCGTGATATAAGTAGGCGATTAACGCTGTGATATAAGTAGGGGAAAATGCCGTGATATAAGTGGGGAATAACGCCCTGATATAAGTAGGGGAAAACGCGGTGATATATGTGGGGAATAACGCCGTGATATAAGTGTGGAATAACGCCTCGATATAAATGGGGGAAAACGCCGTCTCGTTGATATAAGTAGAGAAAAACGCCGTGATATAAGTAGGGGAAAACACGGTGATATAAGTGGGGAATAATGCCGTGATATAAATGGGGAATAACGCCGTGATATAAGTAGAGGAATAACGCCGTGATATAAGTGGGTAATGTTGAATGTTGAAAGCGGCGTTTAACCCACTTCCGTGAAACGCAAGAGCTCGGTCTCGGTGCCAACAAGCCTACAAACATGATCTTGGTCCCCTTTCACAAAGCACTGAGGTGATCGGAAGTCACTAAGGTAACCTTTAGTGCAATGTTAAAGAATGGGAGTTAAGGTTAACCTACAAGATTGCTTCGTGAAAGGAGCCCCAGGTCTAATATGGGAATCATAACGTGCTCGATAAATTTCTTCGCCAAACACGGCTGGTACAGGTACAACCAAAACATGTTGGTCTCTCACGCGAGGTTCCTCCCCTAATATTGTCCTGTACGTCCTGTAAAGGAAATTCAACATAAAGATGTTTTATTTCGAACCGACAGTCCATCAACAACCTGCCCACTGAAACAATCTCACTTCCGGTCCTCGTGACACATGGTAGACATAGACATCGCAGGCGGCGAGACACTCTGACAGCAATCAGCTGTCAATCAGGGAATGTAGATTTCAATACTTATCGAGATGTCGCCATGACATTCGCAACAGTGGGTACATATGTACGTACTTACATCAGTCGACTGTGAGTTTGAAAGTAGCTGTTTTGTCGATCACCGGATTATTTAGCCCAGGCTCGATTACTGACAGGCCAGTGGCAGCGTTTGAATATACAAACCCGTAACCATTTATCGTTATAGATTTATATTATTTGATTGTAGATTTCCTGTCTTGATCGCCATTGAAATCTCTACGATGACATCCAAATATCCTGTGGTGGTGACGGGTGGATCTGGTTGCTTGGGGCAACACCTGATCAAACTTCTCCAAACGAATGCTGATCACGTGACTGAGATCCGGGTACTTGACGCCATTCCGTACGAGAACAAACTTGGTGAGTTGTGAAGGCTACTTTAGAAAAGCAAATCCACCACTGTATATCAAGGAATATACTGCACTGCAAAAGAAAGTATACACTTATACAGGATAGGGTGACTTGTCTCGAAACGACTTTAATTATGTTTACCTAGAGTTAAAGTAACAGTTGGCGTCATTCAAGTCAGATATAAATAGGTACAGTATTGATGAATAATAGAAAAACCCATCTAACCAACCGTTATTTGAGTGTTGCAATGGAAACACAGGGGCTGATCCAGAGGGGTGGGTGTGGGGAACGTTTCCTTTGGACTTCATTATTTATGTGCACTCCCTACCTCCCAAATCCTGGACCCGCCCCTGAAACA
Source organism: Haliotis rubra (assembly GCF_003918875.1). NCBI lineage: Eukaryota > Metazoa > Mollusca > Gastropoda > Lepetellida > Haliotidae > Haliotis > Haliotis rubra. The sequence continues at coordinate 442,870 of NW_025767499.1, forward strand.
CGTATGGTGTCCCTCATGTTGGTTTACTTTGAGGAGGCTTTCATTGACTGGTTCAGTGTCGTGCCAGCGCAGAACCCGACGCGGTACACGCTGCCTGATCGCTGTAACACGTGACAGTTTACGAGCGCTTCAATCAGCTGCCACTTACTGTCACCGGAAACAATAGATTTGCACTGTACTATTACAATAAAATCGACGATAATCGAAATCGAACTTAGGTTGTATTTTCGACAGGGCCGATATTTTGTTTTCCCAAATTCATTCCGGTTTTCGGTATTGGTCTTGAAAAACCGCATCATACACATTTTGATATTTTTAATATCTTTTTTTTCGGATTATCTTCCCCACATGGGTACAATGTGTGAAGTCCTTTTCTGGTGTCCCCCGCTGTGATGTTGCTGGAATATTGCTAAAAGCGGCGTAAAACCATACCCACTCACTTTGGATTATCAAGACCGGTGATTCTCTGATGTTGACTGGATACTTTAATTATATTATTGTTATGAACAGATTTTGCGTGTGTTCACTTGCTGTTTGCACTGCCATTGAAAAAACAAACTCACTCATGAAATACAGAAGTTTTCAATTACCTCTTCAAGGCAAATTCAAAATGGCGGTCCATAGTTGAGGGCAACCCCCACCTTATTGTTCTTTTTCCATCGAATATTGACACCTTATTTACATAAAATAACATTGGAAACAAACTATTAGAATGCATGAGCAGACTAAGCAAGATGATATTAATGTGTTAGTGAGGTTCAGCGTCCAAAAAATATGGCATGATGTCTAAGTAAACTTTCTCAGTGTTCTTGAAACCGGGTTGAGTTATTGAGCATGCTGCTATATATTCACATTGGGTAGTTATTGAGGTTTCTTGGTTTTGTAAGTATAATTGTTATTGTTCGTTATATCATGTGCAGGTCATAAAGAGGCAAAGCCCGTGATTTCCACGTGCGGTGACGTCACCGACACAGCCACCCTTCGTCGTGCGTTCAGGGGAGCTAAGTCAGTCTTCCATCTGGCCAGTCTGGTCAGTGTGGGCAGTTTCCCTGACAACCAGGCCATGGAGAGAATCAACGTCAAAGGTGAGACACTAGACGCATGAAAGGTTTTAACAAGGGTGAAGACATGCATTTCACACACATTTCACACATCTTCCATGTACAGTAACACTGTGTGACATATCTATGGTGTACAGTAACACTTGTGACACAACCTTGGTGTACAGTAACACTGTGTGAAATATCTATGGTGTACAGTAACACTGTGTGACATATCTATGGTGTACAGTAACACTGTGTGACATATCTATGGTGTACAGTAACACTGTGTGACATATCTATGGTGTACAGTAACAATGTGACATATCTATGTGTACAGTAACACTGTGTGACATATCTATTGTGTACAGTATCACTGTGTGACATATCTATGTGTACAGTAACACTGTGTGACATATCTATGTGTGTACATCTATGTGTACAGTGTGTATCACAGTAACACTGTGTGACATATCTATGTGTACAGTAACACTGTGTGACATATCTATGGTGTACAGTAACACTGTGTGACATATCTATGGTGTACAGTAACACTGTGTGACATATCTATGTGTACAGTAACACTGTGTGACATATCTATGTAACACTGTGTACAGTATCACTGTGTGACATGTCTATGGTTTACAGTAACACTGTGTGTTTTTATATATATATATATATATGGTGTATAGGGACTCATCAGGTGATTGATGCCTGCATCAAGGAGGGCGTGGACTGCCTCATCTACTGCAGCTCCGTTGAGGCTGTGCTGGAGTACGACGCCATCGTCGATGGCACCGAGGACAACATGAAGACTCCTAAGACATATTACCACGAGGGGTATGCCAAGAGCAAGCTCAAGGCAGAGAGTATGGTACTGCAGAACAACGACTGTCAGTTGGACACAGGTACAGTACCACACTCAAGGGGTTATCTGATTGTTACATGGGCGGTGGGGTAGCCCAGTGGTTAAAGCGTTTGCTCGTCACGCCGAAGACCTGGTTTTGATTCCCCATATGGGTACATAGTGTGAAGCTCATTTCTGGTGTTCCCCGCTGTGATATTGCTGGAATATTGCTAACTAATCGTTTCTTTGTACAAACATAGCTTCTAACTGTTATAGTTGCGTTAGAATAGGGTTTCCAATTAGGTTACCATTATATTAGGAAATTGTAAATATAACCCCTTTTGGGAAGAAGCAGGAAATTTGTTTGGGTTTCGCGTTTGGTTAACTTTTATGGACTCATCTTCGGAAAAGAATCAGATAGTGCCTTCTATAAAAAGTGTCTGTACCCCTATGTAGGTGGGGTACTGAAAACGGCCGCCCTACGACCCTACGTCTTCTATGGCGAACTCGACCGCCACTACGTCACACAGCTCTTGAAGCTGGTGAAGAAGACGGCGGGCATCCTCATCCAGACAGGTGACGGCAAGGCACTCCACCAGCACGCCTACGTCGGCAACAACGCCTGGGCCTTCATCTGCGCAGAAAAGGCCGTACGTACCAACCCTGCTGCTGCAGGGCAAGCTTACTTCATCACTGACGACACCCCCGTTGACGACATCTACAGCCTTTTGAACCCCTTTTTGGAGGAGAAGGGCATGCGGCTATCCTCAGTCAGGTTTCCCTTCTGGTTGATGTTCATCATCATGTATCTGGCGGAGTGTTTGGTGATTCTCCTGTCCCCATTAATCAAGATCGACATTGGAATCACCTCCAGCGTCCTCCGCTTCGCAAACACCACCATCAAACTGAGTAGCGTCAAGGCGCGCACCCTGCTCAACTACATGCCTCTGTTTTCTGTGGAGGAGAGTCTTCGCAATGCACGTGCATATTACCGGGATGTTCCAATATAGGCACGTTTGTCTTCAGCCTGAGACCACCCAGTCTTGGGATAGTGTGTACTGGAGCGGTCAATGCAATATTTTGGTATAAACATACTACGATTATTGATAAGTCTTTGACAAATAATCGACTTTATTTTGTCAATTAGATATTAGATATGCAAACACGTGTCATGATCTTCATACACGCTATCAATGCAACGTATTGACACAGTGACTCTATCAATGCAACGTATTGACACAGTGACTATCAATGCTACGTATTGGCACACTGTCAATGATCTTTATACACCCTATCAATGCAACGTATTGACACAATGTCAATGATATTCATACACCCTATCAATGCAACGTATTGACAGTGTCAGTGATCTTCATAAATCCTATCAATGCAACGTATTGACACAGTGTCAATGATCTTCATAAATCCCATCAATGCAACGTATTGACAGTGTCAATGATCTTCATACGCCCTATCAATGCAACGTATTGAATACACCCTATCAATGCAACGAATTGACAGTGTCAGTGATCTTCATACACCCTGTCAATGCAACGTATTGACACAGTGTCAATGATCTTCATACGTTCTATCAGGGCAACGTATTTGCACATTGTCAATGATCTCCATACACCCTATCAATGCAACGTATTGACACAGTGTCAATGATCTTTATACACTCTATCAATACGACATACATACAGTTTTAATTTACATTACAAATGCAGCTCTCTATGCTACTGTGAAGAATGTTTTTTGTGATGTTTCTAATATTTGTGTCAATGAAAACATTACATGAATCCTTTGTCGATGTATTGTATAATGTATTTTTACAATTCAACATGTCAATGCAAGTTTATATTTTTGTACATGGTGATGTCGATATGCAAGACATCACCAATGCACCGTTTAATGTCAGTCTTTATTTAGTCAGTTATGTATGCAAAGCCTAGTGTCTCTATCAGGGTCATGTTCCAAGCGATTCTTTGTCAATGTTGGAGTTCGATGCAAGCATACTGTATACTTATATTTGTACCTATATGCAAGGCATAATGATAACACCAGCGCAATCTTCTGGTGTGTTAAGCTTAAACAGCGATGCCTGCAAATCAGGGGCGTCTTGGTCAATTAATCATCCATTGCCGTTGTAAGACCTCGAAGCATTTTTAAGCAATTCTTTGCCAATGTAAAAGAATTTATGCAACACTTAAAGTATGTTATCAAGCCTTTTTACAATGGCCGCCATATAGCTGGCATATTGTAAAACTAAACTAAACTAACCTGACTATTTTAAATGTCAAATTTCAATGCAATATTAGTGTCATATTTATTACTGTACCTGTTTACGTTATTTTATTTATCCCTTTATGTATTCTATCAATGCAATTTTTACATGTATAGTTATATTTAGTTTTATTTATAACCACTAACAAATGCAAGCTATCAATGCAACTTTTTCTATGTTGATCTGTTTAGTAATATTCCGCTGCAACATTTAAAACATGTTGTCAAGCATTCTGTTGTGAAATCACATTCAACATCAACACACAGATCTACGTTCAATGTCAATGTAATATTACACTGTATTTCTCAATAGTATACCCTATGTTTTACTGCAGCTGTTACAGTTTGCGTTTTGTCCGACCAGTCATTAATTACTGTTTAGCCAGTGTGCAATTTTAAGCTATATTTCTTCAATTCATTATGTCCTTGGTAATGTGAACATTTGAGATAGATAATTTTAAGTTTACTTCAACGCTACCATAGTGCAACGCAGTTCTGAAGAAACTCTGTTCCATACATTGCAAACAGTTTAAGTTATGACGATGCTCAAGATTCAGAAGTTCAACAAGATGCATAAAAACAATGCAAACAGTTGTAATGTTTTTGTATGACGATGTCACTGTAACTGATAGCTAACTAGAAATTTTGTAACATTGTTATTCTGTTCCAAACTGGTAAAAACATTGCAAAAAATCATAACCGTGTCCATAAATCACAATCAAACACTGATGGTGTTTTTGTAATGGTGATGTCACTGTAACTGTAAACTAGTAAACATCTCTAGGCGACTCTGTACAATTACTATGACGAACACCTCTCTACATACATATGGGGACTATGGCAATTACATGACGAACCGTCTATAAATCATTCATACATGATGGTGTCTGGTTTTCCTAATAGGCAGACGGGTGAAAAGTTACTCTACTTAGTAAACATCTCTATCGACTCTGTACAATTAAATGACGAACACCTCTCTACATACATATGGACTATACAATTACATGACGAACCCCTCTCTACATACACATGGACTATACAATTACATGACGAACCCCTCTCTACATACACATGGACTATACAATTACATGACGAACACCTCTCTACATACACATGGACTATACAATTACATGACGAACACCTCTCTACATACACATGGACTATACAATTACATGACGAAACACCTCTCTACATACACATATGGACTAACGCCTCTGTACATACAATTACATGACGAACACCTCTCTACATACATATGGACTATACACAATTACATGACGAACAGCTCTACATACATATGGACTATACAATTACATATGACGAACACCTCTCTACATACATATGGACTATACAATTACATGACGAACAGCCTCTCTACACATATGGACTATACAATTACATAACGAACACCTCTCATACATGGACTATACATGACGAACAGCTCTCTACATACACATGGACTATACAATTACATGACGAACAGCTCTCTACATACACATGGACTATACAATTACATGACGAACACCTCTCTACATACACATGGACTATACAATTACATGACGAACAGCTCTCTACATACACATGGACTATACAATTACATGACGAACACCTCTCTACATACACATGGACTATACATATACATGACGAACACCTTCTACTATACATGGACTATACAATTACATGACGAACATGACGAACACTACATATATATGGACTATACAATTACATGACGAACACCTCTCTACATACACATGGACTATACAATTACATGACGAACCCTCTCTACATACATATGGACTATACAATTACATGACGAACAGCTCTCTACATACATATGGACTATACAATTACATGACGAACAGCTCTCTACATACATATGGACTATACAATTACATGACGAACACCTCTCTACATACATATGGACTATACAATTACATGACGAACACCTCTCTACATACACATGGACTATACAATTACATGACGAACACCTCTCTACATACACATGGACTATACAATTACATGACGAACACCTCTGTTTAGACACACTCACTGGACAAAATACTTGACGAAGTCCTTTCTATAGACATATAGACTAAGCAACTGCATGACGAACCCTCTCCATATTATATACTGTACAATGCATAATGAGGCATACAGGGAAACATAACGGGTTTTAATTACAAGAAGCCCCTTAACATCACTATTCGAGAGTGATAAAACAAGACATGTTCATAAAGCAGTTTAGACTTCGCAGTCGAATTTGCTTTCAGCAGAGGTTGTTAGTTGTTAAACCCTGCACTAAGATTCAAGCTAACAATCGACACTGGACCAGACAATCCAGTGATCAACAGCATCAGCATCGATTTAAACAATTAGGATACGATGAGATGTGTCAACCATGTGAGCGAGCCTGACCACCCGATCCCGTAGTCGACTTTTACGACAAGCATGGGTTACTGAAGACCAATTCTAACCCGGATCTTCACGGGTATTAATAAAACGTACTGCTTTCGTAATAAAGACGGAAGTCTTTCTTTTTGCAAATGAAACTTCTGTCCACATTATGTTGATTATAGATTTTACCAAGCATATCTTTCTATGGATGAATAGGGTTTTCGTGGAGAAGATTATATTTGAAACAAACGTAACAATAGGTATGTATTAGTGCCATTTTTTATCGAACCATAACATTAACCAGTAAATGCTTGTGTCTTTCTATAGTTTTTAGATACAAACACAAACAGTGTGAAACCAATTTCGTTATTTGCGTGATAAACATAAGCTCTGTTCCATGTGGACTGTAAGATACTGACCACAGTTCAGGTCTGTCCACACTCGTCTCCGTTGAATTCATCTACGTTTCAAATAGAGAGACATTTTGAAAGGGCTGATGTTTCCTTGAATTAGTAATAAGTCTGGTTATGTAATCTTAATGGTCGACAACATCCAAAATGTTCACACAACCTACTTTTAAGGGACATGAGCCTTCAGCCTTCAGAAAGACCCTTGGACAATGATTAGAGGCAATAATTACGTATCCAGTTTTTCGGTAATAGTTTGTATTCTCACTGTGTGGACGCCCTCTAACTCTCTCTGAAACTCTTTCTAAGGTGTTCGACACATCACAAAAAAGAATTCAGTCCCGATATTGCCCATCTTTGATCTTGGCACACTTGGTGTCAGGTTTCAATTAATTGAAGGGGAGTTGAAGGACAGCACGAAAACCATGAGCTATTTTTTTACACTAATTGGCTCTGATTCAACGTTTCAAACTGTTTACCACTTTCGCTAATAAGAGGAATGGGTCAATAAGAACACTTAAATAACTGCATTTGCCATTCAGATGGTTAAAAAAACGTTTTGCAATGATAAACATTACATATATTACACAAAAATACATAGAACACACCACTTATAAGTACCGTCTTTTCAAAAAGATTTATCGAGTAGCAAACACTGAACGATGTTTGGTGTTTCGACTGTATTGTACAGCATTGCTGTACGGACGTATCGACAGAACAAGACGTCGGCAGACATGTCAACCAACGCGCTGCCAACGTCGATGTATTGCGTCTGTTTCCGGGACGCCGGAGATAGCGAAGCAGCTATTGTTACAAAGAAGGGCGAAGGCGTAATGATACCATTGATTTGTTGCCGTTACTGCAAGAACTATTGCGGGTGCACACAGTAGGCACCACACTCCAAGACGAAAAGGGAAAACTCCAGCACACTGTGCTAATGGATTGGTCTGCAAACAGTAATACCTACAGTATCGACTAGAGTGGGCTGGTTGTTTAACGCCAAACTCAGCGATATTTCAGCTAAATGGCAGTGGTTTGTAAATAATCAAGTCCGGACCAGACAACCCAGTGATCAATAGCATGAGCATCGATCAACGTAATTGGGATACCATGACACGTGTGAACCAAGTCAACGAGCTTGACCACCCGATCCCGTTAGTCGCCTTTGGCGCCAAGCATGGGTTACTGAAGATCAATTCTAACCCGGATCTTCACGGGTATCCTCAGATGTATATAATCCAGTTGGTAGCAAAATATACTACGGCTAAAACGAACTCAACGAACCACTCATTCAATTCGTAACATGCATTTCGACTAAATTATACCGGAAGGGACCCGGGGCCGAAAACATAAGCGCACACATTCGTTATAAGCCTAGTTTACTGTTGACGTGTACAGCTGCAATTGTCCCCGTTTGATAACACAGCTGATAACGATAGCTAGTCGTGCCAGCACGTGATGGTACTAAATATGTTTTATATACTGGTATGTGGAGTCAAAGGTCAAGTCGCCAAGTACATCTGTACCGTGTATTAAGGTCCAGATGCACTGTGCTGCGAGATAGAAATAGTTGTGGCGGTCTGTAAATAATCAAGTCTGGACCAGACAATCCAGTGATCAACAGCATTGGCATCGGTCTAGGCAATTGGGAACCGATGACATGTGGCATGTCAGCGAGCCTGACCACCCGATCCCATTAGTCGCCTTTTATGACAAGCGTGGATTACTGAAGATCAATATCCTTACCCGGATCTTCACGGGTATCTGACATGGATAGACACGGATAGACTTGGTGCCAGGTGTGGTGGGGTAGCCTAGTGGTTAAAGCGTTAACTCGTCACGCCGAAGGCCCGGGTTCGATTCCTCACATAGGTACAATGTGTGTGAAGCCCATTCCTGGTGTACCCCGCTGTGATATTGCTGGAATATTGTTAGAAGATGCGTAAAACGCTTCTTTTAATTCGGGGACACTCATTCAAACTAACACACTCTCATCGGCTCCACTCTCTCACGCACGCACGCACTCTCTCTCTCTCTCTCTCTCTCTCTCTCTCACACACACACACACACACACACATTTAGGCTTATAATCATTGTGCAACGTGTGAATTCCGGTACCAGACAGGAAAACTACAACAGGCCTGAAAATCCTTTGTTGCACATTAATTACCTATTCCTTTGGGATATACTCTAAATCGAAAAGACTAACGATTGTACGAGATACAAATAAAAGAGTGAGTTGAACCGAGACATGTCTCAACAATACACCGCCATCACCCTGACGATTACTACATTAATAACTTGTGTCACGAAGCACTGTCAAGTCCCTCACCGCTTAGTTCATACAGTTTACAAGACACCAACAAGGCTCTCTGAAGCAATTACTCGACATGTGTTCCACAGTGCCTAAAGCTAATCCCTTATCAACTTCATTCAGTCCCATGGACAGGTAAACTATTGATGTTCAGAGTCGGTATTGGCGACTCCATCAAAAAACATAAACACACATGTAGCTCACCTTATTTAGCTTAAATACGAAAATTGAGGTATTTGTATGAGAGATGGTACTCATAGCGACGGGGAAGCCTTGCTATTGTGAAAATCAAATGAACTATATGTCGAAGGGAGATCAACTCTGTTTCGGAGAGAAAGGATTGTATATTCATAATACCACCTGTGTCAAGAGCCCTGCAAGCGCCCGCTTCCTCCCTTCGAGGCCAGGTGAGCTAACTGTTTGTGTTTTTTTGTTCTGACGCATCAACATCAACTGACGCCTCCGGCTTAGCAGCATTCCTTGTGATTCCGTCTGACGCATATCTGTGGGACCGTTCACCGTCTGGTTTCTATCTGTGAGGTTCGTTCATCGTCTGGTTTCTGTCTGAGGTGTACGTTCATTGTCTGACTACTGTCTACAGATGCGTCTGCACGTCCTCCCCTCCTCCAGAAGCATGGATCCGATACGTCGGGGAACATTCAGGTGGTTCGCACTATGCGTCGTCCTCACCACATGCAGTAAGTAGCACATCATGTTATTCTTCTGTCATTCCTCTGGTCAGCTATGTTCTGGACGTAAACAGTATCGAGATGGCAGGATTTATATAGTAGGATTGTAGATGGGCTAAACAGCTTCAGGAGAGAAAAGGTGGGTCGTAGAAGGCAGCTTGGTGGACAACGAGGAGGAGTTGACGGAATTGGAAGGTTAGAGTGATAAGAGGTAAGAGTTTAGGTCTTCATGGCAGCTCGGATTTGGGGGTCGGAGTTGGTGGGATGGGTAAGATGGGCTAGCTTGGGCAACGCAGGACTGGTGAAGCTTAAGTTCTTATTGGTACCCGTTCTATCATGTATCGAAGTGAGGAAGCGGGCGCTTGCAGGGCTCTTGACACAGGTGACATTATGAATATACAATCTTTTCTCTCCGAAACAGAGTTGATCTCCCTTAGACACATAGTTCATTTGATTTTCACAATAACAGAGAAGCAGGTTCGGTGAAGTAGCCTAGTGGTTAAAGCGTTTGCTCGTCAGGCCGAAGACCCGGGTTCCATTCCCCACATGGGTACAATGTATATTTTAATGTCTTATCTCCTGTTTTTCTTTTCAGATACGTTTATGACATATTCCTATAATGTTTTAGCATTTTAGTATTTATTTGTCTCTCGTAAATCACTGGGCGATTGGTTGTATATTTTATAACTTTGTACATATTCTATGGACTATAGCAAGTACACAAGTGGGACGATAATAAAATATCGATTGACTTAAAAGGAAAGGTAGAGCTGGAGGAGGTACGTTGTGAAAGTTGTGTTGAGACGGTTTATGGAAAAGAGAAAGTGGGCTTGGGTAGGTTTCTTGTATAGGTGGCGCTGAGATGGTGAGTGGAGTGGAGAAGGTGGGCTGGAAGAAGTGTGGTGTGACGGTGGCGCTGAGATGGTGAGTGGAGAAGATGGGATGGATGAGGTGTTGTGTGACGGTGGCGCTGAGATGGTGAGTGGAGAAGATGGGCAGGATGAGGTGTTGTGTGACGGTGGCGCTGAGACTGTGGGTGGAGAAGGTGGGCTGGATGAGGTGTTGTGTGACGGTGGCGCTGAGATGGTGAGTGGAGAAGATGGGCAGGATGAGGTGTTGTGTGACGGTGGCGCTGAGACTGTGGGTGGAGAAGGTGGGCTGGATGAGGTGTTGTGTGACGGTGGCGCTGAGACTGTGGGTGGAGAAGGTGGGCTGGATGAGGTGTTGTGTGACGGTGGCGCTGAGACTTTGCGTGGAGAAGGTGGGCAGGATGAGGTGTGGTGTGACGGTGGCACTGAGACTGTGGGTGGAGAAGGTGGGCTGGATGAGGTGTGGTGTGACGGTGGCGCTGAGACTGTGGGTGGAGAAGGTGGGCTGGATGAGGTGTGGTGTGACGGTGGCGCTGAGACTGTGGGTGGAGAAGATGGGCTGGATGAGGTGTTGTGTGACGGTGGCGCTGAGACTGTGGGTGGAGAAGGTGGGCTGGATGAGGTGTTGTGTGACGGTGGCGCTGAGACTTTGCGTGGAGAAGGTGGGCTGGATGAGGTGTGGTGTGATGGTGGCGCTGAGACTGTGGGTGGAGAAGGTGGGCTGGATGAGGTGTTGTGTGACGGTGGCGCTGAGACTGTGGGTGGAGAAGGTGGGCAGGATGAGGTGTTGTGTGACGGTGGCGCTGAGACTGTGGGTGGAGAAGGTGGGCAGGATGAGGTGTGGTGTGACGGTGGCGCTGAGACTTTGCGTGGAGAAGGTGGGCAGGATGAGGTGTGGTGTGACGGTGGCGCTGAGACTGTGGGTGGAGAAGGTGGGCTGGATGAGGTGTTGTGTGACGGTGGCGCTGAGACTGTGGGTGGAGAAGGTGGGCTGGATGAGGTGTTGTGTGACGGTGGCGCTGAGACTTTGCGTGGAGAAGGTGGGCTGGATGAGGTGTTGTGTGACGGTGGCGCTGAGACTGTGGGTGGAGAAGGTGGACTGGATGAGGTGTTGTGTGACGGTGGCGCTGAGACTGTGGGTGGAGAAGGTGGGCAGGATGAGGTGTTGTGTGACGGTGGCGCTGAGACTGTGGGTGGAGAAGGTGGGCTGGATGAGGTGTTGTGTGACGGTGGCACTGAGACTGTGGGTGGAGAAGGTGGGCAGGATGAGATGTGGGTGTGACGGTGGCGCTGGAGACTGGTGTGGGTGGAAAGTGGAGGCTGGATGAGGTGGTTGTGTGACGGTGGCGCTGATGGACTGTGGGTGGAGAAGGTGGGCTGGATGAGGTGTTGTGTGACGGTGGCGCTGGCTGAGACTGTGGGTGGAGAAGGTGGGCAGGATGAGATGTGGTGTGACGGTGGCTGAGACTGTGGGTGGCCGGAAAGTGGGCTGGATGAGGTGGTGTTGTGTGACGGTGGCGCTGAGACTGTGGGTGGAGAAGGTGGGCTGGATGAGGTGTTGTGTGACGGTGGCGGAGATGCTGTGGGTGGAGAAGGTGGGCAGGATGAGGTGTGGTGTGACGGTGGCGCTGAGACTGTGGGTGGAAGAAGGTGGGCTGGATGAGGTGTTGTGTGTGACGGTGGCGCGCAGATGGCTGTGGGTGGGAAAAGGTGGGCTAGATGAGGTGGTGGTATGACAGTCGGCGCTGAGACTGTGGATGGTGGAAAAGGTGGGCTAGGATGAGGTGTGGTGTGATGACAGTCGCGCTGAGACTGTGGTGGGTGGAGAAGGTGGGCTGGATGAGGTGTTGTGTGACGGTGGCGCTGAGACTGTGGGTGGAGAAGGTGGGCAGGATGAGATGTGGTGTGACGGTGGCGCTGAGACTGTGGGTGGAGAAGGTGGGCTAGATGAGGTGTGAGGTATGACAGTCCCGCTGAGAGACTGTGGGTGGAGAAGGTGGAGGCTGGATGAGAGGTGTTGTGTGGACGGTGGCGCTGAGACTTTGGGTGGATGGTGGCTGAAGGTGGGCAGGATGTGAGATGTGGTGCGATGGTGGCGCTGAGACTGTGGGTGGAGAAGGTGGGCAGGATGAGGTGTTGTGGACGGTGGCGCTGGACTGTGGGTGGGAGAAGGTGGGCTGGATGAGGTGTTGGTGTGACGGTGGCGCTGGATGGTGAGGTGGAGTGGAGGTGGAGCTGGAAGAGGGTGTTGTGTGATGATTGGCGCTGGCTGGAGAATTAAGGTGGAGAAGGTGGGCTGGATGAGGTGTAATTGTGTGACGGTGGCGCTGAGATGGTGAAGTGGGTGGAGAAGGTGGGCAGGATGAGGTGTTGTGTGACAGTGGCGCTGGCTGAGACTGTGTGAGTGGAGAAGGTGGGCAGGATGAGATGTGGTGTGACGGTGGCGCTGAAGGATGGTGGGTGGGTGGAAGTAGGCTGGATGAGGTAATGTGGTGTGATGGTTGGCGCTGAGTCGTGACTGGAGAAGGTGGGTAGAAGGTGGTGGTGTGACGGTGGCGCTGAGATGGTGCGGAGGTGAAGTGGTGTGGTTATGACAGTCGCTGAGATGGTGGTGGTGGAGAAGGTGGGCTGGAAGTGGTGTGACGGTGGAACAGAGATGGTGGTGGTGGAGATGGGCTGGATGGGGTGTGGTGTGATGGTGGCGCTGGGGATGGTGAGGTGGAAGGTGGGCTAGAATTGGTGTGATGGTGGCGCTGGGATGGTGGAGTGGGTGGAAGGTGGGCTGGAAGTGTGGTGCTGATGACGGTGGCGCTGAGATGGTGGTGGGTGGAAGGTGGGCTGGAAGTTGTGACGGTGGCTGAGTGTGGTGGGTGGGCGGAGGTGGGCTGGAAGGTGTGGTGTGATGTCGGCGCTGGAGGATGGTGGTGGGTGGAGAAGATGGACTGGAGGTGTGGTGTGATGGTGGTTGAAGGTGGAATTAAGGTGGAAGGCTGGATGAGTGTGGTGTGATGGTGGCGCTGAGATGGTGAGAGTGGAGCAGGTGGGTACAGAGGTGTTGTGTGACAGTTGGCGCTGAGACTGTGGGTGGAAGTGGAGGTGGGCTGGATGAAGTGTTGTGTGACGGTGGCGCTGAGACTGTGGGTGGAGTGAAGGTGGGCAGGATGAGATGTGGTGTGACGGGTGGCGCTGAGATGGCTGTGGAGTGGAGAAAGTGGGCTGGATGAGGTGTTGTGTGACGGTGGCGCTGAGACTGTGGGAGGTGGAGAAGGTGGAAGAAGCTGGATGAGTGTTGTGTGACGGTGGCGCTGAGACTGTGGTGTGGAAGAGAAGGTGTGGGCAGGATGAGATGTGGTGTGACATGGTAGCGCTGAGACTGTGAAGTGGGAGAAAGTAAAGGGCTGGATGAGGTGTTGTGTGACGGTGGCGCTGAGATGGAGCGAGTCAGGTGGAGAAGGTGGGCTGGAATGAAGTGTTGTGTGGCCGGTGCTTGCTGAGACTGTGGGTGGAGTGGAAGGTGGGCAGGATGGGGTGTGAGGTGTGACGGTGGCGCTGGAGATGGTGAGTGAAGTGGAGAAGGTGGGCTGGATGAGGTGTTGTGTGACGGTGGCGCTGAGGACTGTGAGGTGGAGTGGAGGTGGGCTAGATGAGGTATTGGTATGACAGATCGTGGCTGAACGGACTGTGGATGGTGGTGGTGGTGGTGGCTACGGTGATGGAGGTGTGGTGGGTGACGGGTGGCCTTGCTGAGACTGTGAAGTGGAGTGGAGAAAGGTGCAGGCTGGATGAGGTGTTGTGTGACGGTGGCGCTGAGACTGTGGTGTGGAGAAGGTAAATGGCAGGATGAGATGTGGGTGTGACGGTGGCGCTGAGACTGTGGGTGGAGAAAGGTGGGCTGGGGGGTGTGATGTGTGTGGTGTGAGCAGTCGCGCTGAGACTGTGTGGGTGGAAGAGTGGGCTGGATGAGGTGTTGTGTGACAGGTGGCACTGAGACTGGAGAGTGGAGTGGAGAGGTGGGCAGGATGAGATGTGGTGTGACGGTGGCACTTCTGAGACTGTGAAGTGGAGAAAGGTGGGCAGGATGAGGTGTTGTGTGACGGTGGCGCTATGATGGACTGTGGAGTGGAGAAAGGTGGGCTGGATGAGGTGTTGTGTGACAGGTGGCACTGAGATGGTGAGGTGGAGTGGAGAAGATGGGCTGGATGAGGTGTTGTGTGACGGTGGCGCACAGAGACTGTGGGTGGAGAAGGTGGGCTGGATGAGGTGTTGTGTGACCGGTGGCGCTGGAGACTGTGGGTGGAGAAGATGGGCAGGATGAGGGAGTTGTGGTGTGAGCGGTGGCGCTGAGACTGTGGGTGGAGAAGGTGGGCAGGATGAGGTGTTGTGTTACGGTGGCAGCTGGAGACTGTGGGTGGAAGAAGATGGACTGGATGAGGTGTTGTGTGACAGTGGCACTGAGAGACTGTGGGTGGAGAAGGTGGGAGGCTGGATATGAGGTGTTGTGTGACCGGTGGCGCTGAGACTGTGGGTGGAGAAGGTGCAGGCAGGATGAAGAGGTGTTGTGTGACGGTGGCGCTGAAGACTGTGGGTGGAGAAGGTGGAGGCAGGATGAGATGTGGTGTGACAGTGGCGCTGAGACTGTGGGTGAGAAGGTGGGCAGGATAGGGTAATGTGTGACGGTGGCGCTGAGACTACAATGAGTGGAAAGGTGCTGGGCTGGAGTGAGGTGTGGTACTTGACAGTCGCGCTGAGACTGTGGGTGGAAGAGAGAAGGTGGGGATGATGATGAGGTGTGAGGCCATGACGGTGGCGCTGGGAACTTTGGGTGGAGAGAAGGTGGGCAGGATGAGATGTGGTGTGACGGTGGCGCTGAGACTGTGGGTGGAGAAATTATGGGCAGGAGTTGAGGTGTTGTGTTACGGTGGCGCTGAGACTGTGGGTGGAGAAGATGGACTGGATGAGGTGTTGTGTGGCGGTGGCACTGAGACTGTGGGTGGAGAAGATGGGCAGGATGAGTGTTGTGCATGACAGTGGCGCTGAGACTGTGGGTGGAGAAGGTGGGCTGGA
Organism: Haliotis rubra; assembly: GCF_003918875.1. NCBI lineage: Eukaryota > Metazoa > Mollusca > Gastropoda > Lepetellida > Haliotidae > Haliotis > Haliotis rubra. The sequence continues at coordinate 458,777 of NW_025767499.1, forward strand.
ATGAGGTGTGTGTTGTGACGGTGGCGCTGAGACTGTGGGTGGAGAAAGGTGGGCAGGATGAGAGGTGTGGTGTGACGGTGGCGCTGAGACTGTGGGTGGAGAAAGGTGGGCTGGATGAGGTGCTGTGGTGTGACGGTGGCGCTGAGACTGTGGGTGGGAAAGGTGGGCTGGATGAGAGGAGGTGTTGTGTGACGACAATTGTGCTGATGACCTGTGGAGTGGGAGAAAGGTGGGCAGGATGAGATGTGGTGTGACAGTGGCGCTGATGACTGTGGGTGGAGAAAGTGGAGGGCTGGATGAGGTGTTGTGTGTGACGGTGGCTGAGACTGTAAGGTGGAGAAAGGTAAAGGCTGGATGAGGAGTGTTGTGTGGCGTGTGGCTGAGATCTGTGGGTGGAGAAGGTGGGCAGGATGAGGTGGTGGTGTGACGAGTGGCTACTGAGAGACTGTGGGTGAGAGAGAAAGGTGGAATAATTTTGAGGTGTTGTGTGACGGTGGCACAAGGAGCTGTGGGTGGAAAAAGGTGGGGCTAGATGAGGTGTGAGGTATGACAGTCCCTTTGAGACTGTGGATGGAGAAAAAAAGGTGGAGCTAGATGAGGTGTGAGGTATGACAGTCACGCTGCTGAGACTGTGAGGTGAAAGGTGGGCTGGATGAGGTGTTGTGTGACAGTGGCACTTTGAACTGTGGAGTGGAGAGAGGTGGGCAGGATGAGATGTGGGTGTGACGGTGGCGCTGAGACTGTGGGTGGAGAAAGGTGGGCTACAGATGAGGTGTGGAGGGTATGACAGTGCAGCTGGGGAACTGTGGGTGGAATTAAGAGCTGAATGAGAGTGTTGTGTGACAGTAGCACTTGAGAACTTTTAGGTAGAGAAAGGTAAGAGCAGAGATGAGACCTGGTGTGACAGAGTAGCACTAAAGAGACTGCGGAGGTGGAGAAAAGCGGGCAAGATGAGAGTGTTGTTGTGTGACAGTGGCACTGAGACTGTATGGGTGGAGAATTAGGCTGGATGAGGTGTTGTGTGACAGTGGCACTGAGACTGTGGGTGGAGAAAGATGGGCTGGATGAGGTGTTGTGTGACGGTAGCACTGAGACTGTGGAGTGGAAAAGTGGGCTGGATGAGGTGTTGTGTGACAGTGGCACTAGGAACTGTATGGAATTGGAGAGAAAATTAGGGCTTAGAGATGAGGTGTTGTGTGACAGTGCTTGCTGAGAGACTGTGGAGTGGAGAAAGAGTGGAGCAGGATAGAGATGTGGTGCGGACAGTGGCACTGAGAACTGTGGAGTATAAGAGAAAGGTGGGCTGGATAGAGAGTAATGTGGACAGTGGCACTTTGGGAACTGTGGGTGGAGAGAAAGGTAGAATAGCATGAGGTGTGAGTATGACAGTCCCTTGCTTCAAGGAACTGTATGGAGTGGAAAGAAAGTGGGATGGATGAGAGTGTGGTGTGACGGTGGCACTGAGACTTTAGGTGGAGAAAGGTAGGCAGGATGAGATGATGGTGTGACTTGGTGGCCCTTCTGAAGACTGTATGGGAGTGGAGAAGGTGAGCAGGATAAGGAGTGTTGTGTTACAGTGGCGCTGAGAACTGTAGAGTGGAGAAGATGATGGACTGGATGAGGTGTTGTGTGAGCAGTGGCACACTAGAAGACTGTATGGAAGTGGAAAATTAGAGCTGCTGGATGAGAGTGTTGTGTGACAGTGGCACTGAGGAGACTGTAGGTAGAGAAAGAGTGGGCGGCGGATGAGGTGTTGTGCGGACAGTGGCGCTGAGACTGTGGAGTGGAGAAAGGTGGAGCAGGATAGAGATGTGAATGACAGTGGCACTGAGACTGTAGGTGGAGAAAGGTAAGAGCTGGATGAGGTATGTGTGACAGTGGCGCTGAGACTGTGGGTGGAGAAAAGAGTGGAGCTAGATGAGGTGTGGTATGACAGTCCTTGCTGAGAGACTGTGGGTGGAGAAGGTGGGATGGATGAGAGTGTGGTGTGACGAGGTAGCACTTGGGAACTTTAGGTGGAAGAAAGAGTGGGCAGGGATGAGATGTGGTGTGACGGTGGCGCTGGAGACTGTGGGTGAAGGAGAAGGTGGGCAGGATGAGGTGTTGTGTTACGGTGGCACTGGAGATCTGTGGGTGGAGATGGACTCCGATGAGGTGTTGTTGTGTGACGGTGGCATCTGAGACTGTGGAGTGGAGAAAGATAGGCAGGATGAGAGTGTTGTGTGACAGTGGCACTTTAGAGACTGTGGGTGGAGAAGATGAGCAGGATATGAGGTGTTGGTGTGACAGTGGCACTAGAGACTGTGGAGTGGAAAAGATGGAGCAGAGATGAGGTGTTGTGTGACGGTGGCAGCACTGAGACTGTGGAGTGGAAGATGGAGCTGGATGAGTTGTGAATTGTGACAGTGCTTGCACACACACAAGAGACTGTGGAGTGGAAAAGATTGGCAGGATGAGGTGTTGTTGTGTGACAGTGGCACTTCAGGAACTGTGGAGGTGGAGAAATTAGGCAGGATGCGAGGTGTTGTGTGACAGCAGCACTTTGAGACTGTGGAGTGGAAGCAGTGGGTAGGATGAGGTGTTGTGTGACAGTGGCACTAGAGAGACTGTGGAGTGGAGAGAAAGGTGGAGCTGGATGAGGAATTGTTGTGCTGTGACAGTGGCGCTGAGACTGGCTAGGTGGAGAATTTGGGCTGGAGGAGTAAGTGAGAGTGAGTCAGCAATATTTCAGCTAGGATGTATATGGCAGCGGTCTGTAAATAATCGAGAGTCTGGACCAGAGAATGCATGGATCAACAGCATAAAGCATAGATCTACACCAATTGGGAAGCTTGATGACATGTGTCAACCAAGTCCTTGAGCACGACCACCTGACCGTTAAAGTCACCATTACGATAGCATGGAGTTGCTGAAGATGAATATCTCTAACCCGGATCTTCACAGGTAATAGGAGTGAAAGAGGAGGTGTGGTGTGACGGTGGGAGGCAGAAGGCGATGAGTGGCGAGAATGAGTAAGTGGATGTTTAGGGAAGGCTGGTGTGAGAGAATTTGAGTGCAAAAGGTTGATCGGACGTCAGGAATAACCTATGGTTATAATACGACTCCGGCGAATTTTATTTGCTGTATAAAATAAACAGGAATAGTCGGAGAAACAAAGGAGAAGCGTCAGAATGCAATACATAATAATAAAAGAATTGTATCAAACAGCCTTAAAAGTAAAACAAAACAGTAGGCTCGGTTTTAAAACGAATTTGACACTCGTCGAGAAAACTATCACGTGCAGTATGCACTAATTTCTTAGGTTGGTGAGGAAGCACTGAGACAGAACCACCTCATCATTCTCCACCCCGGTTCACACCCATGAAACCCAGCCCTCTCTTTCACCTACACCCCAGTTCATCTACACTTAATTACAAATGCATGTTTCTCTCAGTATCCCTACGATCTTTGATTTTTGTGAAGGTGTTATGCGTTGTCTATTTTAGCAGTCAAAAGGACTGTCAGCTTCTGCTAACTTTAACTCACATTAGATATATTTGTCTATTTAAGATGTATATTGCATCTCAAAGCACATTTTCGACATGATATTTTAATATGATTTTTGAATTTTGTTCCGAGTCAAAGCTTTACATTCTTAAACTATTACATTATCATTTGATGTTACAATCCATTTTAATATGTATACACATTATTACATTATTGTTATAATGAGAAAAATATATACAGCGTAAATAAACGACAAAATATGCCTTTTAACAGACGTGGTTCATTTATGAAATTCTTTTTCCAACTGATAAACCTATATAAGTTAAAATATATTGTTTGTTTAAATACAGATTGAAAGAGTCCATGTTACATGAGAGGGTATACATCATCTACAGTGTCTATGTAAGACCCCCATTACCCCTACACTTTTTTACCCAAAAAAGTTTAGGTGAATTGTGAGTGTAGGTGTAATGGGCCCCTACCCCTGTGGCTCAGTGGGGTTCAGTACTGAACATGATCTGTTCTTCTCACGTCACGTTTCAAGTGAAAAACCGCCATTTTAACCCGTCAAAATAGACATTTAATTCATACTATAAGAATGTTTAGGAGCTTTTTGCAATGTAACAAAACATTGGGGTAGCCTTATGGTTAAAGCGTCCGCTCGCCACGCTGATTCCCTACATGAGCGAAGCCCCTCTCTGGTGCCCCTCGCCGTGATATTGTTGAAATATTGCTTAAAACGGCGTAACGCTATACCCAGTCACTCTTAGACGGCCAAACATTTTCTCACCATGCACTATGCCTGCATATTCGCAACTACGCTTTCTGGCTTTCCATTGAAACTTCAGAATAATAGGACGTCGCCATAGGTTTATGAGAAAGAGGGAAGAGCAGATTCGGGTTGTGACAATCGGGTGTATGCATACAAATATTGTATATAATTCATACAAAACGTAGCAGGTACTATTATGCAAACCAGTATACCTACAATCAGACACAGGAAGCAGGCACATGCAGTCGGCCTTGAATGCATGATGGATTTCTGAGATGAACTCTCGCCAGTTACACAGGCCTTTGCTCTTGAACGATCATGAAGATGATTTGGAGATTTTACGTGTGCTCTCAATGGTATCGTTAAAATTATTTATACACGTACTTATTATATCTCAAAGCGGCATTGACTGTGATGACCAATCAGACAGCAGAACTACAGAACAAAGAGCATCCCCCGCATGAGTACACTGTCGGTAAAACCCCAATGGTTCTTACTGACCTAATGTGACCCAACAGCCATCATGGATTTTCTTACACCCACCTCTCTAAAAAGTCTGAAACATACATTCGTGTTTCGACACTGTCTTTTGTTATATTGTTTTTTATCATAAGATGTGATGTGCAATTTCAATTTTTTTTTAAAAATATCTCCTTTCTAACTATCAATAAAATACTGTAGTTTACATTTTCACAAGAGTAGTCTCCCTTCGTCCCAAAACCGGTCGTTCACCCGAGCAACCTGTTTTGACTGTCAAGTTTTCATTTTAACTTCAGATTTTCGATATCATGTAAACGTTTCGGCATAATATATTAAGCGTTTCGGCATAATATATTTTGCCAAACATTTGTCTAGTACCATCGAATATTTGCTGCAAAATAATAAGGCGGTAACTGATTGCAAAACAAATTAACCCATAGTAGGCTGCCCACTGGCGCTTGCCATTGATAGCGAAGGGGACCAGGTTGTCCGCGATCAATTTCTGCGACCTCGCCAAACCGAATAAGGCGGTAACAAGGCGTGTGCTTCACACGCGGAATCAATTTTATCGTCATCATAATGGCACCAGCCTACATCTGCTCTAATTCACAAACCCATCGTACTTTCGCAAACGCGCATGCCGGTCCAACGTAATTTTGTTTGCCAGTAACTCTTACTGGCATGCCACGGTGACGTGAGCGAAGGGGAATGTAGAATATGTCGATCACATTACTGGCAAACGTCGGTAAGTTGGACCGGCGCAGAGAACGCGTTTACGAGAAGTAGGCTGTGCACGACAATGAGCAAAGGCATACATTTGATCGCGGGGCCCCTTCACTAACAATGGCAAGCGCCAGTGGGCGGCACTCATACATGCTAATACGTGTCAATTGTCAGGTCAGTGCTTTTAGCAATATTCTAGCAATATCACGGCTGCGGACATCAAGAATGGGCGTAACACATTGTACCCATTTGGGAAATCAAACCCGGGCCTTCGGCGTGATGAGCGAACGCTTTAACCACTAGGCTGCATCACCGCCCGCATCACGTAGTGGGAAAATACGGCCTATAATGTCAGTGATTTCCTACCTGACTCAATCACACACCTTACTCTCCAGATGCCACAAGGTTTTTCCACGGCGTCAAAGAAGACGTCGACCATGTGACTGCTGTAGCAAGATGTAAGGACCTTGGCATGACCTTGGCAATTGTGGATTCGGAAACGACGTTGACGTCGATGAAGGCAGTTGTACCGGCTGAGTAAGTCAAACCACCCGGTGTTCTCCGATATTGTTCTGTATCTAGCAAGATGAGCAACAGAAGTTGTTGTTTTTTTAAAGTCATAAACGTTATTTCTGAAAAGACCGTTATACTCAAGGCCAGCGATGCCTATTCGAAATTCTAGTTTTCAACGTTACGAAACAACTGACAAACATTAGTACAAAAGTCATACGACTGTTCCTATTTGGCATGGTGTCTGCCAATATCCTGTTAGCACTGGTGTAACGCAGTGATTAGGCGATGAAAGTCTTCTCCGTCCTTGAAATTGCCAGAGCCTGGGTCGAGTACTGGATCGGGCTCAAGTATACATCCGGGACCTTCCGGTGGGCAGACAACTCTGTGTTGACATGGTCACGGTGGAACACAGGCAACAGCGAGCCAAACAACATGGAAACGACCCAACAGTGCGTTGCCACCAACACCGATGGCGGCTACCGATGGTACACCCGAGAGTGCGGAAGAGCTCACAATTACATCTGCAGCAAAGGTAATTTTGTGCGCTATAACATTAAAACACTTCATAGCTGTTCCTCGTCACTTGCCGATGGTCAGCAATATTCCAGTTATATGGTGGCTGTAAATAATCAAGTCTGGACCAGACAATCCAGGGATCAACAGTATGAGCAAGGATCTACGCGATTGGGAAACGATGATATGTGTCAACTGACCACCCGATCACGTTAGTCGCCTTTTACGACAAGCATGGGTTATTGGGTTACTGACCAATTCTAACCAGGGTCTTCACCGATCTTCATTAGGATGGGTAGTAGCAAGGATATTCGTGAAAGGACTTGTAAGCTCTCTGACTTTTCACAGAGCATGCTAAAAAACTGATTTCAAGACTTTTTCGAAACAACATTTATGTATTTATTCGTGATGGGGAATTCCTCATATCTCCAGAAATGTACATTAAGTAGTCCGTCATTTCAAGAATTCCTGAGCATGAAAAACTACATATAAACATGGAAATCCGTCGTTTATATGCTTAAGAACGTGAGTTAATGGTCATGTGCCTGCTTCTCGTTCAACGGTAAAGCTATGTACAGCGTAGGTTACATTTAATACGTGATGGTGTTTCAATTTGTGATCGGAAAGCCCACACTTATCTACCTTTTTTCAAGGCTGTCAATCTGGAACAATTCAGTGTCTATTGTTTGTGAGAAGAAACTTTATAGATACACAAACTATTAATAACTAAATATTTTATGAATCGGCTATGTGTAAAATGCGTTTTACGTTTTTGCAGACTTGGACAGCGAGTATTTTACAGAAATATCCCGTCACGCACCTGCAATTGTCCCTATGACGTCATTTCCGGTTGTTAATCAGATCCACTGTGTGGCCAGCTGTCGTCGCGACCCTGACTGTTACTTTGTGACTGTTGAGGTCAGTGCAGGGGTCAGCACGTGCGGCACGTACAACTACAGCACATTCCAGGCTGGTCTGACCTCCTCGTCCCGTGACTCCTGGATACCTGTGTACCCGTGACTTGTGGTTTGGTGTAAAATGTGATAGGGCCTGTAAGTTTCGCGAGGCGCTACTACCGGTACTAAACTGGTTTCGGTTTCCTTTGCGCGCGCCAACTTGCGATATGCCAGGCGGGGCCCAGCTTACTTCCGGGACCAGATTTCCGGTGACAAGTGTATATTTAAGAACCAGTTCTGGTTACAAATTGCGCGACCGCCAAATATCATGACTTTACAAGATCGGACCAAGTGTACAACCATGCGCGGCTGTCACAGCTGTTGACAGTCGTAATAGTTGGCTAATTTGGGGATGGTTAGATCGGAAATTTGTTATTCCTGCAATGAGATCATTCGAAAAGGTATGAAACGTTGTTTGTCACCGGAAGTACTAAGGTCTCGCGAAGTGCCGTGACCTACTTACGGGCCCTATTGCTCACTTTGAGTTCGAGTCGGTAGCTAAACTGTAATCGATGAGTCATTTAACATTTCCTATATAATTATCAAGTCACAATCTACGTCACTCGTAGTATACAAACCGAAAGATGAGTCTCATTAACCTATTCAGACAATGACCTACTTTTCAGCCGATCCGAATTTTCTCGTGTGAAAGTTAAAAGAGACACCACAAACAACTATGGTTACACTGAATTCCAATTCCTTGTTTCATAAGATAATGGTATTTACAAGTTAATTTTAATTTTGAAAGTTTAATAACATCGTATTTCTATATTTTATTGCGATGTGTAGGTAACATGACCTTAACTAAGACGTCACAGACTGCCCCTGTTTGATGAGATCGTAAAATGATTCACAATGCATCTGGCTCACTGGTTGCACCTGTTATGTGTTGTTTACGCTTATTCAGTATAGTTTTGTTACGCACAATGTGATTGATATAATATCAAGTCCGTACCAAACCGCCAAACATTTCTAGCGGCAGAGCCTCGTTTTGAGATTTCCACGATTTCCAGATTTCCGTTTGTCAGAGCACGCTGTACGACAGAGCACGCTGCACGACGTGTTTGCAAGGATTAGAAGGAGCGTAGTGTTGCAATATATACAAGTGGTTAGATGTATCAAATAATACTGACTAATATTTATGTATCCAGTTGAATGAATTGGTGTCAAAATTCTGGACTGGTTATTGTACTAAGTTGCACAATAGGACGGAACCCAGTCAGCAGGAAACGAGACTGTTGTGTAATCAATGTTTTGACTTGTAGGGTCGCAGAGTTATTATACATGTACATAATAATCGGTCGTAGTGACTAAACGACCAAGCAGTCGATCGTGTTTTCTAAAAACCTAACACAAACGAATTGGGAACACCTTTTTTGCATTAAAATATTCTTCACAAAGTTGTTATTCCATTTGTCGTTAAATTTGTTCATTTCATAAACACTACGAGCTTGTTCCAAGTCATGACTCCAGGAAGTTTGTGTTCCTAACATTAAACATCCTTTAAAAGCAGCAAGTTGTATCGTTTTATTAAGCTGGATGTGAAGTTTTTAAATGCGTTTGTGTAATTTGTAAATATAAACAAACAAAGAACTACATGTTTTTTCTATTGATATCTGTATTGGCAGCAGATAATGACTGAACGGTTGTTATGGGCCAAGCATCAGTTATGAGGTTTACCTGTTGCCAAAAATAACATGTAGGATGTGTATCCAAACACTCCAAATATGCACCTCATAGAAGTACATTGGCGCTGAGGACAAATTATGCGCAAAGTGCAGACATTTTTACACCGGTTAACTCAGGCTGCCTGAGGGGCGCTAGAAGGTTAACAGTCACATGACCATCTTATCCCCCCGGGTACCCATTCATTGCTGGGTGAACAGAGGCAATTGTGAACAAATTCACTTGCATTTAGTTGAGTCAAACTGTCGAACACGGTCACACATTCAAGGACTCTTCGTGACAAAGCTTGCTTAACTTCAACTGATTTGTCACCTGGGGTCTATGCACAAGACCATCCACCACCATATGTATCTTTAGTTAGTCTTCTGCAATCACCTTCTATAGAGAAAGATCGGAGTTCGATGTGAGCGAATTGTAAACTCACGGGCGAAGGAAACGTCACCTCACTTTTTTAACATGTCACAAAACAACAAACTCAGATTTTAGAAAATAAACAATCATGTTTGGAAAATTAATGGATTTACAACATTCTGAATGACGAACGTGTGAACTACTGATATGGATAATCACTTAGTGTACGATAAAAGATAAAACAATAATTTTGGTGACATTTCTTTCGCCGGTGAGTTTATTTTACACCGCTTGAATAAGATTAAACCTCAACTAGGACTAAAAATCTTTTAAGCATATAATTCCTTTAAATATGGAATGGAATTAATTATCCGCAGAATCATATTCATTGGATGTAAAAGGCAAACTCGTAGTGAAAGTATGTGAGTGGAAGATTACCACGTCCTGGGTAACAGCTTCTTGTTTATCTTGTTCTTACACTGTTATTAAGTGAAACAAGCAAGTTTTGAGAACACACACACACACACACACATACTATGTATATATGTATGATTACATACATACATCAACATACATACATACATACATACATACATACATACATACATACATACATACATACATACATACATACATACATACATACATACATACATACATACATACATACATACATACATACATACATACATACATACATACATACATACATACATACATAGTATGCTGTGACCAGCAGCAGATCAACATAAGCAATAACAGGTAATTGACAACAGGTAAGTGACAGCAGGTATACACGACTGGATGAAGTCAGGTGCGGAGTAAGAACAACAAATAGCACGGTCCTTTCAATCAATCCTTATTTCATTTTAACCACTCACCGTGGTACATGAAATTTCCATATTTGACATATAATAGAGTGCTATGAGTGCGATACATTACAGGTTTAACTTACAAATATATTACAGATACAAGATATGAATTTATTACTCACCCGTTGAAGATATTACTGTTTATTATAATTTTACAATGTTATTACATATTGTGTAATAACATCGCGTGATGCCGTACATATGACGTCAACGTGGTTTACAGTTATGACGTCACAATGCTAATACCTCTGTCACAATAATATTAGACCTTGCTTGACTCGTGGGAAGTTGAGAGTCATCACACTCCTTGAATTCTTAGGAAAGAAGTACTTCGCTCGATATTATTTTGCTAATGTTGGGTGAGTGATAAATAAAATACTAAACTATGTCCCGTGTAATACCATATTTCATGAAACGAGTGAATGGTTTGGTATCTAACGAGCGAAACACGGGACATCGTTTAGTATTCTCTATGTAGTTCATAAAAAGCCAATATACAGGAGGAATAATTTTAAAAACCCAGCTGATTTGGTGCCGTTTCTATAGGTTATAGAGCCTATAGCTTGATTAATTCTTAGTAGTCCGATGGAATATAGTACCCTCAATCTATGTTGATCAAAGGTTTGTGGCGACGGATGTCGATGGCTTCCAAAGTTTTCTTTTCGTGAAGTCGTCATTCTTGGGGGACAGACCCAGGTTTGATTCCCCACATGGGTTCAGTGTGTGAAGCCCATTTCTGGTGTCCCCCGCCGTGATATTGCTAAAAGCGGCGTAACACCAAACTCACTCACTCTGTCTTGTCATTTGTCTACCCCTATAGGTCTCTATCTCATGCTTTCTTCCTGTCACTCTCTCCTAGCTCTACCCTTGTATCGTCATCTCATTTCTGACTGAGTCTCCACCATGATCTGTCTCCCTACCCTTTTATACCTCTCAACTCCAATCTGTCTATATCTCCACTGTCCCTCCCTGTATGGCTCTCCTATCCCTATACTTGTATGTTTATCCCGTATCTACCTCAGTCTGTCTCTATATGTCTATCCATTTGCTTGCCTGCCCTGCACTGTGTGACTATATCTCTAAATATCCGTCCAATTCCCTTCCCATATTTGTGTTTGTTGTACATAACCCATATTCATTCTTTGTTGTAAATCTTCATTACTGGAGGAAATAAAGATGTATAGAAATCAGTTGACTACTTTAGCACTAATCATGAATCGACACCATTTTCACTTGTACCTCGTCCCTCAGAACCATCCTCCAAGCTAATGGCTGTAACAACCCTCCAAAAAGCAAACCCGTTAAGGAGGAAATACATGATAAACTGTTAGTGAGTGAGTTTACTCATTAAGCAATATTAGGAATATTATAGGAATCATTAGGAATAAACATAGTATTTAGCGAGCCTTGGCGGACTAAATACGTTTTGTGAATCCCTAATGCAGGATATTAACCGCCCCAAAACTCGCGAGTGTGATAACTTATTTAGCATACAATGTTATTCTTACTTCATAATTTAAACCAAAAGGTGATTTCGCCATAAATCATGAAACTACACTTGACGTCACAAATATGCGCGTAGTCATACGTTACGTCACAAGCTCGATTACACAATTTTCTTCTGATCACTTTTCTGATCATGTTGGACTATTTGGAAATGAAAAAGCTGATAAATTGACAAAAGCTGCATCAGACTTTGATGGACCAAAACAGGATGAGACAATATTGCCCTTTCCTGCAGAATTATGCACCGTCAGTAAGATCAATGCTCAAAGGAAATGGCAACAGAGATGGACCTCATCCTTAAAAGGACGCCATCTCTATGGCATCGAGCCTTTAGTAACTAAATAAAAATTATCCAGAAGCAACCGTAGAGAAGATGTTCTTTTAACCTTTTTGGTGCATATCTAAATATTATTAATTAAGATATTTCTCCAAATCTCACAGTGTGTAAGTTTTCATGCTAAATCACGTATTGTTGTCGAAAAATCTTAGCTTTTTGAAAAAAATAACAACCTTTCGTGGAACTTCAGAAACCTTCAATTAACCTTTTGAACAACAAATACACTTTAATATTCGTGTGACATTTTGCACCTGGATTCCTGTGCCGACTGTCGCTAACACTGACAGTCGGTCGGGGAACTGGTGTTGGTATCTTCGTAAGCCTATGAATTTCTATCTTCGCTTCGTAATCCACACCATCTATCAACATCAGACATGACTTTTCTTAGAGCAAAGCACTGACAGTACCGTAACCACGGCCGTCAATCCGGACACGATCGCCGACACGTAACGACATGTTTGTTTACACTGTGAAAGTAGTCCCTAAAATTAGTGTATTACCTCTCTAATTTGCATCAATATCCGTACATGACCCCAACGGATACCGAAAATATCCGTTGGCTTTATCCTGCCGAGAATGCTATCCATTATATGATAAATAGAGAATACTGAACGATGTCCCGTGTAATACCATATTTATGAAAGGAGTGAATGGTTTACGAATAGCATACACATTACAAACACCAACATTAGCAAAATAATATCTCAGAATTCAACTTACAGAATTACGCCGTCATAACAGGGTCACGCGTATGAATATATGTGATCTATGATTGTCAACATTGGTCTATTCAATTTGATTTTTTTTTAAAAAATAGACAAGGGGTCATGAAAGACGGGCCAAATGGCTTCAGCCAAGATATTATCTTTTTGGATAAAAATACTATTAAACGCAACCGAGCAAAGAACAGTTGAATATCGCGACTTCAAGATGTGTTGTGAACGACGGCCGACATTTTGTTTTGATCACGTTACTTTGGTCATGTGACCGATGGCAAAAAGTTCCGACAGCACGCGATGTTATTACACAATGTAATAGCGATGTTATTACACAATGTAATAACACTGTAGATATATTAAACAGTGATATCTTCAAGGGGTTCGTATAAACTGCAATTCATTTTTGCAGGGGCGCAGTTCCTCATCTGTGAGTCGCATGAGGTAATGCGCCGATGAAGTCATCAGCACACAGGTTTTGTTGTAGGAGAGGTCACCATCTGAAATAGAACAAATCATGTACATGTACATTTTCATAAGGTAGCTAAGTTTGTTCGTAAGGTTTTTGATAATTAAACTCAATCTAATACAATTAATGTCTTTTCCGAACTGTTTTGATACAGATGGAATGGGAACTATCATCATAACACGTCAGTATATTTTCATTAAACTGTATTCGTCATGGTTATGTTTCCAGGACTTCAAATCCATTGTGTACGTGTTAAGGAATAAGAAATGAATTGCATATTTTATGCAAATACATACGCATGACGACATGGGGTCCCAGCAGACCGCCGAGTGGGTCAGGTCTGAGGCAGATTGTATTGGCATACTGGCTTCGTCAAGGTTGATCATTTTTGTTTAATCTAATTCACTAGTTTTTGAAACCTTTAAACAGTCCTCTTTTCTAGAACAGCAACATAGCTGTGAATCGCTAAATGTTAGCACCGGAGGCCATCATGTTTTCTTCAAAACCTGTCATTATTATTAACAATCTTCGTCCCTAAGGTCTTTTTACGTCTACTCTATGTTCTGGAACCCATGCCCTTATTATTGACAATCTTCGTACCAATCGTCTTTTAAAGTCTACTCTATGTACTGGAACCCATGTCCATACAGAGATCACACCGCAGCATCCTGAGGAAGTTACGTTGTGACACTCTGCCACTTGAAATTGAGTTGGGAAGTTTTGCTCGACTTAAATTCCGTTAGAAGCTAGAATTTGTAAATTATGTAAATGAAGAACATGATGACTATCAACACGTTGTTCAGTCGTATTTTACGGCGCACAGAAGATAGTTCTCAGGTTGAAAAGGGACGCCCTCTATACCGGCATTTCTTGCCGGTCTCAACAAATGCCGGTTTAGAGGGCGTCCACTGTATTATGATACTGTTGGGGATGAAGTTCACTTATTATTAGCTGTCCGTTTTATTCTGATTTACCTTACAATTGCTGGGACTACGTATCCATAGAACCAGGTTTTCTTCAACTACCACCTGTCGACAAGGTAGTACAGTGCAGTCCTGTCAGCTTCACATCTCTTAGTTGTGTACACGAATGTATCTCAGCACTTTTTAGTGTGTGTGTGTGTGTGTGTGTGTGTGTGTGTGTGTGTGTGTGTGTGTGTGTTGTTTTAATTAAAGTTTCAACGAAATCTAGTGATCTAGTGACCCGTAGGACCAATCTGTTTTGAAAAGTTTTTTCTTAAAAAGATTACAGGTATACAGTTAGATATATTCAAATACTAGTAGATAGAAATTCAACACAAAGCCAATTTCACTCCTACATGTTTCATTAACTTCACCCTGTCGATTTACAATCATTGTGACACTAATAAGATATTCTTATTCTTATTCATTACTTGACATGTCCATAGTGAGGTGACGAGTCATTAGTCAGGTCAGTCACGTGATTTAGGCTTCAACTTTGAAATTGAAAGGGTTAATGGAATTGCAAGAATGTTTACAGGGGTCTATAACAAGAGGATGCGAGAGTCCTTCAATTTCGGACTACACATGCATTCAACTGTGCACAACATACTATGGAGCCCGTAAGTTGCTCGCGAGACCTTAGTACTTCCGGTGACAAACAACGTTTCAAACCTTTCCTCATGGTTGTTAGTTGACAGTAAGAAACCGGTAACCCTTGCAGGAATAACTCATTTCCTGTCTAACCATCGCCAACTATATATTACGACTGTCAACAGCTGTGACAGCCAAGAATGGTTGTCCACTTGGTCCGGCCAGGTAAAGTCACATTTGGAGATCGCGCAATTTGGAACAAGAACTGGTTCTTTAATATACGCTTGTCACCGGAAATCTGGTACCGGAAATAAGTTGGGCCCCGTCTCGTATATCGCAAGTTGGCGCAAACAAAGGGAGCCGGGAACCAGCTTAGTATCGGTAGTAGCGCCTCGCGAGACTTACAGGCCCTTTTCAAACTGAAGACAAAGAGGAACCTTACATAGCTGACAGGCCAGGACACAGTGCTTAAACATGTACACGTGGTTTCTCCAACATTCATTGGTCCGTGCCCAGTCCACACACCGTACATCACCTGGAACTGAAGATTTCTACAGATGACATTTAGGGGCAGTATGATTTATCATCTGCTTGTGAATCTATCAAATCTTATTTCATTAATAGACATACACACGAGAGACAGACTGAGAGAACATCTAGATTACACAAAGTCACTCCCCCGAAAAGCGTGAACCATACACGTCGGCAGTTTTGTAGATTCCAGCATCGAAGAGTATTGCACCACTGGAGCCATCGACGTCGATGTAGTCGTCGCAGCCCAGGTCGTTTGTCTCTAAGTCCAGCTTCTCGTAAATGAATGAACGGCTGCGCCGACACTCTCCTCAAACCAGTGGCATAGCTCGACATGCCACAGCCTCGGTTTCGATTCCCTAGATGGACACAGTGTGTGATGCCCATTTCTGGTGTTCACCGTCGGCTGGAATATTGCTAAAAGCGGCGTAAAACTAAACTCACTCATTCATTCCTCTAACCAGGCATCATGAGCATGGAGCTACGCATTTGGGATACGATGAATTGTGTCCACCAGGTCAGCGAGGCTGACCACCCCATCCCGTTAGTCGCCACTTGGGTTACTGAACGCCAATTCTAACCAGGATCTCCAAGGGGAGACAAGCATGGGATATTAAACGCCAATTCTAACCCAGATCTCCAAGGGGAGAAAAGCATTGGTTACTGAACGCCAATTCTAACCCGGATCTCCACTACCGTGAAGAGATAATAGTCCTAATATGTACACGATTAGTCCTGATCAGGACGGGGACAAATGAGAGCTATCCAAAGCTTAAATTAATAAATGTGAAAAGCAAGAGAGATGTTAGAGAGAGAGAGAGACTTACTTCTCATGTACCAGTAGCCCCTGCTAGTAGATCCAAGTTCGAAGGCGCTGACGTAGTAAGTTCTGCAGACGCATTCCATTTCAGATTTGTTGTATTTGTAACACAATTCATTGGTGTCTCCCGTGTCTAAGTTCAGAGCTTCACATTGACATCCACACTGTACAAGACTACTAGAATGGAATCTTTGTGAAAATATGGCCTTGGCTCTATCGTGAAGACTCAAACGTGCAAGACTGGAATAAACCATTCTCACGTGGGATGCACGTGCTGGTAGAGTGACGATCACAGTGATTAGGATGACCAGTCCTGTCATATTACCGATGAAGTATCGACCTGAAAATTATTTCAATCTTAAGAATTGACTGCAGTATGTTTTTCGTTTATAAAAGTGTTAAGATGTCAATTCCTACATATAAATAGAGACGACGAAACACTATCTACCTTCGTAAGAAATTGCTGCTAAAACCAGAGTCGACTGTACAATGATAAGGATGTGTTTGTTTTGACGTCGCACTCAGCAATATTTCAGCTGTATGATTCGGTTTGGAAATAATCGAGTCTGGACCAGCCAATCCAGTGATTGACACTATGAGATATGATGGCTGAGCATGTGGTTTTGAATCACTATCAAATAGTGAAAATACCAGAGCCAGGTGTTCGGTCAGCGTATCCTGCACCAGCCATAAACACATGCAGGCGGCACCAGCCATCGTGAAACACATGCAAAGGCTAGTCATCTATTCACTGATGCATAAAGTTTTGAAACCATTCAATTGAATGTGTGGTAAAAACTTTGAAATATGGAATGGTATCGGACATAAGTTGCATTTGGTCACTGATGCATAAAGAAACTTCACATTCTTTTTGAAAGTTCAGATAGTTAAATTGTTTCAACTGACAATTTTGTAGACAAAGAATCAGTTCCAAAAAACCTTGCTGCATTAAAGAATGTCAAGTCACAAGAATAAAAATGCGAAATTTCTCAGTTCAATATCGTGTATGGCCGCCCCGCGCATTCAACACTGCCAAACACCGTCTCCTCATCGACTGCCTGATGCTTGTGAACATGTGGTTGGGAATTCTGCGCCATTGCTCTCGCCAAGTTCCTGCGAATTCTGAGGTTGGTTCCTAAGACCACGAAGCCTTCTCCCAAGTGCATCCCAAACGTGCTCTATTGGATTAAGGTCAGGGGACCTCGATGGCCAGTCCATGACGTTGATTCCAGCGTTTTGAAGGAAATTTCGTGTCAACATGGCGGTATGCGGCCGAGCATTATCATGCTGGAACTGTAGACCTGGGCCATGAGCCGCCATGAAAGGAACGAGTTCAGGGGTGAGCACTCCGGTCTGGTACAGCGCGGTAAGCAGCAGCTGTGAGGTTTCCACAGAAAGCACCCCACACCATGCAACTTCCGCCCCCGAATCTGTCGACTTCCTGTACACAACATTGGGCATACCGTTCACGACGTCGTCTCCAGGCTCTATTCCTGCCGTCCGCGAATCTGAGGGTAAACCTGGATTCATCGCTAAAGACGACTCGATTCCAGTCTCTCTGGGTCCATCGGAGGTGACGTTGGGCCCACAGCAGACGTTCACGTTGATGAAACGGCGTCAATATTGGCCCACGATATGGACGTCGAGAATGGAGATTGGCAGCCCGAAACCGATTTCGAATGGTCTGTGAGGACAGTCAACCTCTAAACATCTCAGCCCTGGTTCGTGTAGCCGGCAGAAATCTGTCACGTAGGTGACGTAGGACGATTTGACGGTCTTCTGCTCGTGACGTCACACGTGGACGACCCGACCTTGGGCGATCAGAAGTGGTGCCAGTTTGTTGTAGACGACCTCGCAAGTCATACACACTATGACGGCTGCATCCCATTGCTCTTGCGACGTCAATAACTGATCTTCCCGCTTGCAACATGCCAACGGCACGTTCACGTTGCACATTTGACAATGGTGGCATTTCAAGTACCGTTAGAACTGTGGTTTAAAAGTGTTTTTTCAATTCTTGAGGCCAATGCAAACACGTATATATCAAGAAAACTTCGATGCGAAGATCACGTGATCGACTGCACGAGCAAAACCTGATTTGGCACTAACGTCATTTGCACGACGAATGGATGGGTTTGAGTGGGTTTTGCTAACGTTTTTCTCGAAACATAGGGATCCCATTTCGGATACATAGATGTATCATCAGAGGAAAATTATTCATTATTTTTCAAATTACATTTTGTGAAGTTTCTTTTTTGACTCAGTATATGATCGTGAATTCGAAACATTGTTGGTTTGATGTTCATTAACGTTTCTACGTCTGTCAGCACCCCACGGACTGGTTGTAACCAAAGTGGCAAACATGTGAGACTGCATCACCTCGGACTTCCCTCCCATTGTCAGCTGGTTCCCCCAGATGGGACCCATCAACATCCGGGTAAGAATTGGTCTGCAGTAACCCATGCTTGTCGTGAGAGGCGACCCACGGGATCGGGTGGTCAGGCTTGCTGACTTGTTTGACACATAGTTGTGTAGATCGATGCTCATGATGTTGAACACTTGAATGTCTGGTGTCGATTATTTACACACCGCCGCTATATCGCTGGAATATTGCTGGGTGCGGCGTTAAACAACAAACCAAAAAATCCCGTATAAATAAAGGTCTTTCTAAACAACAAACAACCAATGAAGGTATCGAACACCCTGATGGAGCACAGCTACAAGCAGCTTTAATTCAAAACAACAGTTACTGCCTCCAGCACTACACAAAAATATGTTTTAAAACCTACCTCTGTGAGACACCTTCGGTTGACAGAATTATTCAGTTGTGAATTGTTTAGGATTTCAAAGATTGACGTTGGGGGTAAACTGACCTCTCAGATTTTTTCATCGAACCGTTGGGGGCGCTTGTATATGACTGTTTCTCCGATGGCCTCTCGCCAATAGCATAGTTTTCTGTACATGATTAATCATGTGCAACACACTGAAAATAGTTGTGTACATTTTTCCTGGCGACAAGTGATATGAGAGTTGTCCAAAGGTTAGTTGCAATGGATGAGAAGACGAAGATGTTTTTTTTTCTTCACATGGATATTTTTGCTGAGAAATGTTTAAATGTGTATTTTTTGTAAATAAATAATTATCAGAATACTAGCAATGCTACGATCTTTTCGAAAAAGAACTATGTGCCCTGTTCGTTCTAAACAGGTGAGGATTCAACAATTTGAAACTGTGAAACAGGAATTCAGAATGTTTAATATATGTCATCACGCAAGCTCATTTATAGACGTGCTTTCTTTGCAAGAATAGTGGTTAACGCCTTCACTGGTCACGCCGAAGACCCGGGGTTTATTCCCCACATGGGAACAATGTCTGGAGCCCATTTCTGGTGTCCCCCGCCATGATATTGCTGAAATATTGCTAAAAGCGTCGTAAAACCCTACTCAGTCAGTCAGTCAGTTAGTCTTATGGTCCTCAAACATTCAGATCCGATGAATGTGGTATTGTGTTACCGAAACCTTCTAAACGAAATAATATGAAACCATAGTTAGTTTTTACTCAATGTCCCTATGGGTTACATAGACCACGCCTAGTTTTCCGTTTTAAGAATAACAATTTCTTTTTATTCTTTCTCACGTTTCATGAGTAATCCTTGCTCCTTCACCAGATAAGGTCATCTATTAATGTTAGTCCAGCTTCTAAACGCCTTTCAAGAACTTCATGTTTTCTGTGGATTTTATGCGAGTGGGTAGCTCCCGTTGGAACAATACAGTGCACCCAGGTTATATTGTCGCTGATTATAATGCCATGTTTTTGCCAGAACGGATTTCCTGCCCATATAATACCCTGGTTATAATGCCAAACTGGATATAATGCCATTTGCCATTGGTTTTTGGAACAAAATGTCATTTCCCCCTGGTTATAATGCTAAGCTGGATATAATGTCATTTGCCATTGGTTTTTGGAACAAAAAGTCATTTCCATCTGGTTATAATGCCAATTACACTGGCTGCACGTAATATACATACCCTCATTGTTTAATTGACATGACTCGAATTAATTGAAACAAACTGAGTCATGCTTTAAGTAGTCTTGTAATTCCAGATGGGATAACACATGTGACAATACACTTCCTGCCACCTACAACAACACGTCACCTGCAGCTCCTAGACGCTGGGATTATCCAGTCATTCAAGGTTCATTACAGGAGACATCAGCTCAATCACCTTGTTGATTACATAGGGCCTCTAACTGTCCTACCTGGTTATAATGCCACCCTGGATATAATGCCATATTTTCACCTGGACAAACGGTGGCATTATAACCAGGGTATACTGTAAAAACGACCAACTAGCATGTGGCTAATCATAATAGGCATATCAATGATAACAGAAATTTTGAACAATTCATTGAATGAATGAACTTTTCGTCATTTTCGTCCGAATATGTCAGTATAAGACTGGCATGAACATGTCAAGAAACCCGCAACATCATCAACACATGACACGGATGGCAGAAACGCCAACCGTCAGGATGAGACTAAAGTTATCAGACGGAAAGCTTACAACACTTGATAAAAGATCATATTTTGACTTGAAAGATAGATAAGAAGATATCCATTATCCAACAGTAAAGATGTTGAATTGCCTGTGATGTTATGCCTTGATTGTATTTTAGCATAACGATGAAATGAGTTTTGGGAAAAGGAAGATTGTTTGGGAAGGGGACTGGAGCAGTTTAAATTTCTAAATGAGGTAAAATATGCTGAATTGTGCGGTGTGGTACATGCATGTATACTTGATGTGCTCACATAGGTGGATCCTCTCTCTCTCTCTCTCTCTCTGAGTGTGTGTGTGAGAGAGAGAGAGAGTGTGTGTGTGTGTGTGTGTGAGAGAGAGAGAGAGAGAGAGAGATAGAGAGAGAGAGAGAGAGAGAGAGAGAGAGAGAGATATGCAGGAGGGTGCGCATCCCCCCTCCCCCACTTTTTGTCCTGAAAGTTTAACAAATGAAGTGTGCACCCCCTTTCGCAAGAGTGTAACCCCACCCCCACCCACCCCTTCTCAAAAAGCTGTGTCCGCCTCTGTCCGCCTCTGTCCGGAAAAATGTTCTGTTTCGTTTCCCACCACCGCCACCTTGTACGCACTTCATTATATAATTGTACTATGCACTATTGTGACGGCGGACTGTAATTATTTGTTCTTGTAGCCGAAAAGCTGAATAAATGCTGATGCGGCTTAAAGTAACATTTACTCACTCACTCACTCACTGTAAACATTCGAGTCTGAACCAATGCAATGAACAACATTATGAGCATCAATCTACTCAACTGGTTGACACGTGTCAACCAAGTCAACGAGCCCCGATTCCGGTTTGTCTAATATGAGTAACACGTGTCATTCCAGTAATGCCTAAAACTGATGTACCGACCAGTGCGTTTAGCAATGATCGATGGGTGACTGTTAAACATGGCCTTTTCCTTAGAGCAGTCTGGGCAGATTTCAGACAGATGACCAACGACAAGACTTCGTCATATCAGTATTATCGGGGTAGGTATAAAATCTTCACGCAGTAGTCTCAGATGTGATCGGACATTTATTAAAGAAACACAGTAACATAACATGTCATGACCAAGTTCTGAAGTGATCCGGATTCTCTATTTAACATTTAATATGGCCTTCTCCCTTTTAAAGATGCACCCTTCTTAATACGAGTTTGTCTAGTCTGAACGTACTTCAGAACTTAACAAACACATTTGCTACAAAGCACATGGCGTCTGGTACAGACTCGATTACTTACAGATCATAGTCATGTAGCTGGAGTATTGCTGAGTGCGGCGTAGAACTAAACTCACTCACTCACTTGGCGAAACTCACGAGCACGGGTATGATGCTGACATAGAAAACGGGTTACGAACCCACGAGCACAGGTTACTGGCATGTCCAACAAAGGTAACTCTGCACAGATTTTGCGACGTCGTAGATGACTAGGCGCCCCGAGCTGCAGCTGCTTGCTTAATGGAATATGTGCCTAGTTTAGGGCTCACGTGACACTGTTTGTGGATGTTATGTTGACGTTAATGCTCCTCATTAACTGATACATACAGATATGGGCATTTGTTATTGATTATTGATTACCTTGATCAATAACACAACTCATCAGTTCCACCAACATCAAATATTAAGCAGTTGTCGTTTCATAGTTACTGGAGCTTACCTATATTGCGTGTTTATTTAGATGTTTTGAACACAGTGATTGAGTTGTCTCGACATTTTATATCGACGTATGTCCTCTTAACTGTTGCAAACAAGGTTTCAGTCATCGATTGTTTAACAGTTGGTGTAGTTATTGGCTTAAATCGATATTTAAGAATGCAATGGACTTGCTTTATTGGATACAACCTCGATTTCGCTCTACCACCATGTATAGTGTAATAACGCACACTTTATTTCTTAATTCTAAGATGCCAAATGTAATACTTTCTTAGGATAATTACGACTAATTTAAGGCAGAAAACAAACGCCGGTGTCGGTGACCTATATTAAGAATCCTCGCACTGTTATATTGATTTGTCTGCCCCCCTACGTTAAGACGAAAGTGGGTACTTCTGGTGTTTTGAACAATGTTGATGACATTAGAAGGATCATTGCTAAGATACCTTACACATACCAGGAAGAGTTCAGGTCTCATGCCCAGAAATTGAGTGATTCTGGTAAGTCACTGGGTTTTAAGGACGTAGTTTATTTCATGAGAAAGGAAGCTAGAAAAGCCAATGACCCGGTATTTGGGAAGGAAGCTCTGAATAGTTTGCAGCCTAGACCGCCACCCAAGCAAGGGAAGGGTAAAGGTACTTTGTCAAAGTTAAGTCTTGCTACAGATGTTCGGTCATCAGCCAAGACTGATACTGAGGGACCACCCAAAGGGAAGTGTTTCTATTGTAGAGGTAAAGGTCATCGTCTGGTGAATTGTGAGAAATTTGCTGCATTGTCTTATCCTAGTAAGTGGGCATTGGTTATGGATAAAAGGTTGTGTTTCAGATGTTTAGAGCCTGGTCACGTGGGCAAGGACTGCCGTGGTAATATTGTTTGTTCTGTGTGTCAAGGTCGTCACAACACTTACATGTACTTCCATATGGAACATCCTCCATCCCAAAGTCACCAGTTCCTTCCAAGTGTTATAAGGACATCAAACTCCTGCTTCTCGGTGGATACAGGGTCAGTCAGAAATCTGAGGTGTGCACAATGGTAATTGTCCCAGTCAAAGTGAAGATGAGAAACAGTGCTCACTGTGTAGAGTCGTACGCATTTTTGGATCCAGGTAGTAGCTCCACTTTCTGCACTGAATCTCTAATGATGAAATTGAGAGTCTCTGGTAAGCACATGAAAGTGAACATTACAAGTATGGGAGAACCTCGTACTATACTAGGCCCATAAAGAAACTGTGCATACAAAAAAATTAAATCTAAATTTATCAAACCTGTGTAGACACATAAGGATTTAAACTCAAAGGGTTGCAAATTCACCGGATCTCTCCCCGATAGGGCATGTTTGGGACGAGATGGATCGACACAAGCTCAATAACGGGTATGTCCACCATCGGCATTGAGAACACCAGTGCATCGACGACGCATAGAGCCTATCAAACGTGCAAGGAAGGCTTGTGGGATGTCACGCCAGATTCTCTCAAGTTCTGTTGCAAGGCCAAGGACCTTATCTGGCGGATGAGGAAGACGGCGTAGACGTCGATCTATCTCGTCCCAAACATGCTCTATCGGGGAGAGATCCGGTGAATTTGCAGGCCAAAGCAGTAAGTCAACGTTGTGGTGTTGCAAGAAATCCATAGCAACCCTTGCCGTATGAGGGCGGGCATTGTCCTGTTGGAATGTTAACCAAGGGCCATGACGTTGCAGAAAAGGAATTGCCACAGGTCGAAGAATCTGATCCCTGTAGCCCACAGCAGTTAAGTTGCCCTGAACAATCACCAAAGGAGTTCTTTGGCGTGCTGTTATTCCACCACAAATCATCACGGAACCACCACCACCAAAGCGATTCCTCTCCAAGACACAGGCCTGTGAATAACGTTCTCCCACGCGTCTATAGGCACGTTGACGTCCATCACTTTGGGAAATGTTAAACCTGGACTCATCTGTAAAAAACATTTCTCCACCAAAACAAGGGTCTGCGGACATGATTTCGGCACCACATTCGGCGAGCTTGTCGATGACGTTGTGTCAGGATAGGCCGTATGCCGGGACGTCGTGGTCTGATCATGTGATGACGTAAACGTTGTCGAACTGTGTTGGGGTGGATACGGCGAAGTCCTGGGATGGTTCGGGCAGTCATCACTGCAATCTGAAACCGGTGGCGAAGATGGCTCACCCTTATCCATATGTCCTGTCTTGGCGTTGTTACACGTGGACGTCCAGAACGTGGCCGATCGATGACGTCATTTGTGTTCTGGTAGCGTCTCACCAGTGCAGAAATGGTGTTCCGGTGGCAGTGGAAATGTGCAGCCACTTGTCGTTGAGACATTCCCCCATGGACCATCCCAATGGCCTCATGACGTTGTGTAGACTCGAGCCTTGGCATGCTATGCGTTTCAATAGCCGTTTAATTTTTTGAACGATCGCAAGGGCAGGGATTGAGCTTTCCAAAGTGACAGTATTGTGTGGCATTCATTTGCTCTATTTCTCTTTCCCGGAATGCACGTGCAACAACGTATTGCACGTCTCAAGGACGAACCCACTGACGTCACAGAATGTGGCACGTGCATGCATGTTGGATACATGTCACTAATCTCCGAGTTTAAATCCTTTTGTGTCTACACAAGTTTGATAAATTTAGATTTTAAATTTCATTTTTGCACAGTTTTTTTATGTGCCTAGTATATATTGATAGGATTTGTTTTGACCAAATGGAATGGAAAAAAGATTTTCAGAAAATAACCTCTTTCTATGAATCATTCATTGTCCCTAAACTGTTGTCTTGAATTGATCTGCAGTTGTAGTCCTGTAAATTATTGATATATGAAATGTATGTGAGAAGTGTAAAAGGGTAGTAAGACATGCATGTACAGATAGTCTCATCCCAGTGTCATTTGATATATAACATATCACCACAAGTCGATAAACATAACAAACTCAGAATCTCGCCAAATACTGACTCGTATTAACTGTAATACTTACTGGCATACATAATAGTATGTCATAGAGAAACAAGACATGGAACGTAAATTGAAATTTATTTCTGTACATTTGTTCAGCTAAAATTCATAATAGAGCTTGGGATTTCAGTACCAATTACTATTACATCCATATCTAAGCAAGTACATGTACATGAAAAAGTAATAATATGTATTTCTTTTACTCAAGGTAACATGTACTGTACATTTATTGTATATAGACTTATCAGTATGATTATGATTTGACAAACAAAACAAATTTACTGTTAAGTTATTTAAATGGGGATAATTGTTATGTAAACAGTTTGCAATCTTTCAAAGAAGAAAGTTTCCCTGTCAGTATCAAGAGGTACTTAATGAAAGACATCAAGATTACATCTAGAATCAAATTCCCTACCTGGCATTACAATGTCTTTTCAATGTTTGTCATATTTTACTTGTATAGCTTGTGTGAAATTGATATTGATTCGATGAGTATTGTACTGATTGATCATAGTACAGATCTGTATGATGCAAATAGAATAATTGAATGTGCCTATAATTATGTACAAATGATACATGACAACACAGCACAGTATCAACAATAAACAATGATGTATTAAAAACAACATATCACATTTGTTATTTTTGTAACAGAATTGAATACAAGACACTGTTCAATCAAGTAAAAAATGTATACATTAATTGTTTTACAACAGGTATTAAAACTGAATTACTTCCTGACTAGTTTTGGCATGAGATTACAAAACAATGCAAACACTTAAACCATTTTGTTAACAAGTGGTTTCACTTCCCAAGGAATGATGTTACTTAAAATTCGAAAACATTTTAGTCTCTGTATAGCTCTCTCCACATGAATTCTAAGTTTAGCAATGTTTCTTGTCTTTTTTATTTTACTCACATTAAGTCTCTTTTTCTTACCCCAGGTGCATTTTCGAGTAAATGGTGGCATATTTAGGGTAGCTCGCATTCTGTCAAATAAATCCCGAATATTGAAACCTCTGTCTGCCATGATATCATCTCCAGCTTCAAATAAGTCTAAAAACCCTGACTGTTCTGTAATATACCTGTCAGAAGCATTACCACCATACAAGTCAGAGACAAACGTGAAAGTACCAGATGGTGATATGGCAAGTAAACATTTACCCGTATTTCTATACTGAGTCAAAAAAGAAACTTCACATTCTTTCTTCAGGGCACTATAAAAGAACAAGAGATGGTAAGATGGTTAAATTGTTATTATTTCATTGCTGAGATCTGTGTGATGTACTTGATACACTGACAGTGCCATAATCAGTTCCATTAGGCTACACCGCCGTTCCAAAACGTGGGTATACAGAATGTCAAGTCACAAGAATAAAAATGCGAAATTTCTCAGTTCAATATCGTGTATAGCCGCCCCGCGCATTCACCACTGACAAACACCGTCTCCTCATCGACTGCCTGATGCTTGTGAACATGTGGTTGGGGATTCTGCGCCATTGCTCTTACAAGGCAGCGCCAAGTTCCTGCGAATTCTGAGACCACGAAGACCACGAAGCCTTCTACCAAGTGCATCCCAAACGTGCTCTATTGGATTAAGGTAAGGGGACCTGGATGGCCAGTCCATGACGTTGATTCCAGCGTTTTGAAGGAAATTTCGTGTCAACATCTCGGTATGCGGCCGAGCATTATCATGCTGGAACTGTAGACCTGGGCCATGAGCCGCCATGAAAGGAACGAGTTCAGGGGTGAGCACCTGGTCGCGGTAAGCAGCAGCTGTGAGGTTTCCACGGATGACCAGAAGTCGGGAACGGTTGTTCCCACAGAAAGCACCCCACACCATGCAACTTCCGCCCCCGAATCTGTCGACCTCCTGTACACAACATTGGGCATACCGTTCACGACGTCATCTCCAGACTCTATGCCTGCCGTCCGCGAATTTGAGGGTAAACCAGGATTCATCGCTAAAGACGACTCGATTCCAGTCTCTCTGGGTCCATCGGAGGTGATGTTGGGCCCACGGCAGACGTTCACGTTGATGAAACGGCGTCAATATTGGCCCATGATATGGACGTCGAGAATGGAGATTGGCATCCCGCAACCGATTTCGAATGGTCTGTGAGGACAGTCGACCTCTAAACATCTCAGCCCTGGTTCATGTAGCCGGCAGAAATCTGTCACGTAGGTGACGTAGGACGATTTGACGGTCTTCTGCTCGTGACGTCACACGTGGACGACCCGACCTTGGGCGATCAGAAGTGGTGCCAGTTTGTTGTAGACGACCTCGCAAGTCATACACAGTACGACGGCTGCATTCCATTGCTCTTGCGACGTCAATAACTGAACTTCCCGCTTGCAACATGCCAACGGCACGTTCACGTTGCACATTTGACAATGGTGGCATTTCAAGTACCGTTAGAACTGTGGTTTAAAAGTGTTTTTTCAATTCTTGAGGCCAATGCAAACACGTGTATATCAAGAAAACTTCGATGCGAAGATCACGTGATCGACTGCACGTGCAAAACCTGATTTGGCACTAATGTCATTTGCACGACGAATGGATGGGTTTGAGTGGGTTTTGCTAACGAGTCGAAAGATAGGGATTCCATTTCGGATACATAGATGTTTCATCAGAGAAATAACTTTTTATTATTTTTGAAAATTACATTGTGAAGTTTCTTTTTTGACTCAGTATATATTTGTATGAACTGTAAGTAGTAGCTTGGGATGAAGGTGGTCTAGGTTTTTGAAAAAAGAACTCTGTACAGTCAATTGTGGCCCGTGTTCTAGGATATAACTGCTTGAAAGACAATGGCATATATTTCTTAACCTGCAGTTTTGATGGCCATTTCTATACATTATCAAAGGTTTGAGACATAAAAGTAATCCATGTTGCAAATATCTGACTAACACGTGACTTTGATATTCCAAAAACATCTGCTACAAAAAACTGAAGAAATCCTAATCTCAGACGCACAAGAGTGAAAATAAATTCTTGATACATTGTCAACTTTCTACTTGGACCAGGACGAGATCTTGAATTATTTGTTGTGTCACATGCAGCAGCATTGCCATTCCAATAGTTCAAAAGTGAACATTTAGAAACAAGTATGTTAAAGACACCCAATAAAACAGTCCAAGATGGTAAGCCTGTATAGAACCTTACATGTTCATCATCTTTAACAACATTTTCCAGAAACAAGTCCCATAATAGAGTTTACTTGTCATCTAGTTTTTCAGTTTTACTTTGAAGGTCCTCATTCATGTTATGAATGTCTGACATTGTGAGATCTGTCTGAGTTCCAGCCTCACACATCTGGCTCTTCTCTGCGTCCTTCATGACATAGTCATGATCGTCACTGACGATGAGTGTTTTTGACTCTATTGCACCTGGAGGAAAAAAATAACAAAAATACCCTGAGTTACAAGATCTATTAGCTCTTTGAAAACAAGTAATTATTCAACAGAAAATATTCATTCTTTATACAAACTATTCAAAAGACATTTCCAATTAAATTTGTCATGTAAAGCTAAGAATTATGTACGCGCAAAGCCTATTTTCCTTGTTGGCTGAAGGACTGTGATCTATCCAACTGTATAGGGTATGGAAGCAAAGTCTGTGCTTCCTGATAAATCAGACATAACAGTTGAGAGCTCTTTGGTGGGTTTCTTCTCATCCAAGGCCAGGTGAAGTGATGAGTTTTGAGTAGATCTAAAAAAATAATTTAATTGCTAATTTTCAGGTGCAGTGTTTTAGAAACAGATTATATTTTATTTGCAAAAATAGAACAAACATGTAAAATAATTAGATTCAAGTATTCATAATTTGTAGATTTATATCCACAAGAAGTGTTAAATACTTTTCAATAGTTTTGAAATAAAAAAATATTCATACTGCAATGTAGTCGGCTTTTCGTACCGCCATGACAAACCAGAAATCTATTTATAGATCCGTGGCCAAACACACTAAATTGTAACAAAATAAAGTTTACAGAGACTTAAAAAAATCAATGAGAAATATAGTATATGCGTAAATGGTCATTACCTTAGAGTGGAGGGCTTTTTCAAGTTGTTGTATGGAAACAGCGTCGGACAGTCACCACCTGGCAAAATATGTCTTGAACATATCCGAGTGTACTTGTTCGGTGCCCATGCTGGCTCTCGTCGTACGAGTTTAATCCATCTTCTCCGATGAGCTGATGCCCTGATCTTATTCGGGAAGGAGAAAAAGGTCACCCCCTGTAGCCATGGGTACTTGTCAAGTTTTTGCTGCTTTCGAGTCGATGCGGTACAACCCGGAACACAACAGTGATGAGACGGCATGTTCAACATTAGCGACGGCCTTGAAACAGCCCCACCTTCCGATGACGTAACGACCTTTTTTCGCCTTTTCTAAAGAGAGCACTTCCAAAGGGACGTAATCCGAAACCTCAGTATTGTCTGATAATTTTATTTTTTTTCGATTGTTCTAACCGCTAGGCATCTTTTAAATGAAAACACGAGTATTATCCCATGAACGGAACACATTTGAATAGTGTTGTTAGGTCTCGTGACATGCAATATATCACGAATAACATGGTAACACACAGCCCCCAGCCCCAACCCTCAGCCCCCATGAGAGTATCGTCACCATGTCGTTAGAGTACCGTCATAACTCAGGTGGTATGTGACCGCGAACGTTAACAAGGTAAGGCCTTGTGTCTACCCACATATGTACCGTTTCATTCAGATGCCACAAGGTTTTACCATCGAATCGAAGAAAAGGTTGATCATGCGACTGCTTTGAAGCGATGTGCCGACCTTGGAATGACGTTGGGAATGCTAGAATCAGCAACGTCGTTGGCGTTGATGAAGGCACTCGTTCCCGCTGAGTAAGTATCGGGTCAGTGGTCATGGAAAAATAGATTTTAGTTTCTTTGTGTTAGAACTGCTGTTTAAGAAATTAGGCTCTGAGTGTTTCTTGGTGAGCTTGTTGACGAAGTTCAGTAAAGGAAATACAGTTAAACCCCGTCGTGTCAAACTCGTAGGGACCAAGGAAAAAGTTCGACTTATCCGAGTGTTCGACACAACTTCAACACAGAAATGACTAGATACTAACCTTACTGATTAAACATTTTGATCTTACATCTTAAATACTAAAACAAAAACAAAACATCAATTTAGACAATCCAAATCCGTGTAGGTTTGAGTACAAGGACCAGTAGAGAAAATATAGATTTGAGTGCTTAAATACGTTAGGTTCATTGGGATCAAACTTATAATTTCACATAAAAGACCCTGGAAGGAGTATTGGATTGGCCTCGACTCTCTGTCCGGGAGATTCAAATGGGCAGACAACTCTGCTTTCAACTTGTCACAGTGGAAACCAGGAGAGCCGAACTTCCTTGACGATCAGCGCTGCCTTATCACCAACACAGACGACGGGTACACGTGGTACACCCGGGCCTGTGACGAACAGTACTACATCATCTGCAGCGTCGGTAAGCATTTGACATTATTCGAGGGTAGTACGGTCGGATGACACTGCTACAAAAAGACGTACATCAGACCGTATTACCCGAGGGAGAAGTTTACAACGTATTTATCTTATCGCCATGTTGAATGTACAAAATATCATTATATTTTATTTTGAAGATTGATAAGCTCGCTGGCGACTAGATATGCCATAAAAACAAAATGGCGTCTGCCTCTCGACTGGATTTTTAAAATCAGTGAAACATATTCTGACAATCTTAAATCTGCTATACAAATGGTTTATTATGTTTTAGGTGAGTGTGCAAACAATTCAATGTATAAAATAGTTTAAATAAAGCAGTGAAAGTCGGTAAAATAAGTAAAGTGAACCCCAAAACAGCTAATCGAACGGTTTTCGAACTCCGTGCACTGCATGCGTCATATTATGACGTCATACGAATGTTAGCGATACAGCTTCTCGGCGGAGAGATTGGCGGTTACTGTGGCAGCGGGTAATATGTTTTCCAGTTGTCACCCTCTGGTAATTCTGAACTGTTTGAAGCACGGGTATCGGATCACAATATTAATGGAGTACCAGAGTTAGGCACATAAACAAACATAGAGGAGGACCAGAGTTAGACAATTAGCCAATACCGATAACGACAGACATGAAAAGCAAATTTAGAGTTATCAAATATTTTCCTAAAATTCAAATTGTTCATGTGTAAAGTTTCTTTTTCAAGAGTATATGACGTCACGCATTAGCGCTACGTCCGGGATATTTACAATTGATGTGACGACACGCATAAGCGATCAGTCAGAAATATATAAATTGATGATTTGGTATACTTAAGATATAAAATCATAACGAATAATCATTCACACCCTGTCTTACGTGCAACGGTAGTGCTTAACTTAGAATGTGATCGACGCAAGAGAAAGTTTACATTAAGCGATCGCGTAATTAGATATATGTTATTGCCTTGTTTATGATAATATATATATACTAGCAATGATGTAGAAAACATATATATAGAGAGGGTGCTTACCTGTGAAATAAGGATATCACAAGCATAGCAAACCGAAACATGAGTCTCATTAACCTATTCAGACAATGACCTACTTTTCAACCGATCCGAATTTTCTCGTGTGAAAGTGAAAAGTGACACTACAAACAACTATGGTTACACTGAATTCCAATAAGAAAAATAGGTTACAAATTAATCTAAATCTTAAAGTTTACAAAAAAATCGTATTTCTATATTTTATTTCGAGGTTTAGGCAACATGTCGTTAGCGAAGACGTCAGAGACTGCAGCTGTTTGAAGAGGTCGTACAATGATTAACAATTCATTTGGCTCACTGGTTACACCTGTTATGTGCTCTTTGCGCTTATTAAGTGTATTTTGTAACGTACAATGTGATTGATGTAATATCAAGTCCGTACTAGACCGCCAAACTTTTCTAGCGGCCGAGCCTCATTTTGAGATTTCCACGATTTCCAGATTTCCATTTGTCAGAGCACGCTGTGCGACAGAGCGCGCTGCATGACGTGTTTGCACGGATTAGAAGGAGCGTAGTGTTGTAATATACAAGTGATAAGATGTATCAAATAATACTGATTAATAATTATATATCCAATTGAATGAGTTGGTCTCAGAATTCGGGACTGGTTCTTGTACTAAGTTGCGCAATAGGACGGAACCCAGTCAACAGGAAACGAGACTGTTGAGTAATCAATGTTTTGACTTGAAATATATTGTACGTCTGACATGGTCGTATGGTGACAACACGTCACAGGCATGGGACGCACGTGATTTGGCGGGTAGCCAAGTACGGATGGCACGTACAACTCTCTACATATATGTAGCCGTGTGATATTTCATTCTGCTAAAACAGAAAGTGTGGTATTTTGTACATAGTTTGGGCATATGTCAGTTCATATTTTATTTTATTAAAAAAACTAAAAAAACCATAAAATAAATAAACCAAAAACAAACTACCTTTTTATAAAATATTAAAATTACCTGAAGTGCCATGTGGGTGCTGTAATAGCAGTCATGTCATGTCATGTCATTGTCTGGTCTTGATTGTTTACTAACACTGGTCACCATCTTGGTTCCTCGGTTCTTCTAATTTTCACCCTCTTCTTTTTCTGAATTGGGAATCATCCCAATTCACTTCAATTCTTCTTTTCCATAAGTAGACTCACCTTATTGCCACTTACCTGCCACTGATTGGTTTCTTATGCCAAACAATTCTCTTCTTGGCTGTGATTGGCCCTATTGGTTTGCCATAGTTTTCTTGTTGCTCACCTGTAGATTGTTCCTCAGTGTGTGTACCTGTCCCTCACTGAGAGACATTCTCCTTCTATATGCAGGTGAGTCAACCTTTCACAGCTTCATTGGAGATAAGTTAGGCATAGGTTTACTAAATTTATTAAACATGTTAAACATTTATTACAATTATCAACTATTAACTATCAACTAGAACATACTTTAATTTAAATTAACATTTATATATCTGGTCAATTTATAAACTTAACAATGGCCATGTGCTTGTTAGCGTCGGCCATGACAGTTTTCCATTATTTAATGTAAAGTCATAGTTGGCACATGTGTTTGGTACAGTCACATACTGTGCATTGATGTAGTGTTTGTAATATTCATGTAATGTTGCTATGGTTGGCCAAACTGTACTGTTATTGTTGTTAAATGTGACAGTGTGTGTACCTGTCCCTCACTGAGAGACATTCTCCTTCTATATGCAGGCAGGTGCACACAGTCATTTCACCATCCACAATAAAGACATTCATAGTTGGCCCTGGTTGACTCTTGTATGTGCAGCGTCGTTCAGAGACACGAGTATTATACCCCTGGACCACGGTCTCATTTGGCGCCCGAACAGGGACTCGACGCTTGTCTTCACGATGTCCAATACAGCCAACATTGGGTGGTGAATTCCATTTGACGTTTTAATTCATCTGTGATTGTCAACATGCCATGCTGTGATTTACCACACACCATTTCTTTTGCTTGCTGCAATGTGGTATTTGTGATTTGCCACATGTGATGTAGTCCTTGATACTTCTGTTTCTGGATTATTTCTGCAAGGACCTGTGATAAATGACTATATTAATGCGCTGTGATACTTGTGATATTTGACATTAACATTTCCAGTGCAATAGACAAAATGACGGAACTCACTTGGACGAAATGGATTTGCATGTTGAAATAATCAATGCATTGTCTCTTTGGGTGATAATTTATTTTGGGTTGATTGTCATGTGTGTTTGTTTAAATTGTATATAGTTGAACTTCATTTTGTTTGAATGTTTGTGTGGCCACTTCGCGTGCGGAAACATCGCAGCTCGCTACTTCGCGTCTTGTATACATCGATACTATTTCTCTATAAAACTGTTCCAAACATGTGTTTGCTAATCAATTGTCTTCGATAGCTTGCCATTACTGTTTGTTGCTTGTATTTAGCTGTTTACCTTTGATATTTATCGTTGAGGTTGTTCTTCTTGCACTGTGACCTCATTTTATTCCAACACGTGGTGGTTGTACTGCCCTACGGTAGTTACGTCCCTTTGTGGAAATAGTTATCAAACTAGGCAAGGCTAACTAAAATGGAAAGTGAGTTATAAATTTGGGATCTTGTGAAACAAAACTGAAATAGGATCTAAACTAGGTCATTAGTATAAATAACAGTGTTTTTTATTTAATTGAATTAAATTAAATTTGATTTAAATTCAGTTAAAACTCAACTTAATAAAATATAAAGCAATTACAGTTCTTTATCTTTATTCTTTAACTTTACCTTTATAGCTATCCACTTTGTCTATCATTTAAAATAATACTAACTTTTGTTGTTGTGTTGTCTTTTCATCATCATCGTCTTAGTAGTGAAGAAAAAAAAATAGAATATAAAAGTGGTAAGTTATTAGTTACATTTGCCTTGTTGTACATTTGGGGTTAGTTAAATTGTATTTTGGGTTCACACTGAATTTATTTCAGTTTGAACAACTTGGTTGGTTGAATTGTGTTTTGGGTTCACACTGAATTTATTTCAGTTTGAACAACTTGGTTGGTTGAATTGTATTTTGGGTTCACACTGAACATTTCAGTTTCAACAATTTGGGTTTTGAATTTTGTCTTGAATTTTGTCTAGAAGTTTGTCTCTAGGGACTTGCTTCTTTGATTTTGTATTTTGAAATTGAAGTTGTTGATTTGGTCAGCAGTTCTTCTGCTTACTTTGTATTGTAGTGTTTGTTTAGTCATGGCTTCTGGTGGATTTGATGTTACTACTTCACCTCCCAAGGGAATGGAAGATCAGGTTGTGGATTTTATTCAGGGTTTGGAAGCGTCTATGCGTGCTCGTGTTATGCATCGGGTTACTGTAGTTACTCTGCTTGAGGGAGTTGGTAGATCGCCGCCTCGTCCTTACCGGGTTGAGTTGGAAACGGAGGGAAGGTATTCACTCCCTAGTCCTCAGTCTCCGAGGCCTCCACTGCAGACATTTTCTACTCCAGTTTTTCCAGATACGTTGGGGGTAGTAGGTCATAGTACACAGACACATGATATTCCACTACAGTCAAACTTGGTGTCATCCTGTACACAAACTAGGCCATTTCCTTTGGATGATTATCCCTCTCAGTTTAGTGTTCTGCACCAGACAGGTAGAACCACCCTTCCTGTCTACACCACTTTAGGTGTGAAACTGTCTACCTTTTCGGGTGATGGTCTGAAGGGTGATGTGAAATACTCTCAATGGCGGAGGGAGATTAAAGGCTTACAAAATGAAGGATTATACTCTGATGTGTCAGTCCCACGCTATGCGCCGTGCCGCCGGAGGAACAGCACTAGATCTTTGAGTCAATTACCTCTGAATGTTACTTCTGATTGTGCTTTAGAACTATTAGATCTGGTTTTCGGAGATGTTATGACTGGTGAAGCATTGATGGAAAGTTTCTATTCGGCTAGGCAGAATGCAACCGAGTCTGTGGCAAGTTCGAGTTGCAGGTTATGTAACCTTATTACTGAAGTTGTTCAAAAGAAAACTTTGACTTCTGAAACAGCATCTAGACTTTTGCGTAACCGGTTTTGGATGGGTCTATATCAGCAAGATCTAAAGACAGCCACTCGACACTATTATGATTCAGCAATGGGATTTAATGATCTCCTGTTTTCAGTTCGAAAGGTCGAAGGAGAATTGCCCTCTGTGGCTAAGGTGGAATCAAAACCACTTGTTTCCAAAGAGGAAGTGTTGAAATTCTAGACCGACTTAAGGAGTTAACTAGTTGTATCAAGAGTCTGGATAGTCGGTTGTCTACGCTTGAGAGAAAGAAGGCTAGTGTTCCGTCTCCTCCATCAGTTAATGTTCAGCCACCTTTTGTTCCATCAGGTTTGGGTTCCCCTAAACAGAATGTTTCGAGGTCTGCTCCTACTGAAAATACTTTTGCACAACCTCCTTCTCAGAAGTCAATGTGGTCAGGCTATAGAGGTCCAGTAAAGTGTTTTGATTGTGGTGAGTTGGGACAAAAACGGGGTCATCCTCGGTGCTCTTTAAACAAGTAAGAATCCACGTAGAGGAGCGAACGTTGGATTCGGAGACAAGCTCCATTCATGTACCACATGGATTAGTAGGTGAGACAAATGAGTCCATAGTAGATATTGAAGATCATGCATGTAGAGTTTTGGCTGACACAGGCTCAGGTGTTACAACTTTGTCAAAAATCCTATTATGAGGAACATTTATCTCATTGTGAACTCAAACCGCTGAATAACATTTTGCAAATCAGTGGAGCTACTGGACATACTTTGCCGTATTTGGGTTACATTGAAGCAAATGTTAGCATTCCAAAAGAATTTTGGGAGACAAAGTTGTAATTTCCTCTCTGATTTTGGTTGTTCCCCCAACTGAGTTTAACACTCGTGTTCCTATGGTGTTGGGTACTAATGTTCTCAAGGCTGCTACTATCAATCTTGACTCTTCACTCAAGGATGTTTCTTGTCAGTCATTGGCTTGGACGTTGGCTCGCCAGTGGTTTGTAAACAGATCTGAGGCTCTGGGTAGGGTTGAAAATGTTCAGTCTACAAAGTCAATCACCGTTGAAGCTGGTTGTAATCAACTCATTACTGGTCTATGTCGCGTTGGGACTAAACCTCAACCTGGGATGCAATATTGTGCTTTTCCCTCTACATCATTACCAGGCTCTCTTAATTTAGTCTGTGGAGTTGTTGATGTGCCAGTAGGTCAGTCTACTTCAAGGGTTAAGATTGAGGTCACCAATCCATCGAATAGGTCAGTCACTATCCCAGGTCATACCATGCTTTGTCACTTAGAGCAAGTTGAAGTTATGGATCAACTCTCTATACCTGATGCACAATCTTCAACCTCAAAAGATCGTTTTGATTTTGGGAAACTTAGTCAGACTTATACAGAGGAGGAAGTTGCTGAGTTCAAGTCTCTAATCAATGAGTTTGATGATTTGTTTAGCAAGTCTGATTTAGACATGGGTCGTACAGATTTGGTGCGACATCGAATTGACCTTACTGATACCACACCTTTTAGGGAAAGACATCGAAGAATTCCTCCATCAATGTACCAAGAGGTAAGAAATCACATCAAAGACATGCTTAGTGCTGATGTCATTCGTCCTTCTTCAAGTCCTTTTGCTTCTCCTATTGTACTAGTTCGTAAGAGGGACTCTGGACTTAGGTTTTGTGTGGATTATCGCCGGTTGAATCGTAACACAGTTCGTGACTCTTACAGTCTGCCTTGAATAGAGGACACTTGATGCTTTGCATGGGGCTAAGTACTTTAGTTGTCTTGATTTGAAGTCAGGTTATTGGCAAGTTGAGGTTGCGGAGGAACATAAAGCCCGGACGGCCTTCACTGTTGGACCATTAGGCTTTTATGAGTTCAACTGTATGCCGTTCGGCCTTACTAATGCTCCTGCAACTTTTCAACGTCTCATGGAGAGGTGCATGGGGGATCTTCACCTTTTACAGTGTTTGATCTAGATGATATCATTGTTTTCAGTAAGACCTTCAAAGAACATATCAGTAGACTCAGTTTTTGAAAGGTTAAGAAAACATGGTCTCAAGTTAAAGCCCTCAAAGTGTCAGTTTCTCCAGACGTCAGTTAAGTACTTGGGACATGAAATTTCAGAGACTGGTGTTCGTACTGATCCTGCAAAAATTGAGGTACTTAAGCAATGGCCAGTTCCCCAGAATGTTGATCAGATAATTTAAGTTTTCTTTGGTTTCACCGGCATTATTGCCGATTTGTCAAGGATTATGCTAAAATTGCCAGACCTTTGAATGATCTACTAGCCGGTACTTCTGGGAAAAAGAAATCGTTGATCCAGTTTGTTTGGGGAGAAGAACAACAAGCTGCTTTTGATACTCTGATTGATCTCTTGACACACACACCAGTCTTAGCATATGCCGATTTCACTCAGCCTTTTGAGCTGCATATTGATGCCAGCGGAAGTGGTCTTGGTGCCATTCTTTATCAACAACAGGACAATGAGCGTAGAGTTATTGCGTATGCTAGTCGTGGATTGTCTCGAGCAGAACGGCGCTATCCCGCACACAAAAGGGCAGTGGTGAAAAAGTTTCATGATTATCTCTATGGAAACCAGTTTGTAGTCAAAACAGACAATAATCCGCTGACGTATGTGTTGACTAAGGCTAAGCTAGATGCAGTGGGACACCGTTGGTTGGCTGCTTTAGCCACATATAGTTTTTCCATGGAATATGTACCTGGGTCCAAGAACATTGATGCTGATGCGTTGTCAAGGTTGTCACGGGAAATTGTTGACATTGAAAGTGTCACTGCTATCTGTCAAGGTCATATGGTCTCGACCCCTGTTGTCAAAACCCTCTCTTTGAATGTAGATGTTTGTGATGCATTGACTGTCAGTGAATCTACATCATTGGGTCACTCTTCTCGAGGTATGAAAGAACATCAGAATGATGACGATTCTATTCGTTCTATTTTAGAACTTGTGCGGTTAGGTGTTCGTCCTTCTCAAGAGACATTGCAGACAATGGATAAGGACACAGCTACAATCCTTCGTCAATGGGATAATCTTGTTGTCAAAGATAGTGCCCTTCAACGTAAACAGATTTCCACAGATGGTGAGGTATATTATCAGTTGGTAGTTCCAAAATCTCAGCTGCATTTGGAAGTTGTCACTAGTCTTCATGATGACATGGGTCACCTTGGGCGAGATCGTACCATTGCTCTTCTTCGTGCTAGGTTTTATTGGCCAGAAATGTTCCAGGATGTAGAAAGGAAGGTCAGTAGTTGTAGGAATTGTGTTTTGAGGAAAGCTCCAAGGAGAGCGTGCACCACTTGTCAACATTCATTCTTGTCAACCGATGGAACTAGTATGCATTGACTATCTCTCGTTGGAACCTTGTTCTGGAGGGTATGAGAATGTTTTGGTGATTACTGATCATTTTACCAAGTATGCTCTTGGCGATTCCCACCCAGGAATCAGACGGCCAAAACAACGGCTAAGGTTCTCTTTAATCACCTCATTGTGCACTATGGTGTTCCTGAAAAGCTACATTCTGATCAGGGTAGAAATTTTGAGAGTACGACAATCAAGGAGTTGTGTCGCATACTTGGTATTCAGAAGACCAGAACCACTCCTTATCACCCCATGGGGAATGGTCTTTGTGAACGGTTCAATCGTACGCTCCTAGGGATGCTGGGAACTTTGGAAAGTCGGGAAAAGGTAAAATGGAAGGATCATTTGGCACATTTGGTTCATGCTTATAACTGCACTGTCCATGATTCCACTGGATTTACTCCCTATTATCTTATGTTTGGACGTCACCCTCGGTTACCTATTGGCATTGCGTATGGTACTACATCCAACAATGTATCTTCAGACACTCATACTCAGTTTGCTTCAGATACGTAGAGAAAGCTTTCCATTGCCTTTGATCTTGCTAGGAGAAATATTGAGAAAGCTCAGGAAAAACAACGAACTGCATATGACCTCAAAGCACGCGGAGCTACTGTTAAAGTTGGTGATATAGTTCTAGTTCGCAATGTTGGTGTTCGTGGCATGCAGAAATTAATCAATCGTTGGGAGGAAGACTTTTATGTTGTGGAGGCTCAGCCTAATCCAAGTTTACCAGTGTTTCAGGTTTGTAAGCAGGGATCACAATTAAGAAAAGTTCTTCACAGAAATCTGCTTCTTCCTATTGGGACGAATGGTAGACCTATTCCTAGACCAAGGTTGTCCACTTTTACAGACAGTGCTCATGATCCTGAGACTTCAGC
Organism: Haliotis rubra; assembly: GCF_003918875.1. Taxonomy (NCBI): domain Eukaryota; kingdom Metazoa; phylum Mollusca; class Gastropoda; order Lepetellida; family Haliotidae; genus Haliotis; species Haliotis rubra. The sequence goes on from NW_025767499.1 coordinate 498,982, forward strand.
ACTCGACTTGAATGCTAGTAATGTGTCATTGGGGCCTGTTGAAAGTTGACAAAGTCATTCAAGTGATGAGTCTTTGCCTCTTGATTCTTCCACTCCATCACCTGCACCACGGTTGGCGCGTGTTCGTCGAAAACCTGCATGGATGTCAGATGAACAGTGGATTGTAAATCACACAGTTTGGGTTTAACTTGTATCTCCAGTCTGAGTATTGGTGTCGAGGACGTCACTTTCCTGAAAGGGGGGTGTGTGTAGCCGTGTGATATTTCATTCTGCTAAAACAGAAAGTGTGGTATTTTGTACATAGTTTGGGCATATGTCAGTTCATATTTTATTTTATTAAAAAAAAAAAAAAAAATTAAAAAAATAAACCAAAAACAAACTAATTTTATAAAAATATTAAAATTACCTGAAGTGCCATGTGGGTGCTGTAATAGCAGTCATGTCATGTCATGTCATTGTCTGGTCTTGATTGTTTACTAACACTGGTCACCATCTTGGTTCCTCGGTTCTTCTAATTTTCACCCCTTCTTTTTCTTGAATTGGGAATCATCCCAATTCACTTCAATTCTTCTTTTCTATAAGTAGACTCACCTTTATTGCCACTTACCTGCCACTGATTGGTTTCTTATGCCAAACAATTCCTCTTCTTGGCTGTGATTGGCCCTATTGGTTTGCCATAATTTTCTTGTTGCTCACCTTTAGATTTGTTCCTCAGTGTGTACCTGTCCCTCACTGAGACATTCTCCTTCTATATGCAGGTGAGTCAACCTTTCACAGCTTCATTGGAGATAAGTTAGGCATAGGTTTACTAAATTTATTAAACATGTTAAACATTTATTACAATTATCAACTATTAACTATCAACTAGAACATACTTTAATTTAAATTAACATTTATATATCTGGTCAATTTATAAACTTAACAATGGCCATGTGCTTGTTAGCGTCGGCCATGACAGTTTTCCATTATAATATGTAAAGTCATAGTTGGCACATGTGTTTGGTACAGTCACATACTGTGCATTGATGTAGTGTTTGTAATATTCATGTAATGTTGCTATGGTTGGCCAAACTGTACTGTTATTGTTGTTGCAATGTGACAGTGTGTGTACCTGTCCCTCACTGAGACATTCTCCTCTATATGCAGGCAGGTGCACAGTCATTTCACCATCCAACAATAAAGACATTCATAGTTGGCCCTGGTTGACTTCTTGTATGTGCAGCGTCGTTCAGGAGACACGAGTATTATACCCTGGACCACGGTCTCATATAGAAAGTGGAGAAGGAGCCTTCGGTGAAATAAAAGGGAAATAGAAGTCTGTCGTCAGCTTACATATATTCTCTTTGTTGCTGCTTAAAAAACGCGACTAAACACGAATAAACACTAATTATAAGCTTTTAAAGCAATATGCCTTGCAAGTGTATATGTCGCTGACGCTTCCTTGCAAAACTCCTTCTCTACTATGAAGACATCCGAAATATACTCATGATGCTATTTGTGCCTTCTAGTAGAGGCCAACAATGTGGCCAATGGTCGAATGGCTGACTGTGTGCGCCTGCCGCATACTAAAGAATGTCGATATTTACTGTCACATTAACCAACGCTTTCTTTAGTACCGATTCAGCAACTCCCATCGCTGCAGCCATGGCTATTACTATCAA